>NC_056750.1:739228238-739475974 GCF_019279795.1 Protopterus annectens | reverse complement strand
AAAAAATTTTTTAAAAAAGTTTTGATTGAGTCCTGTGTCCATTTCAGCATTTAGCAACACTTGCCAGCATAGCTGTTTCAGTTCAAGTAGTGTTTCACAGTTCCCAAAAAGGTACCCTGGCTTTCGCCACCCAAGAAAATTATTTTCCTGTGCCCCTGTTGAGCAGAGCAGAGCCACAGAGGTGATCTCTGTGATGAATTTCCTATTTCCCATCCATTCATCAAGATTTTTCTTGAAGAGTGCTACTGAGGCGCTTTGTTTGATATAGATAGGTAGTTTGTTCCAGAGTGTCGAAGTCTCCGGGACAGGAATCTAGCCCTCCAGCATGTTCTGTTTATTTTGGTGACAAGGTTTAGGTCCCTAGAGAGTGTAGCTTGGAGGGATTGGGATTTCTTTATGTGGAGCATGTCCAGCAGCTCTGAGTTTTACATAGCTTTGTATGTTAGGCAGATATCGCCTCTGAGTAAGCAATTTGCTATGGAGTAAAGCTGGAGTTTTTTCAGTTTGTCTGCATAGGGCATCTGTTTGAGGCCGGTAATCCTCTTTGTGAGGTATTTCTGCTGCTTTTCCAGTTGTAGATGTCCTGTGAGGTAAATACCAATAGGTGCGTTGTACTCTATAATGGGTCTAATGTGTGACAAGTAGAAGGTAACAATGACCTCTTTATTCCTGGATGAGAAACCTTGTGTGATGAGGTGTGCCACGTAGAAGGATTTCCTGACTACTGTGGCAATGTGATTGTCAAAGGAGAGACTACTGTCCACCTGTGTCCTAAGGTCTCTTATCACACTTTCAGTGTTAAGTAGACTACCATCTGTGTGGTAGCTCATGGGTACAGAGTTTTTACCAAAGGGGATGGCAGTGTACTTTTTGACATTGAGCTTGAGGCCATGGCTTTAACACCAGGCATCTGTCTCAGTGTGGCCCTTTTACAGGATGTCCACATTGTAAGGATTTTTGGTTATGGCTCCTAGTTTGCAGTCATCTGCAAACTTCATTAGTCAAAAACCTTCTATGTTAGCCTGTACTTCAGAAAAGTAGATAACAAATAGGAGAGGACCCAGGACTGAACCCTGGAGTCTGTTACTTTAACAGTGTGGGTTCTGTTAATGAGCCAATTGGCAACCCATCTTGTGACATAGGCATTTATACCTAGTTTAGTGAGTTTATATATAATTCAAGTGTGGGGATGGTGTCAAAAGCCTTGGCAGGATCTACAAAAAACACAAATTAGCAACTACAAACCAAAACTTCGTGGCAGCCATGCTGAATAGGTAAAACCTTTTATTTTATGAAGCGCTTTTCATCCAATTACAGTTCTTGAACTTCTTCAGATACATTGCTATCAAACTAATGCCTCTTAAGTAGTGAATCAAAAAATCAGCTGATATCTTGCATACTTATTTAAAGGCATATAATTCTGAAGGAGACTTCTCCATTTATAACTTTTTTTCAGTTAACATCCATGTTGATTTGGCTAACGTATTAGCAAAAGGCTTTACCTTTGTACCATCAAAAAGATTGAATGTTACTAACTACATAATTGATTTAAAAATGTATGTTAGAAAATTGAATTTAGCATTACTGTTGGGTAATGTGAATAGACCTAACCCACAACAATATAGGATTGCTAGTACTTACAGTCCACCATTACATAACCTTTTATACACCTTTGAAAAAGTATGTGAACTTGAGTTTAGATACTTTAACATATGGAAAAACAAGGTAGTAATAAAAGATAATTTAACGAGAGAAGAACAGGATTGTATTAATTATCTAAAAGGATCTAAGGCTCGGATCATGAAACCAGATAAAGGGGGTGGTCTAGTATTTATGGATCCAACTGATTATGAGAATAGAATAGAGCAGAATTAATATTAGCATCTGAGTCATATGATAAAGCCTCCCTGAATGAATATAACCAGGCTAACCAAAGGATAAAAATATATATTAATGACTTGTCCATAGAGGGAAGAATTGATTTGAATACGTATAACTACATGATTATGCCAGCACCTATAGCACCTACAATATTTGGAGTCCCTAAAATCCACAAATATTTGTGATCCACCCCTTAGACCTATTGTGGATGGTAGGAACTCTGTAACTTATGCATGTGCAAAAGTGGTCGATTCAATTCTTAAGAAATATGTCCTAATGGAAACTGGTATTTGCAAAGATTCCTGGTCTTTCTTAGAGAGGATAAATTAATTAGAGTTTAATGAACAACATAATTTTCTAACAATAGATGTAAGAGACTTGTATACCTCAATAATTTAGGACCTAGGTATCGAATGGGTTTCCCTCAACCTTATGAATAAAGGTGCTCCATTACCAGAAATAGCTTTAGTGGAAGAATTATTAAATATTGTATTATCACATAATTATATATACTTTAAAAATAATTTTTACCATCAGAAAAAAGGAGTGGCCATGGGGTCCCCGTGCGGTTCCAATTTCACTATTCTAGTTATGAATTATTGGGAACGTACTTTTATATTCAACAAAGAAGAAATTAATGCACAGATAGTGTACTTTACACGATTTTCGGACAACACATTTATAATGTTGAAGGGGGACAAAGAACAAGCAAAACATTTAGTCGAATATTTCAATCAGACCATGGATTTTCTTGAATTTACATATAATTTTGAAGAGAAAGAAATACCATTTCTTGATGTATTATTAATCTAAAACAATACGGACAGAAGGTATGAAGCAAAAATTTATAGAAAACCTTTTTATTCAAATACATTTCTTCACTTTTCGAGTGCCCATCCCCTCCATCAAAAGAAGTTGGTGGTAAAGGGACAACTTGTGAGGGTGGCACGAATGGTTTCAAAGGAGGAGGAATTCAACATCGAATGTCAGTTATTAAGACAAATGTTTATAAAAAGAGCATACCCTAGTGACTTTTTAGATAAGATTATAAATGAGGTAATAAGGAGGAGAGTCAGTGGATTATATAAACCTATTCTTGGAAATGATGGAGTGGAAAATAACAGTATGATATCAAATAACCCTAGTATTTTAGGAATCCCAGATGAAATAACATCTAATAATGAGCAAATTTCTGAGTAATCAAATCTGACTTCTAATTTTGTAGTCACATTTAATGTGGATTTCCATTACATAAAGAATATTGTGTATAAGAATTGGAATATTATAACACAAGATAAAGAGCTATTAGAAAAACTAGGACCTACTCCAAAATGTACTACTAGAAGAAATAAAAATTTGAATGCACTCAAAATACAGATATTAACCGTAAAGGCATGCAACAATGTAATTCCTGTCCGTATTGCAAATATATATCGGTTGGAACATCATTAGTAATCAATAAAAAAGTATTGCCAAGTAAAGGAAAATATAATTGCAACTCAAAAATGGTTGTTTATATTGCCAAGTGCCAGTACTGTCCTTGCTATTATATTGGGAAATCAATACGTAGGTTGAGAGACAGAATATATGACCATATATATATATATATATATATATATATATATATATATATAGTATCAACAAACATAATCAAGATAGTGCACTGGCTAAACATATTCATGATTATCCAAATCATGAATTTAAATTTTGGATATTAGATCAGGTGCCAATGAATATGAGGGGGGGACCACTGGAAATAGAACTTGAGAGATTAGAATTGATATGACAAATATGTTTATATGCATATAATAGTCGCGGATTAAATTATATGTGTTCTATAATGTCTATATTAAAAATAAAAAAAGTTTATGTAGATAGACACATACATCGGGACTTAATTAATTGATGGTTGTATTCGTTTTTTTAAAAATACAAAAATTTCTAAAAAATTCTCCATATATTTTTGATATATTTTTATATATATTCTTTATAATTTTCATATATAAATTTGATATAAGTGAGTAATTTTAATTTTTTAAATCATATACTTATAAGTTATTCATGTACTTATTCAATATAAGTTTTTCTTGAATTAATACAAGGTATAGTTCTGTAAGGTAATAAGCTGCTGCCGTTTTTATACAGTCAGTCTTGATTCTATATATCTAGTCTTGAAATATGTAAATTTATATTTTTATATATACTTATTCAGCTTAGAATTATTATGCTTACATTATTTTAATATTTTAGGTCATGACCAGAAAGTCGTTTTTATAAAATGTTTTAATTTTATATATATATAAAAGATCTAATGTCATTGGAAGTATATGCCTTTAAATAAGTATGTAAGATATCAGCTGATTTTTTGATTCACTACTTAAGAGGCATTAGTTTGATAGCAATGTATCTGAAGAAGTTCAAGGATTGTAATTGGATGAAAAGTGCTTCATAAAATAAAAGGTTTTACCTATTCAGCACGGCTGCCATGAATACTTGGCGAGATCTAGATAGGCTGTGTGAACCACCTTACCCTTGTCTACAGCTTTGGTGACTGCTTCAAAGAAGTCTATCAGGTTTAGGAGACATGAACTGCCTTTTACAAACCCGAACTGGGTGGGGTCCAGAGTTTGGAGATTACCAATGTCTTTGTTTATAAGTTCCATGATGATACATTCCATGGCCTTGCAGTCCAACCTTATAAGGCTAATGGAGCGGAAGTTCCCAGGGTCCGTTGTGGTCCCCCCTTTGTGGAGTGGGATAACCTTCGCTGTGCGTTATTCAGTGGGCACAAAGCCTGGGGTGAGGCTTTGATTGAACAAGGTGCTTAGGTGGGGTGCCAGTTCATTCTGTAGTTTGTGTAGAATGCAGACTGGGATGTTGTCAGGTCCCATGGATGCTGTGTTCTTGGCTTTGGAGAGTGTGATTTTTACCAGTGCAGCCGTGATTACAGGAACTTTTCTTCCAGTACAGAGATGGGCAGTTTAGCGGGTGAAAGGGGGGGTAAAGTTAGCACTGAACCTATCTGCCAGGATGTTGGCAATATCATTTGGTTCTGTATATTTAGTGCCATTGTGCTGTAACTCAGAGCAGATCTGATTGCTGCCATTGAGATTCTTGACATAGCTATAGAATGTTTTGCGGTTGTCTTTAGAATCAGTGATGATTTTGTTTTCATAACTAGCTTTGCAGGATTTTATGAAGGCTCTCAGCTTCTTACTGAAGTTGACCAGGGAGTTCCTCCAATCATGGAATTTTTCTCTTTTTTGCAACAGTTTCTTTCTTCTGTTGTATAGTTTGTTTGTGGCAGGGGACCACCAGATTGGCTTCCTTTTTTTGGTGGATAGCATCTTGGTTCTGTTAGGGATGGCACGATCAATGCACTCATGTAAGTGCATATAAAGTGCATTTATGTAGGATTCAGCAGTTGTACCTCTATTATCAGTCTGCATGGGTGTCGTGAAGTTGGCTTTGGAGAAATTTTTTACAGTGGTTTCCCTAGTCGGGGGTGGGGGCAGTATGTGGACGTCTAGTGTGATTAGCTTGTGGTCGGATCTTACCAACAAGAAATTGACCTGTTGGTGTGGAACACAGGTCACCCATGTTGGTAATGACCAGGTCTAGGATATTGCTGCCCCTCGTGGGGGTGTGTATAAGTTTATCCAAGGCACTGGAATTTATGAATTCCAGAAAACGTTGAGCAAAAGAGTTGGTACATGAGTAGTTTTCCCAGTTAATGGTTGGGTAGTTGAAATTGCCCATTATTCGGGTGTTAGTTTGTACCCTAACATCTTGCAGTGTATCAAGAAATTAGGAGTAGGAATTCTGGGGAATGGTGGGAGAATCTGTAGTAAGTTACAATTTGGATTGTGGTCTTGACCAGACCTAGTTGCACTTGAATAATCTCAGATGCATTATGCTGAGCAACTAGCCTGGAGGTGTGGATATCCTTAATGAATATGGACACACCTCTGCCTTTAGTGTTTCGGTCCAGGTTAGGTGGCCAAAGGTGTGGTATGAATTATAGCCTGGTATTGCAGGGGTGCACTCTGGAGCCTTGAACCAGGTTTCTGTCACTGCACAGATGTCGATGTTCTCCATTTTAAGGAGTGCCTCGAGTGAATGCATTTTGAGGTTTAGACTTCTAGCATTGAGTACCATTACCCACAGATTTTGCTTGCTTGTACCTGTTATGGTGGTGAATTTGTCATTTGAACCTTGCCTAAAAAGGCACTATAGGGGTGGCAAGAGCCTTAGTCAGTATCCGGAATCCCAAGGGTGACAGTTGCAGGCCATCTCTAGCAAAACTTTGTGGTCTGTCGATCATGTCATCCCAGGCAGACAGATACTGGATCCCCTTAGAATGACACCAGAAGCTTAGCCAATTGTTGAAGTCAATCATTTTGTCCTTGTATTGTGGTATCATTCTGGGCGAAGGCAGGATGCTACTCGGGGCTAATGTCATACCTGCCTGGGCCACATGATCCGGAAGCTCTTCTATGTCTCTTTTCATGTAGTCCAGGGAGATGCTTCTCAAGTGATTCACTCCAACATGCACAATGACAGAGTCATATTTGTACTTGTTGTGGAGTGACTTGAGTGCATGAGTTATGTGATGGATCCTGGCACCCGACAGGCAGCTCACTGTAATTTTCTCCTTGTTCAGCCTGGTGAGTGGGACATCAGTGTGCCTGACCATAGAGTCACCTATGACAAAAGTGTTAGGTACGTTGTCTTGCCTTAGGGGCTGTTGCTGGGTGGCACATTGGTGTTGTGAGCTATGTGACACTTTGGTTGTAATTGGTGTTTGTTTCCTTTCAGCTTCGGAGGTCCTTGTTGCTTGGGCAGGTTACAGTTAAGGGCCTCCACATATGTGGATTTAGTGTTGCTATGTGTGGGTGTTGGTGGTGTGAGTTTAGAAGGGCTATGTGTTGCTTGATGTGTAGTGCGGGTGTTAACCCTCTCCTCTTGACTGTCTAGCACAATCTTGGGTGGAGAGAGCTTTGCTTCCAGTTTGGCTATGTAAGTGCATCTCTCACAGGTTGTAGTGTTGGGTAGTAGGAGGAGAGGGTTGTCTGTGTACAAGAGGCAATTGCTGCATTGCCCCACTATGCCCATATTCACCAGGTGGACAGGAGAAATCATCGGAAGCTGACCCTTGGACATGCCTGGTTTAGTGCTTTTTTTTGAAAAGTACAGGAGCTGTTTTCCCTTACCTTAGCAAGGTACTTTGCAATTATAGGCTGTTTAGTGCCTATGATTAATTTCTCCTTATTAATAAGGAGAGTTGAGTGCTTATATCAGTTTAAGGCTTCCTAGTGCTTTCCAGCAGGTATTAGAGCAAATGCTAGTCACATTTCTTACCCATGTACTAGTAGTCTATGTGTCCTACTAGCCCTCATTACTCATATCTACTTTACTCTTCCTGTGGTAAGATATAATTTTGTAGCATACAACAAACTCCTTTAAATACAATTGTAAATGCATGAGTATGAACCTTTGTTTTGCATGACATATCTATCCTGCCACCTCATCTTCTTTATTTTTTATATTTTAAGTCTCTGGCCATATTATTACTAGGAATGTTACATTTTTGGAGGTATAGGTGTTTTTGAACATTTAGATCCCTTATAGCATATACATGAAGCAGAGGGTCACCCCTAAAAATGTCTGTGATTCTGACTTGAGCCTCTAGCCATTATTGTTAGCTTAAGTCATGAAAGCCCATGATCTTTTTATTTAAGAACTTCTGGGATCTTTCTAGCTACATGATATGCTTAAAGGGGTATGTTCCAAACAGTGCATTTTACTTGATGGTACCAATTAGTGCAGACTACATCAGGTGAATTTTGCAACTTCTGATCTTTAGGAAATACTTGTGCTGTGCAAGGTAAATGTTTTTTCTAACCACTGGTCAAATTGTCTGCATAACTCTTTGCAATATAAACATTATGGCTGATACACTGTACTCTAATTTGGCGACTTCACTTGTACAAATCTCCTATAATTATATGATTAACTGTTTTAATTTTGTGATATCTTCATCTGGTTGTTTAGAGACTTTGATAGGCTGCTACTTTGTGGTCTGACTTGACCAGTTGGCTGACATGTTGGTGATGGTGTATAACAAATGTGTCTGTTAAGACCAGGTCAAGTATATTTTGTCCTCTAGTGGGTTCTTCAACAATCAAATCCAGGGAATTCTTGTTTATGCAATTTAAGAATTTTTGCACAGATAGCACTTTGGTGGAATAGGTCCTGTAGCTTGTCACTGATGAATAAAAATTACTTAGGTTGACGACATTCCAACTTGTATGAAATTAGTCAAGAATTTTTAGTAATATTTTATGATTTTCCGGGGACATAAAGGGGGGGTTCTATGGTAATCTGTGATCTGCTAACTGGTCCTATTTAGTGTGATTTTAATCTCTATAATATCTGCCTTGTGGTAATGTGTTTTCTAACAAATAAGGATATGCCACCACAGTTTTCATGAGTTCTAAAAAAGTGTTAAGTACAATACCTAGGATGTGAGGGAATGCTGTCTGAATTCTTGAATGAGGTTTCCTTAACATACATGTAGAAGTGTCTTAAATGCAATCATTGTTTTTGTTAGACCTCTAGAATTAAGCATACTCACCTAGGTATAGTTCATCAGTGGTTGGTTTGTTTGGGTGCATAAATCTAGAGCTTTCATTACCAGGCACCATGGGGTAGTTTTAATTAGTATAGGTAAGCCTTGGAAAGAGTTGTAAACTGTTCTTGGTGAAGCAAGTGTGAAGTGAAGCATTTCACTTCATGCTAATGCGCACACATACTGAAATCCCCTATAATACTGCCAGATAGTTCACCAATTAAGAGCAACTGTCAATTTTATACATCTGCATAAATTCTCTGAGGTGGAAAAATTCCATTCAATACTTGAGCCTTTTCTGCTTTTATGGCATGTGTGGAAAGTTTTGTAATGTTTCACTGTATATTTCCTCAGAGTTTTGAATGCCATGTTATTTACCCCAACATGGTAAATACCATGTTGTAATCAAGTTTATCTGGTTTAATGGTCCTCAGGGACTTTTACTGTCAAACTTGGCACCTGAGAAACATCTCACTTCTTCCCTGCTTTTGGCCAATCTTGTAAGTGTGGAATTAACATGTCTAACTATGGAGTCACCGATAACAAATACTTCTCTGTCTGTGTAAGTAAATTATATTGGAGTAATGGATTTAGGATATCTGGTTTCCTGACGACTTGCAGCTGTGTTAGCACTAATTGATGTTTGGTTCATTCCTGGCACTTCTCATACTAGACTTTTCTGGCTGTAGTCAGGATTTTTTTAACTGCCTCATCAATGTATTAATTTTAGTTTGGGTATGTGTGGAGTGTGATGTAGGTGAGTGATGCTCACATGACGTATTGGTTTTGAGTGGTGGGAAGGAATATGGAACTTGCATTTTTCATAAATAGACAGTAACAAGTTAAGTAAAACATCATTATTGGTGAGTATTAGGCAATTTTTACATGCTGTTGAGTTTACCAAGTGTTTTTCTGGCAACATGGGGTAGCTGGCTGGCTTTCTTAAGGAAGGACAATCGAAGATAACATTTTTCTACTGGTTTGATGTATCATTTCAAAGAAAAGAAAAAAAAAAAGTAAAATTGGAGATTAAATTGGATTTCTGCATTAAGATAATGGTATGCAGCAAAGATTCAAGTCCAGACTGGCAGTTAAGGTCGCATGGATGTTAATCAAGAACAGTAGAAGATTTGGCACCTGATTAAAGTATTGATCTGTGATAAAATAATAAACCTAAATATAATACTAAGCAAGACACTCAGACACACACACAAAACATTTGGGTTATAATAATTATAAAGGTCAGAGATGGTGATCAGAATTTTTTTTTTGTTTTGTTTCTGTTTTCCATCAATTGTTACTGTTTTGGAGTTTTTTTATTTTTATTTTTTTTTCAGTTTACTGTATTTTTGAAATGGCAGTCTCAGTTCTCTGTTTTTGCTTTGCTTGTTTACCCTAGTATAGTTATATATTTATTAATCAAAAGACTTCAAACAAAAAAGTATCTGATGTATCCTGCATATCAAAATATACACAGCTAAGTTTGGCAATGCTTTCTCCTAGTTTACCCTATCATACATTGACATATATCCAGCTATAGTTACCTAGAGATACAGAATTATTTCATTCACAGACCATCATACAATTTCAGTTATTGCCAGAGGACAAGCGGCTCATAGTTACTATTTAAGCTACATTTTTTCACATTCCTCTCTTTTAGCATTTGTATATGGATTTCTGTCTCCCTGTCATTAACTGAAGGATGATTCGAAATAGCTACGTCCTCATACTCCAGAGAGAAGGTATGATACTTTTCCTTAAAGTTTCAGAGTATCAGCACATGAAAAAGCTTCTTTCCAAATGATCTCCAACTGCCCTAAATAAGATCACTTCAGAGGTAAGAAAGGATAAAATCTAGCTAAGCTTCCAGTTAAAGGTTTGAAGATTAGGCCCTTGGTAGGTACATGGGAGTCCTACACTTTCTCTCAGTGTCCTACCTGTCTCCATTATCCAAACACTATTGCGCCAGCCTTAACTAATTATCATTGCATTTCCTTATTTTTTCACACACAGTTGTTTCATTTTGATAATGACCATCACTGTGTGACTATTTTGTCTTTTTTGTTGTCTTGATGAGTTTTGTTAGATTATATGTAAACTTGTCTTCCTGCATTCTCTATACACATTTTTTTCTTCTCATGAAGTTTTGTGATCTGCAGAGATAAATGTCTTACTTAAATTATGTATACAACATAAATGAACCAACTATCAATCTGACTTTACGTGTTTTTATAAATAGTGTGCTGATGGAGTACATGTTGTGCAATATCTGTCTTTAGGTTAAATTCATGGCTAAAAAGTGTCTCAAGACAAGCCCACATGTCCTTTTAGCTATCAAATAAATAAAATAAAAAAAAATAAATGCTGTTCCTGCTACCAAAAATTTCCTAGTAACCATTAATTCAATGTAACAAGAGTAGCTGGTTCAAATCAGTTGGACTATCATAAGCAATATCTGTTATTTTAAAATATCATAGCAGCGATTCTGAAAAAAAAACATAATTAATTATGTTCTAGTACAGTTTTATTTGTTTTGTATGATCAGTTTCTCAGTTATGCATTTTGGACATGCAAGTGTTTCGCCTAAACAAATATACAAGGTATGGATGACATAGTTTCTATGTGCCAACATGCTTCATATTTTGCATAGTGCTTCTTCTAAGGGGATATGTCAATCATGGAAAATAAGAGCTTTGAATTAACTTTTCTACTCATAACAAAAGAAGGCAGAAGACTTGAGCAAGGAATTTCTGAAGTGATAAAATATTAGCATTTCATGAAACAAGAGAGTACAGTCTAAGATAGTAAAGATCCAGACCGCATTAGTTTGATCATGTACAGGAGAGGAAATGGAAAAATTTGCATACGATAAATACGTAGTTTTGCTGCTGACAATTTTGGTTTGCTATCTGTGGTTAGATATAGACCTCAACAAACTCCTTCAAGCCTTCCCTAAACTGAAAAAGGCAGAGTATCTACAAGCACTGCAAAACCAGTTGTCCTTTGGCAGAAGCAGGAAGCTAGCTGATAAAAACCTAGACTATTCTGGAAGGAAATAAAGCAGATGATAAACCCAATCACAAATGTGCTTGCCTCTTAGAATAAGCAAAGAATCATTAATCACTTTACATTTGCAAATTACTGCACACAATTCCTTCCAGGTACCTTCAGTGTTTTAACAAATATTTCTCAACAATGATTTCTGATACAATGCATCATGGCAAAACTTCATACCCTCGATTTATATCCATTAGCTTCATAGGCAGCCACCTTTCATTTCTCCAAAATGCTATATAAACCAAGTCCCTTCTTTTCAGTATTAATGATGATAGCTGAACGTCTTAATTCCATCTTCCACACCTCATGCCGTATTGCCCTCTCAGCTCTAAACCACAGTACCTTAACCCAGTGCTGCCACATCCAGAGAATTAAAACACAATGGACCCATTTTTAACCTTTGATCATAAACTTTTGAAAAAAAATTATCCATAATTAACTGCTAAAATAATTTTCACCATTACGGTTAGTTCTATAATCCACAGCTTGTATAATGGCTGTTGTGATAAACCGAGATGCTGCCAGCCCAGCTAGCTGGAATTTTGTAAATAATTATATGTCACTTGAAAATATTAATATGATTTATATAGAAATGTGACACTGCCAGCCCAGCTAGATAGAATTTTGTAAATAATTCTATGTCATTTGTGAATAGTAATATGATTTGTATGTTTGGCTTAAAAATGTAAGAAAACTATATGTTCTGTGCTGATCTTCAAGACTGCAACTACAGTGCACCCTGCTGGAAATGAGCAGAAATGTGTATAGACTATATGGTAATGCAAATGTATGTTTTCATAGTAGAAGTTGGAATATACAGAGTTAACTTGCAAAACTATAAGAAAATAAGTTGATAAGTAAAGAGTTTTATGATGTGTTATAAAGTCACTTTGTCTCAGCTAAGAGACAGGATGCCTAGGCTAGGCGCTTCTTTCTGTTGTCTGGAAACAGAGATAATTACAGGTTTCCAAGGTTATTGTTTTACGACTCCCAGTTTCAGGCAAGCTTCTAAGAGAATTGTCAGCTTCTGAGAGGTAAGTATTTTTAACAGAGGCATGTGAAATTTTAAATTCCTGCTAGCCTTGAAACTAGGCAGAGGTGACAAGAATGATGTTATCTGAAATTATTCAGCAGTGATGTGTATTACTAATTTAAGATCTATCTCGGAGAGAAAGTGAGTGCATTTTGTATTTTGTTCTGGATCTGACAACATCACCAGCACTTTGCCTTGCTCTGTAAGTAAGTAAGTAAGTAATTTAGAACTTAGTTTCTCATAGAGTAGATAGGAATATAGCAAGATTAGTTACATGTTTTCTGTTTTTTATGTGAGTCTGCCCTGCTATGTTGTTTTAAAGTATTTCCTGTGATTGGGAACTCTTGTCACTGTGTTGAGTTAATGAGTATTGTCTTGTGGTTTTATTAAATATATTTAAACCTTGTAATTATGGCTGTTTTATGTAGAGATATTTAAGCTCTTAGGGTTGTTTCATATATATTTGGTGACACTGTATAGGCCACTCCTAAATAGCCTTATCCCTGGACACACTTACCATTTGGATAATAATAACATTGTACAGTAGAACTGGACACCCTTTGGTAAGGGTCTTTATAGTAGCTGATAAGGGTGGTTGGTGGCGAGTGGTACTTTGTATATAAATCAAATCTCAAAGTGTGTGTGTGTGTGTGTGTGTGTGTGTGTGTGTCTGTCTGTCAGCTACTTGGGCAGAGACATGAAGCACTGGTTGGACAGAGACGGTGCTGGAGGTTTTGGCTTGACCACTCAGCTGAGATCTTATCCTATAGCTGTGCCAGTGGGGAGTCTTATTGGGGATCTGGAGAGAGAGGGAGAAACCAGCCCCAGACTGATTGTGATCTGTATATGCTCTTAAGGGAAATTGTACTTTACTGTGTGTGTACTGTTCATCCTTCCAATGTGCACGTCCCTCACTGGTGTTAATGGTGAGAATTGAGAGTCCTTGATTACTGGGCCAGTGTACTGGCATCACAGCTTTAATACTTTTAAAGCTCTCACAATGGCAACAGTTAACATTTACTGCAACATGAATGAAAACTTGGTAGCTGGGTTCTTTACTGACAAGACAAGAGACTTTGAAACTGTTAATTATGTATTGCTTCTCTAAAAACTTAAGTGATTCAACTTTGGTGAGAAAAGAGTTACCTCCATGAGTGTACCTTTCAGGTGTACTACTGAAAATACACCTTCTCTTTTGCCACCTTTAATGCAGGCATACCTCCGTGATCCATACCAGTCTCCCTTCAATTCTCATTAATGATCTTCCTCAAAAAGTTTCAAATCTTAACCTATTTAGATCAAGTTCTTCTTCTCTGATCCAGTGGAAACTATAGTGACCTGTGAAACAAATTGCAAAGCAACTTCAACCAATTATGTAACTGGTCCAGTACCAAACTAACCCCATAAAAATAAAGCAATGCAGTTCACTACAACAAAGAAAATAAAAGAAAATAATCATTTCTCCTTGAAACATATTGGACCTGAAACAGTATAACATTCACAATGTAACTGAAAAAAATATCTGCGGCTTACAGTAGACTTTTCCCTACCCTTTGAAGGGCACAAAGATTATTTTTAATCAAAGATGTAACACATTTAAAGCTTTTCTACATAATTGGCCATCTTCTGCCACCCAAAGCAAGATTAGTCACAGATGAAAATATATTATCACCAAAACTATAATATGGGCTCCCTTTTCTGGTTCTGTATTCAACACATAACACTACAAGAATTCAGGTGGCAGAAGAGAATCTGTAGACTAATCCTCCTGGCAGACCACTCACAACCAGCAGCTATTAAAAAATGTGACCAGCAGGGCATCCCTTTTACTTGGTACACTTACATAAAAGATACTTAATAAGGGTTACTGTCTACCTCTTAAACAGGGCAGCTATGATCTCAGAAGCTTCCATGACACCTGCTTACTTTAATTCTTCCACCATTTAAAACCACTATTGAAGAAAAAGCCTTTAGAATGGGACCAGCTACCTAGAACCACTTGGCAAAAGAGACTAAAGATCTACAAACCTCAAAGCAATTTAAGAAGGCTCTAAAATGTAGCCTTCAGACAGAATCTCAATGCAGTTGTTATAACAACAGTGGTGACGTAATGTAATTAAATGCATTGTTATATGGACAGTTTTTAAATGTATATTACTGATACATATCTAAATAGCATAAAGTCCTTGCATGATTCAAATGTATGTCCTGGAAAGGTTTGGCAGTCTAGATATTAATATCCTATCCTTACTTTGTATTCATTGCATGTTGTAAATGTAATGAAATGTATAAGAACTCTTATGTATGGATATCATGTACAAATGCCACAATTCTCATTGAGCCTGGGCCGTTGCTGAAAGGGGTGACCAGTCCATTCCACCCACCTGGTTATCAAATAGTATCTAAATAAATATAGAGTCCCAATAAGAATTACACATTTTGTATGCAAACAATGTATTGATAATTAATAATTTTAGTTAGAGCCTCTCAGTAATAACCTGCCCAAGCAGCAGAGACCTCCAAAGCAGAAACGCAATCAAACTCCACCCCTCAACACAACCCAAAACACACATAACCCACAGACACAGTGTGCCACTCAACCACAGCCCAAAAGGCAAAACAACGTACCCAACACATTAGTCATAGGTGACTCTATAGTCAGGCACACTGATGGTCCATTGACCAGACTAGACAAGGAGAAGGTGACTGTCAGCTGTCTGTTGGGTGCCAGGATCCACCACATAACCCACACACTCAGGTCAAGAGACATAGAAGAGCTCTCTGATCTTGTAATTCAGGTTGGTATGACCCTAGCCCTGAGTAGCACCCTACATTTGCCTAGAATGATACCACGGTACAAGGACAAAATGATTGACTTCAACAACTGGCTAAGCTTCTGGTGTCATTCTAAGGGGATCCAGTATCTGTCTGCCTGGGATGACATGGTTGACAGGCCACTATGCTTTGTCAGAGATGGCCTGCCCCTGGGATTCTGGATACTGGGTAAGGCTCTTACTTGCCCCTGTAGTGCCTTTTTTAGGGAAGGTCCAAATGACAAACCCACTACCATAACAGGTACAGCAACAAAAACTGACAGTAATGCTACTCAACTCTAGAAGTCTAAACCTCAAAATGCACTCACTCAAGGCACTCCTTAAAATGGAGAACATTGATATCTGTGCTGTGAATGAAACCTGGTTCAAGGCTCCGGAGAGCACCCCTGCACTACCAGGCTATAACTCATACCATACATTTCGGCCATCTAACCTGGACTGGAACACTAAAGGCTGAGGTGTGTCCATATTCATTAAGGATATCCACACCTCCAGGCTAGTTATCCAGCATAATACATCTGAAATTATCCAAGTGCAACTAACCCTGGGCAAAGCTGCAATCCAAATAGTAGCTTGCTACAGATCCCCCACCATGCCCCAGGACTCCCACTCCTCTTTTCTTTATATACTGGTAAATATTAGGGTCCAACCAAACACACTTATAATGGGTGATTTCAACTACCCTACCATTAACTAGGAAAAATACTCATGTACCACCTCCTTCACTCAACGCTTTCTAGAATTCATAAACTCAAATGCCCTGGATCAACTTATCCACACCACCACCATGAGCAACAATATCCTAGACCTAGTTATTACCAACATGAGTGACCGGTGTTCCACACCTGAAGTCAAATCCTTGTTGGTCAGATCCGAACATAAGCTAATCACCATAGATATCCACATCCTGCCCCCACCCCCCATTAAGGAAGCAACTGTAAAAAAATGTCTCCAAAGCCAACTTTATGATTCTTAAGACAGAAGTGGCAAACTTAACGACATCTGTGCAGATGGACAGTGCAGTTATAACTGCAGAATCCTACACAAATGCACTCTATAAGCTACTACATGAGTGCATAGATTGTGCTATCCCTAACAGAACCAAGACGCTTTCCTCTAAAAAAAAGGAAGCCAATCTGGTGGTCCACACCTGTAAACAAACTCTACAACAGAAGGAAGAAACTGTTCCAGAAGAGCATAAAATCCCATGAGTGGAGGAGCTCTCTGGTCAGCCTCAGTAAGAAACTGAGAGCCCTCATAAAATCTTGCAAAGCTAGCTATGAAAACAAGATTGCCACTGACTCTAAGGACAACCACAAAGCATTCTATAGCTGTGTCAAGAATCTCAATTGCAACACCCAGGTCTGCTCTGAGTTAAAGCATAATAGCATCAAAATTACAGAACCAACTGATATCACAAACATCCTGGCTGATAGGTTCAGTGCTAACTTTACCCCCCCCTCACCCCCTAAAGGGCCCATATCTATACCGAAAGAATGCAGAGCCCCTAAAATAACAGCTGCACAGGTAAAAACTGCACTGTCCAAAGCCAAGAACACAGCTTCCATGGGACTAGCCCATGGCCTAAGCACCATGTTCAATCATAGCCTCACGTCAGGCTTTGTACCCACTGAATGGCACACAGCTACAGTTATACCACTCCACAAAGGGGGAGCCACCATGGACCCTGGGAACTATTGCCCTGTTAGTCTGCCGAGCCTGGTCTGCAAGGCCATGGAACGCATCATCATGGAACTCATAAACAAAGACATAGGTAACCTCCAAACTCTGGACCCCACGCAGTTCGGGTTTGTGAAGGGCAGATCATGCCTCCTGAACCTGATTGACTTCTTTGAAACAGTCACCAAAGCCATAGACGAGGGTAAGGAAGTTCACACAGCCTATACTGACGTTGCCAAGGCTTTTAACACCATCCCCCATTCTGGAATTATAGATAAACTCACTAAACTGGGTATAAATCCATATGTCACAAGATGGGCTGCCAAATGGCTCACTGACCAAACCCACACTGTAAAAGTTGCATATTCTAAATCTGACTTCAAACCAGTGACAAGTGGAGTACCACAGGGTGCAGTCCTGGGTCCTCTCCTGTTTGGTATCTACTTTTCTGAAGTAGGGGCTAACACAGAGGGCCAGATGACTGCAAACTAGATGCTATAGTTGAGTCCCCAAATGACATGAACATCCTACAGAAGGGCCTCACTGCAACAGATGCCTGGTGTCAGAGCCATGGCCTCAAGCTAAATGTCAAAAAGTGCATTATCATCCCCTTTGGTAAAAACTCTGTTTTCATGAACTACCACATAGGTGGCAGTCCACTTAATGCTGAAGGTGTGATGAGACCTTGGGACTCAGGTGGACAGTAGTCTCTCCTTTGATAATCACATCACCACAGTAGTCAGGAAATCCTTCTACATGGCACACCTCATCACAAAAGGGTTCTCATCCAGGAAAAAAGAGGTCATTGTGCCCTTCTACTCAGTTCTCATTAGACCCATTATTGAGTACAACACCCCCTTTGGAATGTACCTCACAAGACATCTGCAACAGGTGGAAAGCCCACAGAAGTACCTCACAAAGAGGATTATGGGCCTCAAACAGATGTCCTATGCTGACCGTCTCAAAAAACTCCAGCTTTACTCCATGGCATATCGCCTACTCCGAGGTGATCTCGCCTAACATACAAAGCTATGTCAAACCCAGAGCTGTTGGACATGCTACACCTAAAGAAATCCCAATCCCTCCGGGATGCATGCTCTAGAGACCTAAACCTTGTCACCATAATAAATAGAACATGCTGGAGGGATAGATTCCTGTCCCAGAGACTTCCCATACTCTGGAACAAGCTACCCACCTATTTCAAGCAAAATTCATCATTAGCACTCTTCAAGAAAAATCTTGATGAATGGATGGGAATTAGGAAATTCACCTCGGAAATCACTTCTGTGGCTCTGCTCGACGGGCACAGGAAAATAACTTTCTTGGGTGGTGAAAGCCAGGGAATCTTGCTGGCTAGCCTTACATAGGCCCTAGGGCCGATAGCCTAGTGCCTACCTATGAATGACTTTAGCATTTGTTGCTGAATAAAAATGTAATGGCTCTAGAAATAAAGGTCTTGCTTACCTGTCCTTGCAGCTTCTTTAGCTTTGTATAAATTATGGTCTTCAGTTAAAACATACTCAGTTTCCTACCCTGTTTTGACTACATTAACTCGAGAAGATCATGGAATATAAATTTTCTTCTTCAGTAAGCAGTAATTCCTCATTTACACCTCTGAATACACCTTCCCTACTATTATGACAGGCTGACATCACAGATAATGCAATCTGAAAAAACAGGAAATATGTAATAAAACGTAGGATCTGAAAGCTTTTCAGAAAAAGATCTTATCATTCTGACTTCTTAACAAGGTGGAAATTTATTCATGCTTCTAAATAGTACAACTTTTCATTTTTCTTAAGTAAATCACCTTTTGTTTTATTGAACAGTATATATTAGAGTACCAAACTCTTGATATCACAAATAATGTAATCTTTTTTCTGCTACCTGGACTCTTAGTAACATTGACAGGACCAATAAATCAAACCTTTCTGACGTCTGCTAATGACTCATAACTTTGTCAGCAGTAGTTCTAAAGTGCCAAAAAGATATTTTTATGAAACATAAAGCAAGGCACAGCCAGTGCAGGACAAACTGTATATGCATTGTGTGGCAGATTTAATGGATATAAGCACTGTGTAAATTAATTTGTACCTCTAAAACAGTCCTCCCATCTGTATTCTGACACCCAAGTTTGTTCTTGCCAGCAACAGCAGTGCATTTCTAGTGCTCCTTTCCTTTTGTTAGATTTTCTTTCCAAGTCAGAGTATTTATCCTGTTTTAGTAGGCCATAAATACAGACTAAAGGCTCACTTGTACCAAAACTAATTAGCTCTTGCAGAGAAATGCAGCCTTAGCTTTAATTATGATTCTTCTTGTAAATGCTTCAGATAACTTTCCACATTCATAATTATTTCTCAAAGGAACACAATCAATGTCACATTTTATTTAGATAACATAATGAATGATCTAGTCTTATTTTTGTGATAAAAGATTATATGGCCATTGACAATATGAGTCAGTATTTGTGATTCTGTAAAATCCTGCAACAGTTTGGCTGTTTTGTACAATTTAAACATCAAAGCAAAATGCAGTGCTGCATAATAATCATTTACTTGTGTCAATTTATTGATCCAGTGTGTACAATACAGAGTGCTGTTGCATTATACTTACTATATATTCTTCGATCTGATATAACTTAGTAGGTCATAAATAGGACTGGAAGCATTTAATGACCTGGACAAATTTCCAAATGCATTCTATTACTGAGTGAGAACCCTTTAGTCTTACTGTTTCTGAAGCCTGGATCAATACATTTGATTTGATTCATCTTATTTTTAATGAAATAGATTGGAATAAACAAGGCTGTACAAACACAGTTTACAGTATTTTACTTATTATCTAGTTAAGACCATGCAAGTCATTCATGTAGAAGCATGGACTATACTAATGGTTTGTGGTAAAATAAGTTCAGTTATATAATTTTTTATACCCAATACTTCTGTGAAACTGCTTATATATTAAAGTAATATTTGTTGCCAGAAGCTAATAAATTCTTAATGCATAAAGAACTCTAGCAGGTTTTCATGAAACATGATTTTACAGACCTTGATAAAATTTTGTTTAGAAAAGTGAGTATTGAGAAGAATGATTGTGTAAAACTCTGGCTGTTCTAACACTGACTGCAAAACATTATTATACAAGAACATGGGTTATAATATATTAACTTGCAAGTTAAAGCATGGGGGGTAAGACTATGTACTAATACCCCACCCCCTTTTTCTTCGGTGTAGCTAATACTTAACAGTTCATGTAGTGCCTGTTCCCCAGAGTGTCATTAACACAAAATGCTTCTTACAAATATGGCATTTTCCTCTCCAGATACCCTCTGCTCTCCACACCTGAAGACTTAGAATGAATTAGGATGTCAGTCTGATTCTCTAATGCTTTACAACTCAATGAACGCCAGACATTTTTATATGAACATAACACTGTAATAACATGTTTGTTTTTAGATTAGATACCAGAACTGAGAAAGATATGGTAACTCCCAGCTCCCTCAGTCACAGTCCTTTCCTTTTAACCCGTCTCTCATTGACATTATTTTTTAAACCTGTGATGCATTACCTATCTTGTTAACACATTATCTTATATCATGCTATAAAACTAAAGTTCTTTTTATATTTGTATCGTGTATCGCATCACTCAGATGCCCTTGACGTGACTTGTATTTACTGTTAGTCTACTCCTATCACCCCATACTCTTGAACTGGATTTTGTTTATATTGACCACACTGCTATAGTAGCCTTAGCTATATGACATGTATCCTGCCAAGAATATAACAGCTCGCCATCTCCCACATACCCAAACTGTCAAGCAGCTCAAGCTGAGCTGTCTAAAAAGACAAATTTGGACACAAGGACCTTCAGAGCTTTACTAGCATTGAAGACTACACTCCTCTGCGGCTTTTGAGGATCAACTGTTGGCTCGTGCATTTCTTTGCAGTACAGAAGTTTGCTTTGGGAAAAAAACCTTCAATTTTCTTATATTTACTGATATTTTATTGCTTTCATCCTTATCAAAGTGAGTTTAAAGCTAAGAGTGTTGTCTTAATGGACCGTCTTGAGACTGTAAAATACCTGTAAATAGAGCACTGATTCTTATTTGCCAGTTTAAAAGTAATGTAAACTAACCGATAAACAACTTCTCCACAGCAAATGTTCATTTTCCATTGTGAAGCTGCCATAGTGTTTGGAAGTGCTATTTCACTGTGTTATATGTCAAAAAATTTAAATTCTTTGGTCTTGTAGTTTTACCAGCTTATTCTGCTTTTGTCCCCGGGAAAGATGTACCATTTTGGACTGACCATGGAACAGATTGTTTGACTCGTGGTTGGTCCTTCTTCCAACCACAAGAAGAAAATGCTGAGTCAACAGTTTTTTCCACCATGGCAGGCTAGCAAAACTCTGCTGTACCCATTTGCTTTACCTCAGACCACTCCCCTTTTACCCCAAATCCCTATAGTATAGCACCTACAGCCAATGTGGATGGTGGATTAGCCACCTTCCTCAACAAACTTTTCCCATAACAAGCATACTAGACCCAAACAACGCAGTTGTAGCCATCAACTGCATCATGAAAAATATAAAACAGGCATTTACTCCCCACCCACACAGACACAGTTACAAGACTGTAGAAAAGCAATAACTTCTGGTTATCTAAAGAGCTAAAGGTCTTCTTGAAATTAATACTTGGCATAATTGAAATCGCAGATCATACATCTCCAATACACACAATTATATGAAATAGCAAAACTGACAATCAGACTTGCTTTTAACCATTTTGTTTTATGCAATTTCTAATCAACAAACCAAAACAGTTCTGGGATGAAATAAATTGCCTAACTGGAAAGCTATTTAAGTCAATGGACCAAAACACCATCTCCTCTTTGAACCCATCTAACTTCTTGAGTTCAACTTTCTCAAAGACCTATCCCATTACACAGAAGACATAATTCTATAACACTTCGCTTACCTTTGTTAATCCATTCTACTTTAAAATAATTCAAGCAGGGAATCACCACCTTCTTGAACAAACCCCCTAGATGCACTTGCAGGCAACTTACATTCTCATTTTATATACGACTGTAGGCATTTTCTAATGGTTCATTAGTTGCACTTTTATAATAATTGGCAAATACTCGGCACTATTCCTAAAATATGGAAAATGCACCTCTCAAGTCATTAACAAGATAAACCAGCCCGAACCTTCCAAATTTGGCCAGTTTACATTTACTGATAAAATACTGGTTTGTATTTGACTATTCTGCTATATTCATCAAGACAAACTACTGTCCCACAAATGACATGGATTCTGAGCAGGTAGAAGTACCAAGTCAGCAATATGGACACATGAGAATGAATTTCTTCAGAGCTTTAACAAGATCAGCTTACATAAATAATCTTTTTTGACTTGAAATTTTGTTTATCTACAAGACCAAGATCTTGTAATCACTGCGCAAGATTTTTCCAACCATAGGTTCATAGGTAGGTACTAGGCTATCTGCCTGAAGGCATTTATAAGCCTAGCCACAATGTGTTGGCTTTCAATGCCCCCTTAGATTAGTTCCCTGTGCCTCTGTCCAACAGAGCCATTGAAGTGATCCCCAGGATAAACTTTCTGTTTCCCATCCACTCGTCAATGTTTCTCTTGAAGAATGTTAGCGAGAAGCTCTGCCTAATGTAGATTGGAATTTTGTTCCAAAGCATAGGAAGTCTCTGGGACAGGAATCTATCCCTCCAGCACATCCTATTTATTGTTGTGGTGAGGTTTAGATCCCTAGAGCATGTGGATCGAGGGGATATGGGTTTCTTTAGGTGGAGCATGTCCATCAATTCTGGGTTGGACATGGCCTTGTATGTCAGGCAGAGATCATCTCTGAGTAGGCGGTATGTGACCGAGTACAGCTGGAATTTCTTCAGTCGAGCTGCACAGGACATCTGTTTGAGGCCAGTGATCCCCTTGGTGAGGTACTTCTGTGGTCTTTCCAGCTGTTGCAGATGTCTTGTAAGGTACATCCCAAATGGGGCGTTGTACTCTATGATGGGTTTGATGAGTGATGAGTAGAGGAGCACAATGACCTCTTTTGATCTGGATGCAAACCCTTTTGTGATTAGCTGGGCCACATAGACGGATTTTCTAACCACTTTGGCAATGTGATTATCAAAGGAGAGATTACTATCTACTTGGGTCCCGAGATCCCTTATTTCGTCTTCCGTATTTAGGGGACTACCACTTATGTGGTAGTTTGTGGGTACTTTGTTTTTTCCAAAGGGGATGACTATGCACTTTTTGTCATTTATCTTGAGGTCATGGTTTCTACACCAGGTATCTGTCTCAGTGAGACCCTTTTGGAGGATGTCTGTGTCAGCCATAGAGTCAATTATAGCCCCTAGTTTACAGTCGTCTGTGAACTTGGTCAGCCATAGTCCTACTGTGCTTGCCTGTACCTCTGAGAAGTATATGCTGAACAGGAGCTGTCCTTGGACTGAGCCCTGGGGAATGCCACTTGTAACCGGTTTAGAGTCAGACCTAGCTCCTGCAACTCTCACCATGCGGGTTCTGTCTGTGAGCCAGTTGGCAACCCATCTCGTGATGTAGGGGTAAGTTTGTCTATAATACTAGACTGGGGAATGGTGTTGAAGGCCTTTGCGAGGTCTAGGTAGGCTGTGTGGACCACCTTTCCCTCATCTATAGCCTTGGTAACTGTCTCAAAGAAGTGCACCAGGTTTAGGAGGCATGATCTGCCTTTAGCAAAGCTGAACTGGGTAGCGTCCAGTGTTTGGAGGTTCCCAATGTCTCTGTTAATGAGATCCATAATGATGTGCTCCATAGCCTTGCAGACCAAGCTGTCAGGCTTATAGGGTGATAGTTCCTGGGGTCTGTTGTGGCTCCACCTTTGTGGAGCAGAATAACAATTGCTGTGTGCCACTCTATGGGCACGTAGCCTGTAGAGAGGCTGAGTTTGAATAGTGTGCCTGTGGAGAGGCTGTTTGAACAGTGTCTTTAGGTGTGGGGTTAGTTCATCTTTGAGCTCATGTAGGACGCAGCCTGGGACACCGTCCGGTCCCACTGATGCTGTGTTTTTGGCTTTGGAGAGGGCTGTTTTAACCTGACTGTCTGTGATTTCAGGGGCACTACATTCTTCTGGTATGGTTATGGGCCTTTTGGGGGGTGAGAGGGAGGTGAAGTCTGCACTGAACCTGTCTGCCAGGATGTTGGCGATATCGGTCAGTTCAGTGTATTTTGTGCTATTCTGCACTAACTCTGAGCAGATCTGAGAATTGCCACTTAGAATCTTGACATCGCTAAAGAATGCCTTATGGTTATCTTTGGAGTACTTGGCCATTTTTCTTTTGAAGCTAGTCTTGGATAATTTTATGAGGGATCATAGTTTCTTGATGATACTGATCAGGGATGTCTTCCTTTCTTGGGATTTTACTCTCTTCTGTACTAGTTTCCCCCTTCTATTGTATAACTTGTTTATGGCAGGGGTCCACCAGACTGGTTTCCTTTTCTTGGAGGAGTGAGTCTTGGTTTTGCTTGGGATATCATGATCCAAGCATTCTTGTAGGTGCCCGTAGAGTGCATTAGTAAAGGATTTTGCAGCTTGGGTAGTGTTATCCTTTAGCATGGGGGCTTTGAAACTTTTCACCTCGGTCTTAATTAATGTGAAGTTTGCTTTTGAAAAGTTTTTCATGGTGGTTTCCTTGACTGGGGGTGGGGGCAGAATGTGGATATCCAGAGTGATTAGTTTATGGTCAGATCTAACCAGCGAGGGGTTGACCTCTGGTGTGGAACACTGGTCGCCCATGTTGGTGATGACTAGATCCAGTATGTTGTCACCTCTGGTGGTGGTGTTCACCAGTTGATCCAGGGCATTTGAGTTTATAAATTCTAGAAAATGATGGGCAAGGGAGTTTGTACTTGAGTAGTTTTCCCAGTTAATGTTTGGGTAGTTGAAATCACCCAATAGCAGGGTGTTTGGTTGGACCTTTATGTTTCTCAGTTTTTCCAGAAATGCAGAATGGGGGTCCTGGGACAGTTTTGCCCGTTGTTAGTTGCACGTGGATCTATGAAGCATCATGCTGTGCCACTAACCAGAGATGTGGGTATCCTTGATGAATGTGGTACGCCCCCGCCTTTTGTGTTTCGGTCCAGGTTTTGTGGCCGAAATGTATGGTATGAGTTGTAGCCTGGTAGTGCTGGGGTGATCTCTGGAGCCTTAAACCAGGTTTCTGTTACTGCACATATATCAATTTTTCGATCGAGTGCATGCATCTGACTAAAAATGAATGGCTGCCCTTGAAGGATTTGTTTACGCATAAGGAACTGTTTTTTAAACCTGCTGACAAGGGCACTAAGGTTGATGTTAGGCATTATGAGCAATATTAGCAAATGTGTCCGGAACATCTTAATGACAGAATAGTGTATGAGAACGTTACTATGGAAGTATATTTGTAATCTTTAAAAAAATATGAAGAACTGACACATAATGAACACAGATTGGGGTATTTTACAAAGGAAGACATAGAAAAGAGATTTGGTAATGAGGGATGAAGCTTGGCTAGGTTCTGTCATCTTCCCAAGATACATAAAGATTTTTCTAACACCCCTGGGTGCCCCGTAGCATCAGCTTGCAAATATTGTTTGTATAATGTTCTTTTACTTTGAGTTTTTATACCCTTTATTTTTTTCTTAAACTCACTTTGTATATAAGTACACATTGGCTTTTTTTTATCTAAGTTAAATGGTTTAATATGGAACACCACTATGTACTGGTTGTCATTGGATGTGAAGGGTTTGCATACAAATATTAAGCATGTCCATGGTATTCAGGGTGAATATTATTGTTGGGGGATGCCCCCTTTCTAATTCTTCTTCTTTTGGCTTTTCCCGGTTAGGGGTCGCCGCAGCGGAACTCTGGTCTGCTAATGATTGGCAGTAGATTTTTTTTTATGGGTGCCGAGGTGCCAGCTCGACGCACAACCTTCAATGAAGGCATGCCCATTCTACGCATGTCTTTCGAATGCCACTCCACCGTGGGGAGGATATGCAGACTCCACACAGAAGGTGCTTGTTATTGAATTAGTGCAATTTTGTTTGGATGATAATTCTTTGAATTTAACAATGTTGTATATCCTCAGTTACATGGTAGCACAATGGGGGCACCGTTTGCCCCCATGTATGCTAATTTGTTAATGGAATTGTTTGAGTATATTTATAAACATGATTTTAAGAATTTTATTATACATTATTTTCATTATATAAATTACATATTTTGTTCTGGTGGTTATGATCAGATTGCAACTTTCTGGATGATTTACAAAGAAATAGGTTTGATTTGTCCTTTGATGGACCACAGTGGGGCCACTATATTGTGTAATTGGATATTATGCTGAATGATTGTGATAATGGGGAAGTTTTAACATCTGTGCATAGAGAGTTTGAGGATGGCGGGCAATACCTATATGATACTAGCTGCCATCTGCTTCATTTACTATCCTCATTGCCTTATTTATGGTAAATTTTTGCAACTGAGGAGGTTATCTAACAGTGAGTCTGATTTTTCTGGAGAAATTAAGTCTACTGTTAACATGTTCTTTTCTAGGAGTTCTAATAGATTTGTAGTGGAAATACTACTCTATATGGTAAGGGGAGAAATAGGGGTAAAAGAAAAAAGTAGAAATTTTCATGCTCAAGGCTATTTAAGGAACAGGGAGAACAATACGCCTTCTACATATAATAGTGATGATAAGAAGGTATATTTTGTTTCCACCAATACAGTATTTAGTGACAGATTAGTAGATATTGTGAAACATTTTCCACTATTTTGAATCAAGTTCCCCTTATGTCGTGCAAACATGGTAGAAGTCTTAAGGACATGCTAGTGTTTAGTAAATTTCATATACCCAATAACTTTATTAGTAAAAAATCTTTCTAATCTTGGTACTTTGCCATGTGGTGGTGGTTCAAGATGTGTGTGCATTAAAAAACATTTTTCCCAGATAAATGGAGTGAGTTTTAAGGCAGGTGGAAGATGTACTTGTAATAATGAAAGCATATATGTGGTTAAATGCCCCTGTGACCTGTTTTATGTAGGCAACATCAAAAGAACACTCAAACTAAGCTTATTAGAACATGTAAGGGGTATTAAAAAGTTTAGGGCTGAGAGTCCTATTGCACATTTTAAATTGTTATGTTCGGGATCCATCTGGCCTAAAGGGTACAGTTTTGGAGCACATATATCTTAAGTATTGTGATGTTGCTGTACTAGGATATAAATTAATGTACAAGGAATCTATTTTTATTTTAAAGTATAGCACTTCAATTCCTTTAGGTCTTAATATTGAATATAACTGGCAATATCTAATTTGTTTAATGGATTAATTGTTTACTTAGTTGTTTTTACTATATAAAAATGTTTGAGTTTTTTTGGTGTTAAAGGTGATACAGCAGAGGCACTCGAGTTTTACTGTCCATTGCTTGCTGCTGCTTTGTTATTCATATTAAATATGTTTGAATACATCTGCTTGGTTTGTTAGCCTACCTCTGTTTTTTATTTTGTTTGGTCTTGGTGGTATATTCATCTTCTAATCACTTACCAGCTTGATTTGGCATTGGCCCAGAGGTTACCTACTATTTCTTCAACTGTCTCACATGTAGTGCATTCATGCAAAAGTGGGTAAAGCACCTCAGATGAAGCCCCCTAACTAAAGTGTGCCTCAAGGCTCCCTTATGAATCATAATCATCATATCCTTTTATGTCCTTTTACATGCATATGACATCATCAGCATATCCTATTACATGCATATGACATAATCAGCATATCCTATTACATGCGTATTACATAATCGTCATATCTTATTACATGCGTATGACAACTATTACATGCGTATGACATAATTGTCATATCTTATTACATGCATATGACATAATTGTCCTATCCTATTACATGCACATGACATACTTTTTTACCACTCAGGCACCTCACTTCATTTAAACTCTGGAACATGAGTTATATTATCACATCAACTCACTTTCAAGATGGCTTTATAACAAAAAAAAAAAAATTACAGCCACACCAAAAACCCAAAGTATTTCTTAATTTTGCAAAGTTTTTTTTTTTTTTTTTATATATCTCTTTCTCCCATATCTGGTGCGAGGACAACAACTTCATTGACTCTTCTCCTTGAGCTATCTGGAGTTTTGTCAGAGCACTCTCTGACCTTTTTCCTAATTGCAATCTACTTCCTTAGCCATTTAGAAGATGTCCCTCTTTTTCGTAAACTCCCACTTTTTCTCTTTTTTTTCTGCTCTGTACATATTCCTCCTCCTAACTCTCTCAAAATGTAAATGTGTAAATCATATGTCAGTGAAACATGAAGATGTTCATGCACACACACTGTTCACTGCCTGCAAGGTGCATGCTTGTGTGTCTATTTTAGGAAGACAGAATTGAATAAAACAAAACAAAAACAGATTTAGCACTTTGTATGAATATATTCCTGGGATTTTTCAAAACCATCACATAAAACTACCTAGAGTAAAAAAAAAAAGTTATCTTTATTAATAAAAGCACATTTGATAATGTTAACTACAGCCATATGGGTGCACAGCTTTTTGATGAATGCTAATTGCAAACTCATTTCCTCAAATTATACAAAAATAAGTGCAAAAACTTAGACATAATTTGTCTGAATCTTATTTTGTTTTTTGGTTACCAAGGTATAGCACTGATGACTGTGTCACTAATTGCATACTCATCTCAGTGAGTAATGGTACTGATGGGAAGTGGTATTTTTACCCTAATATGTCTGATTGGCAGATTTGGCAGCTTTAGGGTTATCACACAAGTAAGGCTTGGTGCGTGGGCTTCTCCTTTCCACATTTTAAGACTTTGCCTTATGAATCTCATATTTCCCAAATAGAATATGGCTATTACATTTTCAAGACTGAAAGCCATTTTGTAAATAAAATAAAAACTTAGCATACCTGTAAAATTGAACGTATAGTACTAATTATAAATGTAATGCCTTTTCATTTCAAAGTGAAGAAGATTCTGACATCCATTTCATAACTGCCATATCAGCTATTTTCTTTTACACAGAATTAGTGTAAACATGTTGGTGTTGCCTGTAAGTTATCAGATACAGTTTGTTTTTCAAGATGAACTTTCTGCAAACTAACAAGTAGGAAGATCACTTCATGCTAAATACCAAAGTAAGTTTTAAATCTAAATACGGTTATTAAGCTCATTATTGTTAATATATACAACTCCCATGCTATCTTTAGTTACAAAAAAAAAAAAATCCAAAGCCAAATACCACCAAAAAAAGATACAGGCAGCAAGGATAAACCCACCCACCAATTACCACACAGCACACCGTTGGAATAATGAAAATAAAAGAAAAGCATCCTTGGTAAGTCAAAATGTATTGCTAGTATTTTTTTTGCGTAATATGAGAACAGATTCAGCTGAAAACATGTTTAGAATGAGATTTTCTTAAAACAACAGAGTACAAGTAAACTTAAATTTTTGTGTTGCCCACTTTTTTGCTGCAAAGTTTTATGAAAAAAATGCATGTATTTTTTGGGCAGTAGAAGCAAGTCAGTCTTGGAAAGCAGTGAATTCTTGAGTACAAAAAAAAACAGCAAAAAAATATGATTGATAGATTATATTTTGTTCAAGCAGTCTGAAAAATGTATGATCAAAGGTTGATTCTAACCACCTCAAGACCCAATTTGCACTGACATTCTAGAGTGTGCTGTTAAACCTTTTAAAATGGTAAGTTCAGAAGAATTAAAGTTGTTCAAATATCCAGTAACAGAAACTCTTAATAAGTAAAAACAATAAAAATGGATCTTAATACCAGAAAAAAAATCTTTTTAATCCAAATAGAAATAGCAGAGCTTTTGGGAATAATCCCTTCTTCATTGCATATAAAACCCACAGTACATGAACCCTTCTCTCAATAAGAGCTCAGTTAGTTATACACAGAACCTAAAGTTTAAAGCAACTCTTAAATCGGGCTCTAAATTTAATTTTTAAACTTTTTTGCTGCCAACTTTACAAACACGGGTTATTTCCTTATTTTTATAATCTCTGAATTTTTAAGTCAAACTTTTGAGTCTATTTACATATATCATTTACTTTTATGAACATTGCTTTATTTTACATGACAAAGTCCTTAACATTTTTCACATCAATTTTTTTCCCAAACTATTTGCAGTTTGTATAAATGCCTTTAAATTTAACAAGGCTAGTAACCACCCAGCTAAGTAATTCTCAGGAAATGTCACCTTCTGGTGATTTCAGACCATCTGGCCTGTCAAACTCAGTGAAATAGTCTGTTTTGAAGACAGTTGTATTGACTAGGTTATGAATCTCAAATGCTACACATCCATGTTTGTAATCCACTCTGTGAGGAAGAAAAGTTTCATTTGATGCTGGTATTTCTGTTTCACTCTCCAGGAGAACAGCCAGGTAAAACTGCTTCTGCTGCCAAAACAAGTCTGTCCTATCTAAACTTGGCACATAAAGCAGTGTTTTGCCTCTAAATTTTGCTAATGGCTTTATTGGAATACATTCTGTATCCCCTCTGATATCGTATCAAAAAAACTGCTCAATTGGGTGCATTAATATTTTCTCTGGAAGGGATTCTTTTTAACAGCTGTTCTATGTCCAACATTACCCTCCTGATTCTGCAGAGACAGAGAGACTCTAGTGTCTACCAAATCATCCGAAAGTTATTCTTTCTCAATGGGTAACTTATTTTGCCCGTATCTTTTGCATATGTTTGTGCTGTTCCCTTAAATTATGAACTGGTTCCATAGCTAGCTAGCTAGAAAATACCATCAAACAAATTGTGAATTGAAATGTTGCAGTGTTGAGCTGCAGTCCTATTTCTCCCTGATAGACCACTCATCAATGTGATAAGTATGCTATCTATACCTGGCGGGCTTCAAATTTCCTTGATGAATCTCTTATAGCTTGGAAAATATTATCTCTCTTAATACTGTCTCAGTTCTGCTTAACTCTGTACATTAACAATGTGATGTTTAGCGGAAGGCTTGGTGTGTAATTGAATTTATTTTAACTGAAGGATATCTACAGATGGTGTTTTTTTATACAGCATCCTGAGGTATCTGAAACGTGATCCAATGGTGATGGTATAGAGTCCTCGTATTCCACACTACTTTACTTATACTAAATTCACTTGTATTTAAGGTTTCTGTTTGGTCTGTAGATCTACTGCCTGTAAAATCCATGAGTCTGCTATTGCTTAGTATATTCTGATGAGGTGGTGTTAATTTTCTTTATGGGAAAGAAGAGAACTTGCATTTATGCAGTTTTAAAAAATATTGTGCTGCAGATCTGGTGCTCAGCCTGTCTACATGGAGAGAGTAACAATTTGTTCCAGAATTACTGATTGAAAAGTCATCAGAATTATAAACAGCATTGTGCAAATCTTTTTCTTGCTCTAGAAAAAATAAAGAAAAAAAATGTAAAGAAAGTTTGGTCAATAAAAAGATCAGTTTATGTAGATGGCAAGAAGAAATTAAGATTGTAATCTTTCAGTGTATTTATTATGCTGTTCCATACGAGCTGAAGGAGGTATGCATCATTTTTTTTAATCACGGTTATATTTGCTTCACTTCTGCTTATGTGTGGGTTTTCATGTTTTGCTTGTTAAAGCTGAGCACTGAACAACAGAAAGCAATGGATTAGTTAACCATTCAGAAAGTTTAATTAATTTTATGTCTCATGAAGTAGATAAAATGATTAGTCTGTGTAGTGGGTCACTGATGTTTTGGAGTTGTGGTGCTGTGTTTACTGAAATTCAATGGAGCCAGTATCATTTGCCAAAAGGGTTATCTGCATGTTGTTCAGAAGATATGGAAGCCCCTGGAAGTAGTTTATTTTCAGATTTTCTCTGTGAAAGAGATTTGAAAATTGCTAAAGATGACCAATGGGGAGTTACTGATGATGACAGCTGCGCTGTGTGGTTTAATAAGCTGGAGAGACTTTTATCTAAAGAGGTGACTGTATTTTTTGACATAAAATTGTTAGAGAAATACATTTCCTTAAATATAACATGAGGGGTTTGCATATAAATCAATTGCCTGCAGGTGACTTTCTATAGGAAAATAATGATTTACTTGTGAAATGGCGAGAAGCCTTTCTGAGGTGCATATTAAACTGGTTACAAATTTTAGTAAAACGTAATCATAGAGTGCTTGATAGATTGTGTGAACAAATTGTGGCACTTCAGGAAACTGTTCGGAGCAAAATTCCTGAAGAGAGTTACAAGGAGAAAATGATTGCTGTGAAATAATGTATCCAGGATGTTGAGAAAAATGTCTTGCTTAGGAAGAAGAGAAAGTTAAATCTAGATATTGGCGGTTTTCAGAACAATACAGTGTATTTCGCAAAAACCTATAAGTGATTGGGTAGAGCTAAGAAATGGGGTGGGACTTCCTCTGAGAGAGGAACTCGTGATTTTTCTTTTTCCACAGTAGAAGCCAGTGCAAGCAGCAAGAAGAGTGTGCTGTTTCAGGAGATTATGTCTGGTGAAGCAAGTAATGGTATAAAACAACAGTCAGGGGAAGAGTGTTCTCCAAAACAACGACATACCAGGAGCTTCTATTGGAAGGGCAGAAAAAATGGAAAGAACAATGGCAGCAAAATAAAATAAAAAAGAATGCGACTTTTTTGACTCTTTGCAGTGAGAATGAATATACCTTTGTACAAACTTTTGACAGCTTAAATGTAAAATGGCATTAAGTTTTAAGCAATGAAGCCTTGTTTGAGGCAAGTGAACCCTCTGATAAAAAGGGAACTAGTATTTTGATAACATTTCTGGTCATATTGATGAACAGAATCAGATCATGTCTAGTAGGGTTTTGGAATCTGCTCATTGTTCTAATTGGTGTGCTCATGATGTGTGTATGAACAGTGAAGATAATATGCTGTTTAAAACCGTTGGTGATAACATTGTGAGAAATAAGGAAATTACTGAAATGTATGAAAGTCTATATTCAGATGTTAATGTAAATGTTATACCTGTTACTACTGGGAGTTTAACTGTTGATGATACAAATGACTTGAGAATAGTGACTTTGTCTAGGCTACAGTTAAATCCAGATTTTTAAGAGTGTGTTGTTGTTGGGTCCAAAGTTTGTCCCAACAAGATTTCCATCCTTGGCAGACATCATTTTAAATGTCAAACGTTTTTGTTGAAAGCTAAATTTAAAGGTATATTTTGATAAGGTTGGAGTGAAAAAGAATTTTTCCTTTGTACATGAAAACATCTGGCTACAAGAGAATGAAGATGGTGATGATCTTTTGAAGTTGAGTGCATATGATACAGAGGCAATTTTTGACAATAATGATGATGCTTATTGTCCTGATGCATGTGAAACCATAATGCAAGCTCAGGAACATACCAGGTTTGGAAATGGGTATGGTCATTTGGAGGTTCCATATTTTTTTTCAGTAAGAGCAATGTTATGCCCCCAAAATTCTCCATGAATATCAAAATGTATGAAAATGTGTGTAGTCAAATTGAAAGTGAGTTTGATTTATTTTTGAAAAAAGAGAAAATGTATAATTTATCTAAAAAAAAGAGTGGAACGCATTACAAGAAGTAAGGGTGAAATTGAACAATTTTGTTTTTCAGCAAGCTGACAAGTGAGGAAATTGTGTAATAATGGATGCAACTGAATATAAAAAAATGGTGGAAGATCTAATCACAGTAACTGAGGATTATGAGGTACTGAACAGAAACCCATTGTTGAAATTTAATGGGGAGTTGCTAAAAATTTTGGAAAGAGGGGAGAGGCTGGGATTTTTGAACAATAAAGATATTCAGAAATTGTTCATAAAGGAGCCAAGAGATCCCAAGTTTTATCCCCTGCCCAAGATGCACAAAAACTTAGACTCCCTTCCAGGTAGACCCATTGTGTCAATGATAGTGTCATATTTTGAAAATGTGGGTACATTTGTAGAGTTTCATCTAAAGAAATACTTAGGTAAGTTACAATCACATATTATGAACACAAGTGAGGTATGGGAGAACTTGTAAAAGGTTAAATGGCAGACTATTTTTGGGCCAAGGTCGATGTAAGCTCACTGTATACTAATATTGAGACCACGAGGGGTTTAGATGCAATGGGTAGAATGATAGGGGAAGGTCGTTGTACTTCCTTCTTACCCCTCTTGTTGGAGTTTTGCCTGAGACATAATTACTTTAGATGGGAGAAACAATTTTTTCTTCAGAAAAGAGACACAGGAATGGGGGTGACATTTGCCCCTTCATATGCAATAGTCTATATGGGAGATTTGGAAAATCGCTTCTGGCACACGAATACATTTTTCATGGAAAATGTTATATACTATGGAAGATTTATTGATTTAATTTTCATATGTAAGGGTAAAAAATTATTTTGAAATGTATATAAGAACTAAATAAAATGGCACATGGTTTGAAATTGACATATCAAGTTAATAGTACTAACATCACATACTTGGATGTGGAATTTTATGTGAATAGGGAGAATGCAATACAGTTTAAACCACATAGAAAAGAAACTGCAGTGAATAATTTTTTACATGCAAAAAGTATGCATCCCCCAAATTTAAAGTTTTGCCTTTAGGAGAATTTAAACGTATATTTTTAAATACATCTGAAGAGAGATTAAAGCAAACATGTTATGGGTGCCTATGAGAGGTTGAAATGCAGGAGATACAAAGAAGATTTATTACAGAGTGCGAAAGATACTGTTCTGGGAATTCGAAAATGTAGTAAAGAGAAAAGATGCAAAGGAAATTATGGTAAGTCGAAGAAGAAAGGAGGGTGAAAATATAGATAAGATTCAGGTAAGGGAGGAAAAATGATTCTTTGTGACAAAATTCTCGCCATTCTCTGTTGTGGAGAACATTATCAGGAAATGTTGGTACATGGTTAAAGAGGATGTGAGTATAAGGATATCTTTTCCCATACCATCTATCTTTTTTGTACAGTTGATACAGTAATTTAAAAGAAATATTGAGTGGTGATGGCAGGGAAACTACCACTACTGATAGAATGGGTATGCATTCATGTGGGAACTGTATGATTTGTGATAAAGTTAAAAATCTTAATGGTTGTAGCATAAATGGCAGACGATATATTGTCAAAGAGGGTTTTCATTGCAATTCACAGGGGGTTATTTATATCATAGGATGTGAGTGTAAAAAGACCAAATGGTATATTGGGCAAACTAAAAAGAAAGTCAAAGTGAAAATTATGGAACACCTTGGTGATGTAAGGAAGGGAAAAATCTTAAGCCCAGAGCACTTTTTATCTGCACATGAGGAGAGTAGCCAGGATATTTTCTTCAGGGTATTAGCACGTCCTTTTATGGTAAATGGAGGAAACTTTAGAAATGAATTAAGTAAATTAGAATGTAAGATGATAATAAATTGTACAACTCTTCAATCGAGGGGAATGAATATTGATAGTAATTTAACTTTTTAGAATATCTAATTTAATGAAAAGGATGCAAATTTTAAAATGTGTTGCAATGAAGTAACCTTTGGAATACAATGTTTAAAACAGTGTAATATATAGGCTGGTGAAATAAGGAGGTACTTCTTGCTTTAAATGTGTAATTGATGTAAATTGATGTTAATGGAATTGTACTTTTGGGATGACTATATAAATGGGGTGATGATGTGATGAGAATTATTCCTTGAAAGTGAAAGGCCAAGGTACCAGAATAAATATAATTGGAAAACTTTCCACCTCAGTGTTGTGCTGTTTTGATACCTGCCAGTTTTTATGTTTATGCTTTTTGTGAAACTGTTTTGTAGTTGTGGTGGTGTGTTTCATAAAAAAAAATCACTGATGTAATATCTCATCACCCAAGTAATGCAAAATACTTTTCTCTTTGTTTTCCTGCTTAGTTAGAAAATTGAACTCTGAATAGATCAATTTAGGATCTATTCATAGGTTGGTACTAGGCTATCGGCCCTAGGGCCTATACAAGCCTAGCCATAACAATTCTCTGGATATTTCTTCCCACAATATTTACTTCCCTGGACCCTTGTTTAGCAGGGTGACTGACGTGATCCCTGGGGTGAATTTCCTATCGCCCATCCAATTATCAAGGTTCATTTTGAAGAAGGCCAAAGAGGTGCTCTGCTTGACATGTATGGGCAGTCTATTCCAGAGTGTGGGGAGTCTCTGGGTCAGGAACCTATCCTTCCAGCATGTTTTCTTCATTGTGATGATGAGGTTTATATCCCTGGAGCATGTGGCTCTGAGGGATTGGGATTTCTTTAAGTGCAGTATGTCCAAAACCTCTGGGTTTGACATGGCCTTGTATGTTAAGCAATCTGAGTAGAGGGTATGTGACAGAGTATAGCTGGAGTTTTTTTTAGACGGTCAGCATAGGGCATCTGCTTTAGGCCTGTGATTCTTTTAGTGAGGTATTTCTGCGGTCTTTCCAGTTGTTGCTGATGTCTTGAGAGATGCATACCAAATGGGGGGTTGTAGTCTATAATGGGTATAATGAGAGATTAGTACAGTGCGACAATGACCTCCTTTTTTCTGGATGAAAAGCCCTTAGTGATGAGGTGTGCCACATAGAAGGATTTCCTGACTGTTGTGGCGATGTGGTTATCGAAGTTGAGACCACTGTCCACCTGTGTCCCTAAGTCTCTTATCACAGTTTGTGTTTACTGTATGCCACCTATGTGGTAATTCACGGATACATGATTTTTCCCAAAGGGTATAACTATAGATTTCTTGGCATTGAGCTTGAGCTCATGGCTCTGGCACCAAGCATCTGTTTCTGTAAGGCCCTTTTGTAGAATATCCACATCATTTATGAATTCAATAATGGCTCCCAGTTTGCAGTCAACTGAGAATTTTGTTAGCCAGAGTCCCTTAGTTTTGGCTTGTACTTCAGAGAAACAGATCCCAAACAAGAGTGGTCCCAGGACTGAACCCTGAGGTACTCCACTTTTCTAGAGCTGGATTTGGAGTGGGCTACTTTTACAGTGTGTGTTCTGTCAGTAAGCCAGTTGGCAACCTATCGAGTGACGTAGGGATTAATGCCCAGCTTAGTAAGTTTATCTATGATTCCAGAGTGGGGGATGGTGTCGAATGACTTGGCAAGGTCCAGATAGGCTATGTGGACTGCCTTACCCTCGTCCAAAGCTCTGGAGACTGTGCCCACCTTATCCATAAAAGGGGGATTTGTTGTTAAGTATACCTTATCTTTTTACAAAAATATATAATGTTCTTTATAGCATGTGGCTTGTGACTCAAACCTCACTAGATGAAGCAACAACCATTAGAGACAACATTTTCTAAGAATGAACAGGTTCCAGTGATAGAGTAGAATAAAGCCTTAATTTCAGCACAGGGGAAGGAGAAATGAGTAGCAGCCCTTAAGACTTCCTTTGTGGTATACCATTCATTTGGCTGTCGTCCATTAATACTGTATTGTAATACGGCAATTCGCTAGCATGGAGGAATGCACATGCACAGAATGGGGACAAAAAGCACCTATCAAAAATATTCCAGGGCAAACATTTCAGATTCACGGAGTCTGTAAGTCCAAAGATTTAGTTCAAAATTTAGATCCCAAGGTGGATCATCTGGATATCTGTGGTACCTTACTAATACTTGATGTCAATTGGCCAGTATGTTTTGCAGCAAAAGTAGATTCTATTCTTAAATGGATGGAAATTATGATAAGCATACACTAACAGATAAATTAGCAGGACCTGAATATCCCAGGGTCAAAGCTTTGCATTGGTAATGATAGAAGGTGAAGGTTCCCCATGTATCACCTCATAAAAATGATTAATGGTAGATCTTCAAATTAACCTATAGCTCTTTGTTATACAGGGATGGAGTTCTTAATATTGTCCACATAACCTTAATTCAGTTAATGGCTTTGGCACTATGTGGGATTTTGGGGAGGGGGAAGGAAAGTTGGGAGAGATCAGTTAGGTCAGCAGTCCCTCTCCAGAAAGGAGTGATTTCTGCTTATGATGAGGATATATCAACCTAGATGTTCATCTGCTACAATCAGAAGGCAGATCGCTAGTAAATTTAAATTACTTTTTTTTGGGGAGGGTAGAGTAAACTGACATTGCATGCAGTGATACTCATGATGCAAGTAACTCAGTCCGGCTATGGCATACCACAAAGTCCTCTGTTACATGCAGGGGCAGCATATCTGATGCCACAGGCTGCTCTTATCAATTTCCCGTGCTTAGCCCATATGATTGTAAGGACTCAAGGTATTGATAAACTGGCCTGAGGAGATATTTTGAAAATGAAATGGTGGGAATTTCATCTGACTTGACACTTGGTCTGCCAAATGAGAATAACTAATTATCCTGAGTGAGTGACTAACAAATACTGAATGATGCCGATTCTTACTTGAAACACTGTGGTACATCCACATTGCCGTTTGTGGAAGCAATACTTGCTTAGACTGTGCATCTAATGAGTATTATGTTCAATCTGCAGTAGTAGCTTTTATCTTTTACTATACAATCATTAAACTCGTTGACCAGTTAGTTATATTTACCTTTGGTTGCTGAAACATTTTTTTCATCTCTTGTATACTTTTTCTCCAAGTATAACCCACCATTCTGTCATTTTCTAATATAAAGTAAAAGGATCATCAAATGATCTTCCCATAATCTTTTCATTTCTTCCTCAACCAGTCCTCTATTTCTTCTTACCTCCTTCACGTTGCTTTAAAATTTTGAAAATTCAGATATTGCACAATGGTCTGTAAAGGACAACACAGTATCTGCCCTTACCTTATACAAATTAAAATCTTTCTCTGTCTTAATGTTCTGTCTCTCCTACATGTATATTTCCTTTCTTCCCCTACATTTATGTAAAATAATTTCATTATTTTCCTACACTATTGTACATCTTAACTTTACCCACCCCTTTTTCTTTAAATGACAGACACCTACAATATTTACATCATGCATAAAACTTGAATGATTTCTCTGCAAAATAATTTCTTTCTAATTTTAGTAGAAACATAAAACACAACCACTCTCCATATCATCTTTCCCTTCCTTAACTCATATGTCACACATCTCCCAGGTGATATAAGGGGTCTGAAAGGAGAAAGAAGCCAGCAAGTAAAATAGAGTATTATTTCTGAAATTGACTTCATCCTCAAGTCTTGGTGAGTGCCTTTGCAAGGTGGACCTTGTTTTAATCTCGCCAAGACGACATTGATATATAGACTGTATTTATATAGCATATATCATGGACAGAAGTAGGTAAAAATGAAAAACGATAGCTGGGTACACAAGACCCAGGATAAAAATGTGCCCAATCCTGGTAGGCACACTTGTCCCAGGACTGGAAAAGATGACAGTGTGGAATCCTCATGGTAGGAAACATTCCAACAATGGGGCCAGGCCAGGCCAGGCCCAGGGGGAGGATAGACCCCTGTTGAAGGAAGTAGTAGTCCACAAAAACTGATAGGTCAAAGAACATCCATAAAGACGATAAAGTGGACTATTGAGGATAAGAAAGAAATTATATATTGTTACTATTATGCAAAAAGGCCAGACTTTCCAGATACAAGATGCACAAAACTATTAAGAGAGAAATTAGAGGGGAAAAAAAATACTTCCACAAGAAAAACTGTCATAAGCTTCAAATAAAAATGTGTACTCACTAATAAAACAAATTTGTGAAAAACAGTATATAGATTAAGAATCTTTGATCTGTTTGGAAAAAGTAGCATCTGAGAAAATGCGAAAATATAAACTACAAAACCTAGAGATTTTTGGAAAGTATAAAAAGGAAATATGGACATTGTAAAGAAAGAGAGATTTGATATAGTGCAATATTTATGCAAATGAGAAAGCCAAATTAATCAATATAAAGAAGGCAGCACCAAAGATATTCAAAGAGAAATACAGGCAAAGGCATCCAAATATGAAAAATTTCACAATAAAAAAAATATCACAAAGCGAAAATGTCGAAAAGATTAGTTAAGTTAAAAAAATAGAAACTGAAGTTACAGAACTCCTGTGAAGTGAAGGATTTAGTGTAGAAGGTCCAACACGGGTTATGTCATACATGGAGTGAGTCCCCAAAGTAAGGAGAAGCAGGAAGATCAGCAGACATCTTAAGAAGAAATATGGACATGGGAAAGAAAGATATTTTAATATGGTATAATATTTATGTAAAGGAGAAAGCAAAACTAACCAATACAAAAATAGCAGCACCAAAGATATTTGAAGAGAAATACAGGCAAAGGAATCCAGACATGGAAAACCTTACAATATAAAAAAAATAAGAAAAAAAGGAAAAGTAGAAAAGGAGATTAATAATGGAGAAGTTAAAGAAATAGAAACTGTGGTTATGGAGTACCTGCAAAGTGAAGGATTCAGTGTAGAAAATCTAATTCAGAAAGCACCACAGCAAGGTAGAGCAATAGACATCCAAATTAAGGGGAAACCAGTGGAATGGGAAACCACTGGTCAGATCCTATATAAAGATATTTTGGAGCCTTTTACAGGAAACCAGTTTAGACATTCACTTGAAGCTGTACAGCAAGGGAAGGAACAGGAAACTGGAAACTCTGATGCAGTCAGTGATGAGGAATAATAGACCAGTGAGTTCCCATATGACACAGCAACAGATGGCACAGGATGAAACTGAAGAGAATGTGCCACAGGAAGAAGCTATAGAGCTTTCTGTAGAATGCCCTCGGAAAATGGAAAATAAAAAATGTGCCCTCAGTTTAGAAGAAAACGAGCTAAGAGAAGAGTTGCTTGATTCATTAGACAGACATTTTAAGATCAGTGAAACCCAAAAAGTCAGAACTTTGATAAAACAAATGAATGAGGTAATTAGGACTGCTCACAGAGATCCATGTGATATAACATAAGTAAACAACATGTATTACTGTGCTGCTAAATTAATAACTAATAACGTTCTACCACAAGAACACAGGGTAGCGAGGGAAAGGAAGGGCAGAAACTGAATACCGTCATGGAAGTATCGAGTGGAGAAACCTGTAACGCAATTAAGACAAGAAGTGTCACTGTTTGATGAATATAGAGGAGGGAACAGATCAACAAAAATACTAAGACAGATGTGATGAAAACAGTGACAGTATTAGAAAAGTCTAAGGATCCATCATGCACAATCACAAATAAATGAAAAATCTCAGCACAGGTGTCAGAACTTACAACATATGCAGATAAATATAAAGGAAAAGTAGAAAATAAGCAATTTATTGATGACCCATAAACGTTTTATAGAGAACTGACAAACAATGTAAAAGGAACTGAAAGACTGCTAAAAAATAAATAGATACGTTTTGGAGAAGTATCTATGAAGATCCTGTGGAACATAATAAAGATGCTAAATGGATGGAAGAAGTAAAAGAAGGAATAAGAAGTTTAAAGGTACAGGATATGAAATGGGATGAAGTAACAGCCAGAGAGATTGAAAGGAAGTTAAGAAAAGCCTCTAATTGGAAAACCCCAGGCCCAGATGCAGTACCTAACTTTTGGTTAAAAGTATTAACATCTTTGCACGAAGATTTAGTCATGAGTAAGAACTATTTATATGCACACGCAAAACAGACATCATCCTGGCTAACAACATGAAAAGCAATGCTCTTACTTAAGAGTGAACCTTCAAGCTCCCCTAAAAATTATAGACCAATAACTTGCCTTCTGAAGACATATAAACTATACATGGAATTGATGCCTACAGTTTATAGTCATTTAGAAGAAATTTCAATTATGGCAGTAGAACTAAAGGGCAATAAAAGAAAGTCATATGGAACAAAGGATCATTTGTTGTTGAATAAAGTCATAGTGGAGAACTGTAAAAAGGTGAAGAATCTAAGTATGGCATGACTACACAAAAGCATTTGATAGTATCCCACATTCATGGATAAAAGTGCTTATAAATGTGTAAGATGCACCCTACACTGATCAACTACATTACAGTGACCATGAAACAGTGGCAGGCCACTTTACAATTAATTCATGATAAAGGACAAATTATTATCCCAAGGATAAAAATTCAAAGAGGGATATTCCTGGGTGACTCTGTCACCGTAGCTATTCTTCCTTGGCCTTAACCCATTAAACTCTCTACTTAACAGCTTAGGCCATGGCTATTAATTTGGCTCTTAGAAAACAAAATGTAAAGGCTTCTCGTATTCTCTTTGTTGATGATTTAAAACTGTATAGCTCATCAGAAGAGGACCTGAAAGTTGTCAAAACTGTCTCAGATTATATAAGAATGTCTTTTGGTCTTGATAAATGTGCATAAGGCACCTTTAAAGCAGAAACCTACAGAACCAGGAAAACAGCAGTTTGGGACATGAATGTAATATAAAAGTAATTGAGCAAAAGGGAGTGTATAAATATCAGGGAATTGATGAAGGGTCAACAATAAAACATGAACAAATGTGAATAAAACTTAGTAAGGAATATTTTCAAAGACTTGTATTAATCTTGAAAACAGCATTGATATCTAGGAACAAAATCCAAGCTATAAACCAAATTGCTCTTCCTGTCCTAATTTACAGTGTTGGAGTGATTAACTGGCCCCAAAACATATTGGATAGATTAGACAGGAATACAAGAAGGATGCTTCATGCTTACCAAATGATTTATAAAAATCAGTGCATACTAAGATTATATATTCCCCACTGTGAAGGAGGTTTTGTCCTCGCAATTGACTATATTTATAGATCAGCAATCGTGAGACTCCACACATTTGCTGACCTCACAAGTCCCAAACTTAGTGACAGTTTTGAAACATGAGGAGAATAAATCTATGACTTGTCTGCTTAATCTAGCAGAAGCATATCGGCATCAAGCAGGAATGGAAATCAAACCAGAAGTAGATAAAAATCAGGCAGCAATTGAATATGCTAAAAAACAGAAGAAAGAATATAAGGTTCCCTATTACATGATCGAAGACGCATTCTTTTGAATGCGTCTTGATCGAACTTGAAAGCACAATACGGCAAAATACCAAAACAGCATATAAGCAAATTCTTTCCCTGGGAAAGAAATCATTTGGCCACCTTCATTATTTTGCCATTTTCATCACTGTAGTGCAATCTCGGAGTTGGTATATTTAAGTAAGGAGGGTGTGGGGGTAAAGTTTTTTCTTTCTTTTTTCTAAGTGTTCGGGTTTGTAAGCCTTCGCTTACATGGGGTCGATAAATCAGCTTTCGCTTTTTTAAGCATTTGCTGATTTAATATAGACCCGAATATAAGGTGAAGGACCAGAAGGGAAGGGAAGAAATGTGGAAAATGCAAGAATATAGTCGCAAGTATAGAACATTTCTGGAAGAACCTCATGTTGATCAGGAACAAATGCAGGAATGGTTAAGGAGTTGTGAATTCAGACCAAGAGATGAAAGGTTAATATTGGCAGCCCAAGACAGTGGGCTACATACACGCTGATTAAAAAGGTCCATTGAACATGTGGGAGAAACGGATAAATGTAGGTTTTGTAAAACAGAATTAGAAACAGTCACACACCTCGTTGCTGGTTGTGACATATTAATGGCAGAAGGACTGTATACTGAAAGGCATAATAATGGGGCAAGACTGTTGCACTGTGGATTGTGCAAATATTATGGTATTGAAGTGGTTGAAAAACACTGGAAACATGAGCCACAAAGCGTTACAGATAATAATGAAGTTTGTCACCTGGGATATTTCATTACCAACAGTTCAAAAAAATAAATGGTAGAAAACCACTTATAGTGTTCCATGAAAAGAAGACAAAAGTAACATTGATCATTGAAATCGCAACACCCAATGACTAGTGTCTTGCATACAGAGAGAGACAAAGTCATAAAATATCAGGCTCTGCAGATAGAAACGAGAGCAGTGTGGAAGACAGATACCCACACAGTTCCAGTAGTAGTAGTAGGAGTAATGGGTCTTATAAAAAAGACTCTACAATCCTATTTAGATACATTACCAATAAATGTAACTCAATATGAATTGCTGAAAGAGTCGTTACTGGGCACATTGCGGGTGCTACGAAGAGCACTTTTGGCTGACATTAAAGATTGAAACAATATTCATTTTGTGAACTGTTATGGTACTTTGACTTAGGAATGGGATCCATTCCCTTCATGGTATTAGAAACTGAAAAGATCTGGAGAAATTAAAAAAAGGTGATATTACAATCACATCCATCACTACAAATCTTTTTTTATTATCATAGCTATTTCAAAATAAGTACCTCAGTATTCCAAAATGTATCCCTCCCCAAAAATATCTGCTTTTCTTCTGTGTTTAATATTTAATCTTGCATCTAATTTTGTAGCTAATGGAAAACACAGCATCACATTCACACCAACTATGCTACAGCATTTAACTTGCTTTTCTTACTAATTATACCATGTACATTCATTGATACAATCCTAACATTGTCTATTGCCTTTATTTGCATTTTCTGTAGCAAGCTTATTTTAATTTTCTCACCTTCTGTTGTACCTTTTTCAGCATCTTGTTTCTCCATTTCTTCCTTTGCCGTATTTTCTAGAATGTCGTATCTGTTTACTATACCTACGCCATTTTCCTTCTCACTCACATCCTTCCCTTCCTCTTTAGACATCACAACAATACCCTCTCTCTCTCTCTCTCTCTTTTTTTTTTAAACTGTCACAATTTCTTCCTGAATTTTGGCTTTTTTTCTTGATCAACAATTGGAGTACAATTAAACCAGAAGTTAACTTTACCCCTACACTTCCTACAAAAATCTTCACAATTCTAAACTGTCCAAGTTACCCACATTAAGAGCAGTGACTTTTCATTCACCTAATAAATCCTCCCATTTCCCATGATGAAAACAGGTCTTCAGTTGACCCCAATATCTTAACATACCCCTTTGCTATTGATCTTAAAATACTATGTACATTCATTACATGTCTCTTTTTATTTTGCAAACAGACCATGATATTCTGTTCACCATTCCATTTGTACATAGTTTTACATTTTTATTAAAAAATAATTTGATTTAATTGTCATCAGCATCAAAATCTGCACTTCTAAGCTACAATTGCAACTTTCTTCTAAACATTCCGTCACAGTCCATAACAGCACAATCAGTCCAGGGAGAATGTAATGATATTTTTATCTCAAACAGTATAGCAAAACATTCAGCTTTTTTGAAAATTCCAAAAGTCACTTAAATAAAGGTTCCTTTGCAATATGCATAAAACTCCTAATTTCCCATTGGGAAAACCATAGTGCAGTAATATGTCCCAAAATAAAATATCTGTCCTCGTTTTATGTCTTAACCCTCACAATAGGATTTTGCATCTGAAAATCATTCTTGTTTTTTCAGTACCTTTCACAATAATGAGAGCATAACTGTTCTGTCTTGTTCATTATATTGTACTTCCTGCTTTCTTGACTTTTATTTGCAGAAAGCGTATGAACGGTCCTACGGATGACCTGTATCCTGCCCATCTTGTTCTTTTTATTTTCCTCTTCCAACAATCCCTCAGAAACAATATTCGACCTGGTAATGACATTTTCATCATCCATTTCTACCTCTTCCATCACATCTCTCAGAACTTCGTTCTAACTTTATCTGAATGTTTGGCACTTTATTACCCAAAACTGAATCACAAGAGCACCTTCAATGACTGAAGAAACGTCAAACTGGCATGAAATAATAGTTCAAAGGCTTTAATTGCATAAAAATCCACAGAAATGCTAAATCAAGCGCTTTCACCTGACTAATACCAGGCTTTATCAAGATACCAAAAAGTTAAAACAACCATTCTTATATATCATTAGATACAGTCACATGATAGTTAATTATGAATAATTACTCTCATTAAAAACTTTTTAAAAAGACATTACATAGTGAATAAATAACTTAGAAAAATGTCATTAATTACACATACCGTATACAATGTTTGACTAAAAAATGAATGTAACCACAAGTTAATTTAATTTAAAATGTGTTATCATAAAAAATGTGTTATAATAAATATGTTATAATAAATATATATCAACATTTTCATAATTTTGCTCTTCTCATCCTAAGAATACTTTTAATACTAACATTGTCATTAAGACCAGGGGGTTTTGAAGCATTGGACAGCAGACAGTAGAGAAAACAGTACAGGAAGGCAAATTTGAGCCAAATAGCATGTTTATTTATACATTTACTAAGGATGCTGAATATTTAGAATCAACTGTGTTAAAATATTGGCCAGTATTGACACTTGAGGAAGACATGCGCAACGTGATACCTCCAGAGCCTAGTTTTGTGAAAAGAAGGGACACAAACTTAAAAGGTTTATATGAAGGCAAAAATCGTGTTAGAAATCAGACATCCACTTCAAGGTTGGGTACATTTAAATGTGGAGCCTGCAGCCAGTGTCATTTTATTTTAAATGATAGCAATTTACATATTCATTCAAGAAATTTTAGGTATCATCCCAGGGGTAATTTTAATTGTGGAACTAGAGGAGTAGTATATTTAGGGGTCTGTACACAATGCTACAGTTTTTATGTAGGGAAGACTGAAAGACCCCTAAGACGTAGAATCTATCAACACCTATATGAGGTAACTAAAAAGAAAGACACTAATGCCTTTTACAAGCATTTTACCCAGTGCCCTAACATGCAGTTAAAGTTTTTGGTCTTGGAACAAGTTTTGCAAGACCAAAGAGGGGGTGATTGGGAAACATTTCTTGAATGTAGAGAACTACTTTGGCAACTCAGGTTAGATGCTTCAAAACCCCCTGGTCTTAATGACAATGTTAGTATTAAAAGTATTCTTAGGATGAGAAGAGCAAAATTATGAAAATGTTGATATATATTTATTATAACATATTTATTATAACACATTTTTATGATAACACATTTTAAATTAAATTAACTTGTGGTTACATTCATTTTTTAGTCAAACATTGTATATGGTATGTGTAATTAATGACATTTTTCTAAGTTATTTATTCACTATGTAATGTCTTTTTAAAAAGTTTTTAATGAGAGTAATTATTCATAATTAACTATCATGTGACTGTATCTAATGATATATAAGAATGGTTGTTTTAACTTTTTGGTATCTTGATAAAGCCTGGTATTAGTCAGGTGAAAGCGCTTGATTCAGCATTTCTGTGGATTTTTATGCAATTAAAGCCTTTGAACTATTATTTCGTGTTGACGTTTCTTCAGTCAATGAAGGTGCTCTTGTGATTCACTTTATTACCCACACAATTTGTATCCATTTTAACATCTTTACTATGTAAACTATCGACACCTTCACACTCCATCTCACCAGCATTGTTTGTGACTTGACAGCATTAACGTGCATGCACTTTCTGTCATTCTATCCTTCATTGTATTTCCTTCATCTCTGGCCCTCCAGCCAAGCAACTGAAAAAGGTGGGGGTCCTTTATTTTGTATACAAAATAACCCTATTTACATAGTAATGAAATGTACATATTTACAGGAATGCATGTATACATTTGTTTTTTTAGTATTTATAATTATTCTTCTGGCATATTCATTGTTGTTCCATAATTGACCACCATGCCTTATTCCCAACCATAATCCATTTTTTCACAGTATGTCTTTGACTTGAACTACCCAGCCATAGAGTGGAAGACCTGTTTCAGCCCAAACATGGATGGTCAGATTCCGCGACTTCGTCAATACCAATACATTGGATCAGCTAGTTGAAACCCCCATGAGAGGTGAAAATATCCTGGAATTGCTACTAACCAACAAGAGTAACCACTGTAGCACCCCTACAGTGTCATCCTCCTTGGTAAGATCCGACCATAAAGCCATTACTTTCGAAGTCACCATCTTCCCAGGATCCACCCCGTTAAGGTCAAACAAAAAACTTTTCCAAAGCTGACTACAGTCTCCTGGGGGCATGTATAAGCAGCTTCACAGCCACAGTCCCTTCAGTTGGAATTAGTACTAATGTGCAAACCTACACCGAAAAACTATATGAGCACCTACATAGCTGTATGGACTCAGCAATAACTTACGGGTCCAAATCATCTTCCTTACGGAAGAGTAAACTTGTCTGGTGGACAGCAGCAATAAACAAACTGTATAATAAAAGGAAAAAAATTGCTGTCCATGACCAAGAAGCAGAAGGTGCCAAGTTGGAAGCAATATCTCCTTTGTCTGAACAAACAATTAAATCACTGTTAAAATCCTCTAAGGCTAACTTCAAGTCCAAATTGGCCATATCCACTAAGGACAATCACAAGGCCTTCTTCACATATGTCTGCATTCTCAAGGATAACCCAAATCTGCTCTGAACTGGCTGGTCAAGAACAGCACATACACAAACCTGTAGATATAGCCAACCTGCTGGTAGACAGGTTCAGTGAAAACTTCACCCTTCCCCCCGATCAATAAACTAGGACATCTCCAGCACCTGCCTCCCTCCCCTCGTAACTAAGGAGTAAGTCTTTAATGCCCTTTCAGGGGCACAAAATGCAGTTTCCATGGGACTGGACAGCATCCCTGGCTTTATCCTACATGAAGTCAGGCATGAGCTCTCAGCTCCATTAGGCACCCTCTTCAACCAAAGCCTGAGCACCGGCTTCATCCCAGATGAATAGAGGACAGCCACTGTCATTCCTCTGCACAAAGGTGGAGCATCCACTGACCCAGACAATTATAGGCCCATCAGCCTAACTAGCCTGATCTGCAAGGCCATGGAATGCATTATCATGTATTATAAACAAGGACATTGGCAACCTCCAAATGATTCAGCACACACACAGACTGGTTTTGTCAAAGGGAGATCATGCCTGTTATACTTGGTCAACTTCTTCAAAACAGTCACCAAAGCCATGTATGAGGGGAAGACTGTGCACACTGCCTACCTTGATCTAGCCAAAGCCTCCAACACTATTCCCCACTTGGACATAATAAATAAACTCTCCCAGCTAGCCAGCAACCTGTATCTTACCAGATGGGCAGCTAACTGGCTCCCTGACAGAACCCACTCTGTCAAAATATGGAAAGCCACCTGTAGTAGTAGACCTGTAATGAGTGGCATATCCCAAGGATTGGTCTTGGGGCCTCTGCTGTTTGGGATATGTGTTTCTGAAGTGAAAGCCAAAACAAGTGATCTGTGGCTGACCAAGTTTGCAGATGACTGAAAACTGGGTGCCAACTTAAATTGCCCTAGTGATGTGAAGTTCCTCCAAAAGGGCGTTTGCCATACTACTGACTGAATACCAAGAAATGCATCATTATCCCCTTTGGGGAAAATGGCGTCCCCAGTAATTATCACATTAATAACATACTAAGCACTCAATCAGTTGTGAGGGACTTCAGTACCCAGGTTGATAGCAGCCTGACATTTGACCACCATATTGCCTCCGTTGTACAGAAGGCTGTCTACATGGCCCACCTCAAGTAAGGATATTTCATCCAGGAACAAGGAGGTCATAACATCCCTGTACTCCTCCCTTATCAGGCTCATTATTGAGTACATTGCTCACTTTAGCATGGACCTTGCCAAGCACATAAAGCAGCTGGAGAGACCACAGAGGTTCCTGACCAGGAAAATCCTGGGAATCAAATACCTGTCTTAAACAGATAGGCTGAACGCCCTGTCCCTCTACTCAGTCTTGCAGAGACTGCTCAGAGGTGACCTGTGTCTGGCATACAAGATTTTCTCAGACCCAGCCTTGATGGAGTTGCTGCAAATCCGTAAGTGACACTCCACTCCTGCAACCCACATACAAGGCCTCAACCTGGTCTGTGACATTAATAGAACATGGTGGGATAGATTTGTGACCCAAGGGCACTCCATATGTGGAATAAACTCCCCTTCCATGTCAGGCAGAGCACCTTTCTAGCCCTCTTTAAGAGGAACCTGGACGACTGGATGGGAAACAGAAAATACAATGCTGGGATCCCACCTGTGTCCCTACTGGACAGAGGAAACAGATGCTGACTTTGTAGGAACATAAGCAAAATTCTTGGCTAGGCTTTTAAGGGCCTTTTGGCCAATAACCTGGTATCATCCTATGAACCTATCTGCCAAAATCCATTTTCCATTTAACCAAATTTCATTTGGTCTTTAATTCCAAATAATTTATTGTATGCAGTATGGGTTATCTACCCTTCTCGTATATTTTTTGCTCTTCTAATATCCATACATAATAATATTCATATCTTTATTTTTTGTCATTAGTATCCTCAAAAAAAAATCTTCCCAACTTTTTACAGAGTTTTACCATTCCTTTACTTTAAAAATGCTCTGTTCTTTCTTCCCCATAAAATTAATGTTCTTTAAACTTTTTTGCATGGCAAATTTCCCTTTACTGGTAACTTACTTATTACAAGTTTCCATAGGAAATCCATACTGTTATCCTGGCACATCATTTTTTTCCTGAATTTAATGTTAATCACCTCTTCTTGTAAATGATCCCATGGATTTACATATTGTTTCATCCCTGATTTGAGACCCTGGATTTTCCTTGGACCGCTCCTTTTTGGCATTTACTTCTCAGAAGTCAAGGCCAGTGTCAGTGGCCTCTGGCTGACTAAATCTGCACATGATTGCTAATTAGGAGCTGTCATTGAATCTCACACTGACACAAATGTTCTCCAGGAGGGGCTGACACACACAAACAACTGGTGGCAGACCCATGGACTAAAACTAAATGCCAAGAAATGCATAATAGTATCCTTTAGGAAGTCATCCATCCCTGGTAACCATCATATTGACAAGACACCCCTTAGAGCTGACCCAGTAGTCAGGGACTTAGGGACACACACAGATAGTAATCTAGCCTTTGATCATCATGTGTCTACAGTGGTGAGGAAATCATTCTGTGTTGCACAACTTATAAACAAAGGTGTGGCATCTAAGTCCAAGGAAGTCATTGTACCACTGTGTTTGTCATTCATCAGACCTATCACTGAGTAAAATACCCCCTTTGGTATGTACCTACACAGGTATATCCAACAATTGGAATGTCCACAGAGGTTCCTTACTGAAAGAATACAGGCCATAAGTAGTATGTCCTATGCAGACTCCCTCAAGGCCCTATCTCTGTATTCTGTCTCCTACAAGCTTTTGAAAGGAGATCTATGCCTGGCATACAGGGCATTGTTAGACACCACTCTGATGGACCTGCTGGATATCCACAAAACAAACAGCACCAGAATTACCCATTCTAAAGACATAAGCCTTGCCTGTGATATAAATAGGACCTGCTGGAGAGATGGGTATGTATCCCAGAGACTACCTCATCTATGGAACAGGCTCCCCATCCATGTGAAGCAGAGTTCCTCCCTACCCCAATTCAAGTGCAACTTGGACAATTGGATGGGAAACCAGAAATTCATCCCTGGTTTGACACGTGTCTGTAATGGACAGAGTTAACCTATAAATAGTTAATCTCCCAGGCCCATGCTTACACTTATTAATGGTATCAGAACTTGTCAGAGATTTGGGATGCATGGCTAGGCTTAAAAACGCCCTTGTGGTCATTAGCCTAATAAACACCTATAAACCTATTTAATGTGGTGCTTCAGAGCTACACAGTAAGCACTCCTATACATAGCACAATCAGAAGGCCATATTTAAAAGTGCAAAGGGATGATGCAATTGTGGAGGCTCAAGAAACAAGGAAAGGCTGGGATTTTGGATGGAGATCCTTAAGAATAACAATCATTTTAGAGAAGATTATTTTAATTAAGTATTCTAAGAAGCAAACTAAGATGGAGATTCTTATGGTATGACGGCAGTTAGGAGTACAGAGAATAGGAAAGAAGGGAATGGAACTTTTTGGAGAAAACTGGTGAAGGACTCAAGGTATTGAGACCATAGGATCATAGATTCATAGGTAGGTACTAGGCTATCTGCCCAAGGGCATTTATAAGCCTAGCCAGAATGTGTTGGCTTTTGCCTCCCTTTTAAATTAGTTTCCTGGGCCTCTGTCTAGCAGGACCATTGAAGTGATCCCGGGGGTAAATTTACGATTTCCCATCCACTCGTCAAGATTTCTTTTGAAGAGAGTCAGTGAGGGGCTCTGCCTAACATAAACTGGGATTCTATTCCAGAGCGAGGGAAGTCTCTGAGACAGGAATCTATCCCTCCAGCATGTCCTGTTTATTGTTGTGCTGAGGTTTAGTTCACTGGAGCATGTGGCCCTAAGAGATTTGGTTTTCTTGAGGTGGAGCATGTCCATTAATTCCAGGTTAGACATGGCCTTATACGTCAGGCAGAGATCACTTCTGAACAGGTGGTAAGCCACTGAGTAGAGCTGGAGTTTCTTTAGTCGAGCTGCATAGGGCATCTCTTTGAGGCCCATGATCCTCTTCGTGAGGTACTTCTGTGGTCTTTCCAGCTGTTGCAGGTGTCGAGTAAGGTACATTATAAATGGGGCATTGTACTCTTATTATGCGCCTAATGACTGATGAGTAGAGGGGCACAATGACCTCTCTTGATCTAGAGGTGAACTCTTTCGTGATTAGGTGGGCTACATAGAAGGAATTTCTAACCACTTTGGCAATGTGATTATCAAAGGAGAGGTTGCTATCTACCTGGGTCCCCAGGTGCCTAATTACATCTTCCATACTTAGTGGATTACCACCTATGTGATAATTCATGGGCAATTTGTTTTTCCCAAAGGGGATGACTATGCATTTTTTGGCATTCAGCTTGAGGCCATGGCTTTGACACCAGGTATCCATCTCTGTAAGACCCTTCTGGAGGATGTCTGTGTCAGCTGGTGAGTCAATTATGGCCCCCAGTTTGCAGTCATCTGCGAAATTGGTCAGCCATAGTCCTCCCATGCTTGCCTATACCTCAGAGAAGTATATACCGAACAGGAGGGGTCCCAGGACCGAGCCCTGTGGGACGCCACTTGTAACTGGTTTAGAGTCGGACATGGCACCCGCAACTCTGACCATGTGTGTTCTATCCATGAGCCAGTTGGCCACCCATCTCATGACATAGGGGTTAATGTTCAAGCTGGTGAGCTTATCTATGATGCCAGAGTGGGGAATGGTGTTGAAGGCTTTAGCGAGGTCCAGGTAGGCTGTGTGAACCAACTTTCCTTCATCTATGGCCTTGGTAGCTGTTTCAAAGAAGTCAACTAGGTTTAGGAGGCAGGATCTGCCTTTAACAAAGCTGAATTGGGTAGGGTCCTATGTCCTGAGGTTCCCAGTGTCTCTGTTTATGAGTTCCATGATGATTCACTCCATAACTTTGCAGACCAGGCTAGTCAGGCTTATAGGACGATAGTTCCTGGGTTCTGTTGTGGCACCACCTTTGTGGAGTGGGATGACTGTTGCTGTACGCCATTCTTTGGGTACATAGCCTGTGGTAAGGCTGAGTCTGAACAGTGAATTTAGGTGAGGGTTTAGTTCCTTTTGGAGTTCGTGTAAGACGCAGCCTGGGACATCATCCGGTCCCATTGATGCTGTGTTCTTAGCTTTGGAGAGGGCTGTTTTTACCTGCGTGTCCATGATGTCTGGGGCTCTGCATTCTTCTGGGATGGACATGGGCCCTTTTGGGGGTGATGGGGGGGGTGAAGTTTGCACTGAACTTGTCAGCTAGGATGTTGGCAATGTCAGTTGGTTCAGTGTATTTTTTGCCATTTTGCACTAGCTCAGAGCATATCTGAGAGTTGCCACCTAGATTTTTGACATAGCTAAAGAATGTTTTGTGGTTATCTTCAGAGTCCTTGGCAATTTTTCTTTCGAAACTGGCCTTGGATGATTTTATGAGGGATCATAGTTTCTTGCCAATATTGATCAGTGATGCCTTTCTTTTTTGGGATTTAGCTCTATCATGTAGTAGTTTCCTCCTTCTGTTGTATAGCTTATTTATGGCCTGGGACCACCAGACTGGTTTCCTCTTTTTGGAGGAGTGAGTCTTGGTTTTACTTGGGATGGCTCAAAATAAAGAAGAAAAGGTAATAGAATGGGAGGAGGCCGAGAACTCATTTTTGACTGTAGGCTACAGATTGCTTTCCTGGTCAATGATCGATATCATAGTATAGGCAAAGGGAAAGAATCGGGGGATCCTAAGTAAAAGACAAGCTAAAATAAAAGGATAATTTGTAGGGCATATAAAATACTGCATGACTATAGGAATCAGTCAGAACAGGTTAGAAAGGATTGTTAACAGAATGAATAAGGAATTCTCAAAGACACAATGGGGGATGTATGTATGGCTCCCAAATATGCAACAAAGTGTAGAAGATTTAGGATCTTTGTTTAGAAGTGTTTGCTTATGCATTTTATATCCCAAGCAGACTCCAAAAAAATGTTCCTTAAGTACATTGCAATGTTGGAGGCATTATGGGGAAGAAAGTGATAGCTAGGAGCACATTTTTTGGGAGTATGAGTTAGCAGCCTTTAAAATTCCCTGCAGACTACTCTGTCAGAAATACTGGGTGAGCAAATTGGTGGAACTAAGAAAGTGATTGAGCTGTAATAGAGATGGAATTGCCTTATTGACATAGTGATGCCTTGGTGATTTTTTAATTATGGTGGCTTTTAAAAAAGTAACTACTAGAAATTGGAAATCAGTCTAAAGCAGCTGTACTAGAAATGCTGAACATAATTACAGCGGTAAAACCACTGGAAGTGGGATCTTTAGAAAAATTTAGGATCATGTAGAAAAATGGGAATTGATGGACATATACATGCAGAATAATGTTTTGGAGAAGGAATGAAGTTTAAGGGAAGGCAGGAATTGACTGAGCTGTGTAATATTTGATGATTGCAACTGAAAATACATCAATATGGTTTATTTTCATTCTTATGTATGATTTTCCTATGCCATATTGTTTCATAACATTGTATACTATGTTCTTTGTCTATAGCATCAGCCTATTTTCCAAGTTAGTATTTTCTCTTGATAAGTTTGATTCCTTCATTTATATATTCGTTTTCTGTCTTATTCTCACCACCTCCCAGAACTTCTTGTGCTTAGATTTAAACATTTTCACCATTAATTTCTCATTCTCTTCCTTCACTTTAATATATCAAGTTTTAAGAAGCAGAATAAACAGGATTTAGTAATTGCAATCCCCTTTCATCTTCATTCATATATGACATACTTCTTTTCACTGGGTTTAATCTTTCATAACCTCTTTATTGAATTATCACTTGTGACATAGGCAAATTTACACTTATATAAAAGTAATCAAATTGTATTAACACGTTCACATATACAAACTTTATACTTCCCATGTATTGGTATATACCACGTAACCTAAGCAACATTACAGTGTAATCTTGAACCCCAAATGAAAGAACTGTACAATTTCATTTTAATATTTTTGTGGATTCACATAAACATTTGACGTATATGCTGCTTCCCCATTAATACAGAATTTATCGGATAAACCTCATTCTGTATTGCTAATGTATACTTCTTCCAGAGAAGACATGTTTCTTTTATCAAAATCTCCCACTGCATCATAACTACATTATTTTTGCCAAATGGTATCCCTAGCAAAGACATCTCATTCATTGAAAAATACACCCCCCCCCGCAAATTTTACCATATCACGCAAAGCCTTATTTTTATCTTTATTCAAGGTCATTCCAATTTCCTTCAAACATCCATTCAGACAAACCAACCATGTGTTCATAGCAAGTACAGCTATATTGTCTGCGTATGCCAAAACTACTGAAATCACTACCTGCTTTTGCATCACACATCTTGCATCTTTCATTTTATAAGCGTTTCACTCGCTATCACATTCATTACCAGTACAAACAGTAATTTACTCCTGGGACAGCTTGTCTTAAACCACACTTTATGTATATTTTTTTACTCTGTCACACTTATTTGTAACACAACCACCCTATTATTTTGATATGCTGACATAAATTTTCTCCTAATTTCTACCTGTTCCATAATTCTGAGTAAGATCCCACAAAGCATCATGTCCACTGTATCAAATAACTTACTGATATCACCTACCATAATTTTCACATGTTTGCTCTGAGAGTGTTGATGGAGAAGTACAGAGAAAGTCAGAACGAGTTGCATTGTGTCTTTGTGGACTTAGAGAAAGCATATGACAGGGTGCCTAGAAAGGAGTTGTGGTATTGTATGAGGAAGTCGGGAGTGGCACAGAAGTATGTAAGAGTGGTACAGGATATGTACAAGGGTAGTTTGACAGCAGTGAGATCTGCAGTGGGAGTGACAGATGCATTTAAGGTGGAGGTGGGATTACATCAAGGATCAGCTCTGAGCCCTTTCTTATTTACAGTGGTGATAGGTTGAGAGATAAGATTAGACAGGAGTTCCCGTGGACTGTGATGTTTGCAGATGACACTGTGATCTGTAGTGAGAGTAGTGAACAGGTGGAGGAGACCCTGGAGAGGTAGAGATATGCTCTAGAGAGGAGAGGAATGAAGGTCAGCAGGACTAAGACAGAATATATGTGTGTGTGAATGAGGAATGGTGAGGATGCAGGGAGTAGAGTTGGTGAAGGTGGATGAGTTTAAATACTTGGGATCAACACTTAAGAATAATGGAGAGTGTGGAAGAGAGGTGAAGAAGAGAGTACAGGCAGGGTGGAGTGGGTGGAGAAGAGTGTCAGGCGTGATTTGTGACAGAAGCGTACCAGTAAGAGTGAAAGAGAAGGTCTACAAGAGGGTAGTGAGACCAGCTATGTTATATGGGCTGGAGACAGTGGCACTGACAAAAAGGCAGGAGTCAGAGCTGGATGTGGCAGAGTTAAAGATGTTAAAATTTGCACTGGGTGTGACGAGGGTGGACAGGATTAGGAATAAGTATATTAGAGGGTCAGCCAGGTTGGAAGGTTTGGAGACAAAGCCAGAGAGGCAAGAGTGAATTGGTTTGGACATGTGCTGAGGAGGGATGCTGGGTATATTGGGAAATAGATGCTAAGGATGAAGTTACCAGGTATGAGGAAAACAGGAAGGCCTAAGATAAGATTTATGGATGTGGGGAGAGAGGACATGCAGGTGGTTGGTGTGACAGGGCAAGATGCAGAGGACAGGAAGAAATGGAAACAGATAATCTGCTGTGGCGACCCCTAAAGGGAGCAGCCGAAAGAAAAAGACCTTTTTACTTAAATATCAGTTATTGACCTACATTCTCTTTTATACTGTATATATTTCTTCCATAACATCCTTCATCATTCCTTCCATTTTCCTTTGTTTTATTCTAATAAAATTAAATCTATATTATTTAGTGTGATAGGTCTCCAATTTATATAATTATTCTCATTTTTCATCCATATAAATGTTAATACTCTGCCATCCCACTTATTTCTTATTCATTCCATGCTCTGTACCATCAGAACCTGATACTGAATTAGCATTTACTTTCTGAAGAAGTTCATCCAATTCACTAATAAATTATTTTTCAAATTATTCCTTAACTCTTTCTGGAAATTTCTTAAGTTCACTTCTGTGTTTTCCTTCTTTTACTCTTATACATATTTCCACATGCTGTCCTACAATGCTCATAATTTGCACTTATGTTCTTTTTACCTCAACTTTTACATTTTTCACACCCCTCTTTATACTAATATCCTCCTTTACTATTTTACTCAAATATAAAGATACCTCCTTCCTTCTCCCTTTTAAATGTTAATGCCTAAATGGTAATGCCTTATTTTTCTTGATTTTTTTTACATATTTCTTTCTATAGCATAATACTTGTATTCTGCAAATGCTGTAATAAAGTTCTATACATGTTTCCATACTTCACTTTCTCTCCCATTCTGACATCATCCTGCCATTAAAAAATATACTTTTCAAATTCAATCCACCATTCCAACCAGTTTTTATAGACGTACTTAATTATTTGATTCTTCTATAACTGCAGTACGTACTCTCTAATTTCATCCCATAATCTCTCATTTATTCTTTTTATTCCCCTTCCTGTTTTAATATCCTCCCTTTCTTCCATGATCTCCATCCATACTGCTAAATTGTCTGAAAAAAAAACATCACAACTGTATCCCCATCTGCTACCCACCAAGCATTTTGTTAGGGCAAAATAATCCATTTCATATTCAAGTGCCCTCCTTCCCCAATTCCACTGACTTTTGTTCCATATAGTTAATTTACCACGTTATCACTTCTTGTATTTTTTACATCTTTCCATTTCATTTTACATTCCCCCCTAAATTCACAAATAAAAACCCCTAGTTTACTGCCACAGTCTAATATTTCATCCAACAGATTATCTTTTTCTTTGCTAGTTATATATGCGTGCAATGCTTTAATGATGTAAAAATGATCTCTCCATCTCAAATCTACATCATTTATCTTCCCATCCTTATCAACATTACATGTTGTGTTTTTACAATTTTTTTATACAACCCAGCCACTCCAGGTCATTCACTTTGTAAGTTCCATAGATTTCCACCCAACATTTTTTTCTGTTTGCAGTATTTCTTCACTTGTTAGGTATCTTATATCCTTTAACATAACATCCTTATCACACTGAGTACCATTCCAGTAGCCATATTCTTCTTCTAATGCTAATGCTCTTAACATTTACTGAAAGTACTCTGAAATTGTTGCTTCTCATTTTTAAGTTTAAGGGAAATATTTTAAATTTGTTTTTCTTTCTTTCTCTTCTCCAATTGAATATATGGTCCTGGGTTTATGCATAAATAATCTTGGCCCTCAGATTTAGATTTTTCACTGGCTAGAACTTCAGAAAATATTAGAATCAATCCTTTCACCTGACCTCTCTTCCTGCATGCACTCTCCTCATTTCTCTTCCATAATTTTTTTTTCTAAAGTTTATTTACTTGCTTCCTCCTCTCCCCCAGCCTCTTGACCTTCATATATGTTTTCTTCCCTTTCCCCTTTTTCATTAGTTGCTGTTTGCTCATAACAATCCAGCCAAAAGTGTCCATCTTTTTTACACAGCATGCATTCATGCACACGCCTTCTTGCTTTAGGACCGTTCACCCCACAGTGGCTACATTGTATTTTGTCACAATCCTTAATTAAATGAGAAAAATCCCTGCAAAAGAAACTTGATTTAGGCAGGCCAGGATATCTTAATGTCCCTCTATGACCAGTCACAAAAATAACACTTGTTAAAAAAAATTGTTGAAACTCTTTGTTTCCAAATGGCTTCCAGCATCCATCCTCCATTCCATAAGCTTCTCTCGACTCGAACTTTCACAATATTATCAAGAACAGTAAACAGGTTGTCCCAAGTATAATATCTGACTGTTATAATGCCATTTTTTGCTTTTATTCTCATATTTAGTTTTCTGTTTTCAAAAAACAGTTTTACTTGCATTCTTTTGCTACTGTTTTCCTGCTGTCACTGCTGCATATATTTTAGTTACTGCATTATCTGCTGACACAGACTGACACATTTGCAGCTTGTTGCTTCTCTGCTGTTTCATTTTCTGTCAGTGTTTCGTAAGTATTGCATTGTCTGCTGCCATATCCCCTGATTCCTTCTTGGCATGACCATCGTCATCATTTCTGGAAATTATATCTGTCCTCTCACCGGATAAAACAGAAGAACTGTCATCTGGATCATCCTGCTCAATTCTTCTTAGCAGACCATAATCTGCAACTCCTCCTGACACCAGTTCTGTTACCTGCTCCTCTTCAACAGACTCATGCACTTCCTTCTCCATGGAGACAGATAAATGCTGCTCATTTGTAACATCCACCACACCGTAATCTTTATTTATATTTTGAAGCTCTGTTTGAACTAAGTTTTTTTCAAAGCCCTGATTTCTACCTCCAAACACTCCCTAGCTTTTCTTTCCTCCTCCATGCTGTTGCTTCCTTTAGGCCTCTTCCTTGCTGCTATAGGAGCCATCCTGCATGATATAGTAGCTCCAAAGACCAGGGGTCCTTTATTTGTTTGCAAAAATAACTCTTATTTACAAATTATTTACACATTTATAAATATTTACACATGTAAAAATATATTCAATTATAAAAATATACAAATCTGTTCATGCAACCCTACTAAATTTTCATCCCTTTTAGAAGCCCACTGCTTTTTCCATAACCATCTGATTTTACTTAATATTGTTGCTAGAATCCATTTACCATTACACGTTACTTAATTTATTCTTTCATACATATAACCCCCGTAAAGCAACATATCCATTATTTTACCATATTCTTTACTTAATATTCTTATATCTTTGTATATGTTATGACTTCTTTTGTATCTTCAAATAATCTTCTTTACATAGTTTTCCCCATAACTTTTACATTTCAAAAACACATGCTCTGTGCTTTTTTTCTTCTTCTTCTTGGCAATGTAAACATATTGTGTTTATTTTCATATATGGCATATTTCCTTCTACTAACAATTTATGACCAGTCTCCAAAAAAAAAAAACAAAAAAAAAAAAACTTGTCTTTCTAGTTTCTGATTACACCAGTTTTCTTTTATTTTTATAGCTTTAATTATTTAATCTATTAGATTTTCCAATGGGTTTACATCATAATGGTTTATTATTACATGCTTATACCATAGTTTTTTTAATCTTTTTCTATAGCATCAGTTTATTTTCCACAAAAATATTTTTTTCTTGGTAATATTTTATTTCCTCAGGTAAACACTTTTTCTCTCTTACTGTTTTTTAACATATGCCAAAATTTATCATAGTTATAGCTATGCAATTTTACTACTATCTTTTTCATTATCCATATTAACACATTTGTACAAATTTAATGAAGCAGCATATACCACTGGGTTCGTTAATGTTACACCAATGCCGTTATTTACGTACAAAACTCCTGTTTTTACTGGGTTTAATATAGATTCCCCATATAAATGAAAAAAAAAAAATATATATATATGCAATAATTCATTTTCAAATACGTTTGACAACAAGAATGCACTTGGTAAGTATGATGTTTTTCCAATCAGTACTGAATTTATCAAATAAGCCTTTTTTTCTTAATGATAATTTATATGTTCTCCAGAAAAGACAGGTTTGTTTAATTTCTGCTTTGTCTATGTATATGAATACTGCAGCCCTGGGCCTCCACTGAAAAAAAGGATATCTGTCCCAACTGGACTTTACTGGTTAACAAAGATAGATAAAATAAATAACAGGGATGCTTGTTGGGTGCCATGTTCATAGTTAAAACTAATACTATGGCAATTACAGACAGATCTAATTTATTAAACAGTAACACTAATATTAAGATCCATAACAAATTGTTTCTACAAAAAAGTTTTTCCATTAACGTATTCTACTGAGTTTACTGAAATGACTGACATCGCAAACCTTTATGTTCAAAATGAGATCTGTTTTACCGCTTACAAGTTACATTTGGAAATAATTCAAGGTATCATTTCTTGTCTTCAAACAATGTGGTTATGAATTTTATCTTTTATCATTTGCTCAAACTCTTATTATTACCATTCCTTCTTTGGTCCTAGAACAAATATACATTTACAGCGATCCTTCCAAGGATGATATGCATGTTCACTCAATTGTATTGCTATTTTTTTTATGCCAAAACCTGACAAAAATAATTTAAGAAAAGATTACATCATCACATTATTAAATGCTGACTATAAATATATAACTGAATAAATGAATGCTTGAAAGGGATTCACTTGTTTACTTACCTAACAGAGCCCTTTCCTCTCATAGTGGTATGGTAAATTATAAAGAATAGAAGTGTTTCAAAATTAATTTTGAATATTCATGCTAAAAGTTCCCTTATCTAGAAAAAACAGTGAAGTGCTGACATTCAACACAATCAAATGGAAACATGTAGAACTGTCAAAATTATTCCGAGACAATGTTAAAAGCAAACAGTATCAATAAATATTGAAGTTAGGATAACCAGAGGAATTAATTTGGGGCACACTTTCAATTCCATTATACTTTTAAAGGCTAAAACAATCATTTTACATGTGAGTCCTATGACTAAAAGCAAGCAGTGAAATAATACATGAATTAATTTAAGCTAATAGCAAGCAAAGTTTTTATCTTAAAGACCACTCCCCTCTGAGTGTGTGTAAGTGTGACTCTATGGACAAATGATAAAGGAATAGAGTTTTGTGCATTTCAGGGTACAGCCCCTTCCCACCCAACCAGTGCCTGCTGTACTGAGCACTAGTAAATAAATACAAAGGAAGAGGTTTTTCCCACTTCTTGGTCTCATCTGGCATCACTGATTTTGTGCTACATTGCTAATATCACCTTGTAATCTTTATGTAGTTTCCCGTTGATTGCTTCTTGCCCGCTTTCCTTAGTTTAGCTTTTCCATTACTAAAATGTCTGTTTCCTATTTTGCCAGTCTTGCTTTCTTATATGCAACATTGTCTTTGTCTTTCATTCCATGTTTTGCCTTTTTCAAATCTTTGTATGTAACATTTAGTCCTCAATGTCTGAACCTTTGTTATTGCTTGTTCAACCATTTAATTTGCCTTCATCCCCTTAACTCATGCTTAATACTCTCTCCTAGGTAATCTTTACAAACCCCAATAAAATCCCACATTTTCTTTATTTCTGAAGTTTCACGATTTACCAGACTAAAAGTCGTATAGTGGCGTGATTGCTGTTCAGCAGTAGAATTGTATAATACTTGTCCTTATGTGATGCTTCTGTTTTTTGGGAGGCTGTCAGTATGCAAGTGGAGAGCATATGACTGTTTTTTTGGGGGGGTGGTGTTGCTTGATCCTTGTGTCAGGTATTACAACACTGAATGTGCATGTGCATTCCTATGATGTCCACCAATGGCTCCTCCCCCTGAGAGATGATATCAGGCATTGATTCGTACCTGCCCCCCCCAGTTTTTCTTAATCCCAGGTCATTTAGGTCATAATCTGGACTTTATCACTCTATTCTAGCGGAGGTAGATGGTTTGTGATTTATTTGGAACAAGAGGAAGATGGAGAAAAAAGACCACTGGTTGGAGGTAGGAACTTCCTTTCAGAGATAAAGTAATGAAAGTAAAATGTTATAGTGACTGGTGTTGAAACCAGTTTTGTTTAATGTGCTAGTTTTGATTAATGCTTTTACATTTAATACTGGGGCATGTAGAATTTAATTAGACTTTTTGCAGGTAATAGCACAGAGCTGTCTATAGAGGATGGAATTTCTCATAGACTTAGGGTATGAAAGCATTGGTTGCCTATAATGAAACGTGCATTTAGATGTGTTAAAGCAAGTAAACTCTTCTGTTCCTGACATGGCATAATGGTTAAGGTCTTTGCCTCCCATGCAAAAGATACAAGGTTTTATCCTGAACTCCAGCCAATACCTGTATGGAATTTGCATGTTCTCCCTATAGTCTGTGAGATTTCTCCAACCTCCCAAAAAGAGTTTCCCCTAAAATACATCCAAGAACAGAATTGTGGGCAGCAGCACAGGCTCTAGATTGTGCCCTGTATGGGGACAAGTTGTGCAGACCAGCTGCTTTGGGCATCAACTGTGCTGCACAATATACACATGATAGGAGACCACTGATTTTAGTCTGTGTGCTGTCAGGGTTATCTACTGAATGGTGCAAAAACTGGCTCTAGGTGATTCAGTTATGTTGACTAGTATCACCAAAATGGGCATGGGCATTTGCCAGTGATAAGTGATTTGATGACCTGGCTAGGGACACATGATGATGGTGAGAGGGGTAGCCCTATTGTCTAGTGCATGATAGCCATAAAAATCTAGGTGAATAAGCTACTGCACAGTCTGTGGCCAGTTGCCCACACTAGTTTACTTTGAGTAGCTATGTTGAGCAAAAGCTTTAATGTAAAACCAGTCAATCTGCCAAATGTGAACTAAGCATTGCTACACTTAATGTGGATTCACTGAAAGGATGCCAATTAAAAATGGATGACATGGTGAGGATGCTGGACAGCCTATGTATCCATGAAATAAGATGCGAATGGGATCAAAGCCACTTGGCTTAGGGTCTTGAGATTATTACTCAGGAGGAGGACAGGCTAGAAATGGTATGAAATTTGTGGTGAGAGGGGCTTTAGAAGGCAGTGAGAGATTTTATCAAAATTAATGACAGGTCATGGCAATCAGACTCCACTTAATGATAGGCTAATTTTGTGAATACTGTCCTATGTCCTACAGTAGGGTTGTGACAGTAAAAAGAAGAAACCATTCGGACAGCAGCTGCATGACCTACTACATAAAGCATAACAAAAAGAATCAGCGTTTATAATGGGTGACCTGAATGCACAGGGATAAACGGAACAATGTATGAGAACTGCCTGGGTCCACTTGGGTGGGGCAATAGGAATACGGAAGGAAAGCCCATTCTAGGTGACTTTCAGGCAAATGACTTAACAGTGGCCAACACATGGTTCAGACAGAGTCAGAAGATCTCATACAAGAGTGGCCAAATTGCAACTCTGGTAGACTTTCTCCTAGCAAGGAAAAGGCACTGGGGTATAGTCAATGATTGCAAAGCCATCCCCAGTGGAACAGCTTAAACAATAAGCCACTGGTTGCCACGATCAGCTGCAAGCAATGGTCAATGAAGGCTCTAAGGTCAACAGACTAGGGTGAAGTTCTGGAAATTGACTGGAATGAAAGCACAGGAGATAAAGGAATTATTTTGGGATCACGCACCTCAGGAAGAAGATGAGATGGGTAGAGTAGAAGAGGAATGGTAGCTCCTCAAAATAGAATATGTGAGCACTACAGAACAGATATGCCACCAAGACAGGTATGGCAATAATGTACTTATGTAAAGTTGGTGGTGAAATGCAGAAGTGCAAGAATTCATCAAAAGAAAGGAGTGTAGGAAAAAGTGGGGAATGGAAAAGATGGACCAGACTAAGGAAGAGTATTGATTGGCCACCAAAGAGGCTAAGAGAGGAGTTGCAGCAGCAAAGAACATCACATCAGAGGCACTCTATCATCTTCTGGAAAGTGACTCTTTAGATAGTATGAAGAAGCTATTATGTTGCAAGGCAAAGTCATAAAGATTAAGAAGACAGTCAGACAACCTACATGAGGGATGCCATCACCAGTCTGATCACTAGGCCGAGGACATCCGCGGGATGTGGAAGCAGGTCTTGCAGCAGTTTCTTAATGAAGAAAGCTTCACAGATGCTGTACTGCCCCAGACGCAACCTGCAATGAAAGCAGTGGATAATCCCACCCTTGAAGTAGTGAGAAGGGCACTTAAGAAAATTGAAGTCAGGGAGAGCAGCAGGCTTAGATGAGTTCACAGCAGATATAATCAGGATGTTGGGTGAGTTAGAGGTGAAATAGCCCTGGAGGGTTCTTACAGCAGTATGGAGAGAAAGGCATATTCCAGATGACTAGAGAATAAGCAATTAGTGCCAGTGCTTAAAAAAGGGAAACATTCATATATGTGGACAGTACAGTCACAATGCATGAAACCTCTAGAGAGGTAATTGATAAATGAGTACTGAGTATTAAGAGTAGTAGAAAGTAAGATGGGAGATAAACAGTTCAGACTCTGATCAGGATGTGTCACAATTGATCCAAAGCTTGCAGTGATACAGACAGTATAGAAGAAGCTAGAAATGAGAAAAGAGTTGAAAAAAGGCACTGTTAGACTTGGAGAAAGCATATGATATGGTTCAGAGAAAGCTAATTTAGGCAGTCTTGAGTTGATTCAAAGTCCCAGAAACATTGGTAGAATTAGTGTAGGCTATGTACAAGGACCCAATGCCTCTAATAAAAACAGTGCTTGGTCGCTCAAAGGAGTTCCCACGAAAAGTGAGTGTGCATGGGGGTTCATCTCTGAACCTACTGCTCTTCATAGGAGGTTACTAGGCTAATGGCCATAGGACCCTTACAAGCCTAGTTGAGTACAACCCCTGTTCCCAAGAATCACATGGTATTAAGTGGAACTAAGTCAATAACTACTTCCCTGTCCAAAAGGGACACAGGTGAAACTCCAGGGGTGAATTTGTGGTTTCCCATTCAGTCATCCAAATAATGCTTAAATAGGGTCAGTGAGGGGCTATGCTTCACCTGAATTGAAAGTTTGTTCCAGAGGAGAGGTAATCTCTGAGATGCATCTGTCTCTCCAGCAAGTTCTGTTGATGCCACATACTAGGTGGAGTTTCCTAGAGTGAGTGCATCTTATACCATTTGATTTACAAATGTGCAACATTTCCATTAGAGCAGGATCTGAGATTGCTTTCTGTGCACCTCTGAGTAGTATGCAAGACAGAGTATAGTGACAGTGATTTCATTCTGTCGACATATGACATATGCTGAAGCCTTGAATTTTTTTTGTAAGAAATCTTTGAGGTCTTTCTAGTTGCTGCAGGTACCTGATAAGGTACATACCAAAGGTAGAATTGTACTCTATTATTGGCCTGATGAGTGAGGAGTATGGGGGGCTCATAACCTCTTTTGTTCTTGATGCAATGTCCTTACTTATGAGGTGGGCGATGTCGAAAACCTTTCTTACTATTGTGGAGATGTGGTGGTCAAAGTAATGTTTGCTGTTAAACTGTGTGCCCAAATCTCACTCCAATTATTGCATGCTTAGGGTGTTATTAATGTAGTAATGTGCAGAGAACGTGCACATGCCAAAGAGGATGATGATGCATATTCTGCTTTGAGTTTTAGCCCACAACTTTGGCACCAGTTGCTTAATTCCCTCTTATAGGATGTTGACATAGTGTGGAGGCTGTGACTGCACCCATTTTGAAGTCATCAGCAATTTTGTCATCAATAGGCCTTTTGTTTAATTTGTACTTCCAAGAAGTAGATTCCAAATAGGTAACCCAGCACAGATCCCTGTGGCACACCATTTGTTATGGGTCTGCTGGTGGAGGTAGTCATGTCTTTTGACTGTTTGTGTTCTATCAGTGAGCCAGTTTGCAACCCACTTGGCAATATATGGGTTGATCTTCAGCTGGGTGAGTTTATCAGTGATGCCAAAGTGGGGAATAGTGTCAAAGGCCTTATCTAGGTAGGCTGTATGCATGGATTTGCCTTCATCCAGTGTTTTGACTGTTTCAAAGTCCACTAAGTTCAAAAGGCAGGATCTCCCTTTAACAAAGCCAGACTGGGTCAGGTGAGTTGTTTGTAGGTCTCCTGTTTCTTTGTTAAGGTCCATGATTATTCTTTACATAGCTTTGCAGATTAGACTGATCAGGCTTATGGGTCTATAGTCCCCAGGGTCTGTGGAGGTGCCTCCTTTATGTTATGGGATGATGGCTGCAGTTTTCCATTTATCAGACACAAAACCAATGCTTAGACTGTGGTCTAAAGGAGTACCCAGTGCAGCCTGGGATGTTATCAGGTCCCATAGAGGCTGTGTTTTCAGCTTTAGAGATAATAGGCAGAGGGCAGGTGGTAGGGGTGCTTTGGGGGATATGTGGCAGGGACCACTGGTTGGTGGCTGGCAGGTTTTCACTGAACTCATCTGTTAGCAGGTTGGCTGTTAATGACACCATATATACTGAACCCCTCAGAAATAGCCAACCTGCTAGAAGGTTCACTATTTCTGCAGGTTCTGTATATGTGCTGCCATGAACAGTTCTGCGCAGATCTTGGCTTTTCCTTTAAAGTTTCTGATGTAGTTAAAGAAGGCCTTACAGTTATCCTTAGCAGAGGAGGCTAATTTGGATTCATAGTTGGCTATAGAATGACTTGCGCTGTGTCTTATTTTGCTTGTTTAAGCTGAGGAGGGAATGCTTCCAATTAAGAGACTGTTTCTTCCTGCTCTTGGACAGCAGTTTCTTTCTCTTATTGTATAACCTGTTAATGGCAGACGTCCACCAGGCAGGCTTGTTCTTTCTTTAGGATCCTGTTTTGATCCTGTCCAGTACATCTGAGTCAATACATTTGTATATATGTTTATATGAGGCATTGGTGTAATTCCCAGTATAGGCGTCCATGCCATCGGTGAGGGCAGGGTCCATGAAACTATTAACTCATTACATCTGAGTGATGCCCCGAGGTGCATCTGCAGTTAACTCCTACTGATGCCTATAGTTATCAGATATTACCTGTTCATATTTAAATCAATAACTCCAAAACCATGCTATATGCAAGGTTTTAAAAGATTTCATCTTAAAACTTAACTAATGGCAAACTCAACTGCATTAATATTTGACCTCTGGCTAATGCAGGTAAATAGATATTAACTTTTTTTTTTATTATATTAATTTATAGAGATATAATTTTCACATTTTGCTAAATACTTCAGCAACCAAGTAACACAGACAGAACTCTTAGCCTCATATGAAAGCTTTCAGGTAGGTAAATAAAATGCTGCTGACAGTATGTATGTAATTTGAGTGGATGCTGAAATATTGTAAGTTGTTTACAAAATATTACAAATGTAAAAGTTACTGCATTTACTGTGATGTTTAAAATTTGGTTTAAACCCTAGAACCTAAAGAATACTACCACTATAAAAATAGTTTGAGCTGAAGAGTTTGCCATTTATAATTATTTCATAACCCCTATTGTTCCAGAAATATGAACATTTGTTTGAAATGCGAGAAGATCATTTCCTTCTGTCAAAAGGCATAGGTTCCACCCATTGGAAGTTATATTGAAACTTCCTGAGCTCCATTGGAGTGAATGAGTTAATGCCATCACGTATTAGGTTGTTATTGGCTTTGGAGAAGTTTCCCAGTCTAGTTGCAGCTTATTTGGGGGGGGGGGGGTCAGATGTTATTGTTACGTCTAATGAGACTGAATTATGATCAGACCTCACTAGGCAGGGCCACACATGTGGGGTGGAGCAACGATCACCCATCCAAGATGCTTGGGTCCCTTGTGGTGTTGGTACATGTATACTTTACCCAGTGTATGGATGTGTAGCTAGTCACCTATAACCAGGGTGTTTGTATCTTGATTGATTCAAGTAGATCCAAGTACGCAGTGTGTGTATCCTGCTTCATGGAGGGGGTCCTATAACAGGCAGTAACTTGGACAGGGGTCTTACCTACAGTCATTTGGACCAGGATTAATTAACTGGATTTATCTTTGAATATTGACACTCCACCTCTGTTAGTTCTCATACTTTTAGTTTGTGGTCTGAATGTGTGGAATGCATTATAACTGGTATGGGGTACTTTCTCTGGCCTTAAACCAAGTTTCTGTGACTGAGCAGATGTCCACATCTTCTACTGTGAGGGCTGCTTCAATTGAGTGCAGTTTTAGGTTTAGACTCCTATCATTTAGCAGCATAACCTTGAGGATGCTGTTTATACATATTTTTACATCTGAGAATGTTATTGTTGCAACATTGCCTAAAAAGGGGGAGGCAAGAGCCTTAGCCAGTAAATAAAATCCCAGAGGTGACGTATGAAGACCATCTGTGGCCAAAATTTGTGGTCTGTCTGCCATGTCATCCCAGGCTGACAGGTACTGCATCCCTTAGACTGACACTAGAAACTAAGCTAATTGTTGAAGTCATTCAATTTTTTTAATATCGTGGCATCATTTTAGGAGAAGGTAGTATGCTGCTCAAGGCTGGGGACATACATGACTGAGACACATATTCAGAGAACTCAAGTCATAAATGTCTTCATATAGTCGAGTGAGGTACGTCTCAAGTCATTCACACCAACATGAACTATGACAGAGTCATAACGGTAATTGTGGAGAGAGGTGTGTGTGTGTGTGTGTGTGTGTGTGAGATCTGGTGGATACTGGCACCTGAAAAACAGCTGACTGTAACCTTTTCCTAGTCCAACCTGGTGAGTGGGATATCTGTGTGTCTCACTGTAGAGTAGCCTCTGACCAAAATATTTAATTTAGATGTGCTTTGCCTTAGGGGCTTGTTTGGTGAGACACTTGTTCTTGTGGTTTTGTGTGTATGGAGTGCTGTAGGTACTGTAGTAGGCTTAGCATGTTTGTGTGTCAGAGGTCCTTGTTTAGGTATATTTCTGGTGAGTATCTCTGCATATGATGGTTTGTGTTGCGAGCATGGTTTAAGCAGGAGGTGTAGTTTGTGGGCTGACAACCTGTTCAGTGTCACTGTTCTGTGAACGAGAGAGCAAGGATTCCAAATTCGTAATGTATATGCGTCTCTCACAAATTAAGGTTGAATGGTTTAAGAGTAGTGGGTTGTCAGTGTACATGAGGCATTTGCTACATTCCCTCAGGATACCCATGTCAATCAAGCTGGCAGGAGAAACTGAGGGGAACTGACCATGCATAATACAAGGTATACATTGTCTTACTTTAATGAGGAAGGATGTGGTTTAATTGGGGGATTAATACTGGGTCTATACTAGGGTCTATGCTGGGTCTATACTAGGGTCTATGTTAAATAAACAAACGCTTAAAATGTCGAGTACAACATACTCGAACACTTTTAAGCCAACATTTATTTAATCAATAGCCCAGAATGTTGGAAAACGGAGTTCCAAAATATTTAGATTGGCCAGCACTGACATATGTGATGTATTACATCATGTCAGCTACTGCTATCGGCGCCATATGGTGCAGAAAGGGAGAATTTCCCTTTTCTGCACTGAAGTGCGGTCTCGGAGTTGGTATATATAAGTAGAGTAGTGGTGGGGGGGTGCAGGGGTTTTTATGGTTAGTGTTTTGTTATGATGTATTTAAAGTTGCAGTTAGTGGGTTTAGTGTTCTGTAGCACTTGGGAGGGGTAGGTGGCCAAACAAAACATTTTGGGATTGTGTTTTACGATATTCTGGGTTGTCGGTTAAATAAACATTCGCCTAAAAGTGTCAGAGTATGTTACAGTGAAAAAAATGGCAAAGTTTCACTATTTTGCTGTTTCGTGCTTTCAAGTTCGATCAAGACGCATTCGAAGATTGCGTCTTTGATTATATAATAGGAACCCATAGATTTAATAGGCTCTCATATTAAGTCGATAGTAATGTAGTCACAAGCAGGACAATGGTGTAGTGGGTATTATTGTTGCCTCACAAGAGGTTCTCTTTTCAGTTCTTGATTGTAGGGGTACCTTTTGTTTGAAGTCTGTAGGTCCTCTTAGTATTTCTGAGTGTTTTATCTAGATATGCGAGTTCCTCTAACATGTGATGGACATGGTAGGTGGTTTGGTGACTTTAAAGTTCCCATAGGTTTAACTGTTTCAGTGTGGGCACGCATGTGTGTCTGTGTATTATGGAAAGGCCTAGCAATCTACTTTTATTTCCCTGCTTCCCTTGTAAACTCTGTGTATGAGTTGATTTTATCTATTTCCTTTGACTTTTGTGGAAGCTGACACTGTTACAGCTGTTATTAAATGGTGTAGTTTACTCTTCCTTTAATTCCCAATTACTGTTGGATTATTATACCTTTTTCACCAAAAGAGACATAACAGTTTGTGTTTGTCAAAACTAGTGCAGGTTAGCCATGGTCAACTGATACATACTTTAGTCAGATTTTAAGCAGTCAGTTGCTCTTACAACCAATAAGATTTCTGTCCAGGTATACGATGCTGCCTTTGCTTGCCCTACTCTGATCATGTTGTGTTTTGTCCGACATTACCTTTCTGGCAAGATTGGAGAGTTTTTTTTCATTTCTACGGCTACACTATAAATCCTGGACCATTAATCCCATTTGCCCACAATGTGTGCATGGTACAGCCCTTTGATCTGCCAACTGGTGGAAGATGCCTTTCTTCATGTAATATTAACAAATATTTCTTATGGTCTATATTATAATATCGACATCTTCAAATGTCAATCTCACTTGTTCGACACGAAAATGTCGAACTCCAAGGTTCCCGAACGACCAAATCACTGATTTCTTTCCAACAGAAAGAAATTGGTTGGCCGTTCTGATACACCTGCCCTTTCCCTGACTGTAGTGCGGTCTCAGAGTTAGAATATTTAGTTAGGAGGTGTTGGGGGCATAGCCCCCCATGTTGGGGAGTGTGGGGGGTGAAGCCCCCCACTTAAATATGTTTGTTTTTGTGTGGCGTTGGTGTTTGGCCAACCATTTTCTTATCTTGATCAACATAGATAGAAACTAGCTTGAGTATCTTATGGTAGGTCAAAGGACAGAATCACAAATTATTAAAATATTAAGATTATTGCTAGTTCTTGGATGCCCTTTCTGAGACTCGTAATGAAAATTAGCAGTAGTAGTAGTAGACAATAGAATGCCCTTATGTTGCATTGCAGGTAAACAATATCTGAACCCATATTAAAAGGGTGACTTATCACAATTTCAAGTTACAAACAGTAGGTAGAATATTATGCCATATACCCATAATCTCATTTTCAATGTTAACTAATTTTTAAATTCCACTTATTCACACGTGTCTAAGAATTATTGTCCACTGTATTAGTTGGGCTGTTACTATATTTTGACTTTTGACTTTATTGCTGTTGTATTTGTCTTGAGAATTTGAGAGAGAAGAATTTATAGGTGACATCTTCTACTGTATCAGTTCTACTAACAGATCTCAGTTCTTTCTTAGTAATTTGATTTTTAGGGTTGGGTTGAAGTCTGAAGTATATAGATTACTCTTGCTTTTCCTCATTAAAATGATGTTTGCAGTCCTGTGAGTAATCATCAAACCCAATGAAATTTAATGAGTTGTAAGTAATGTCTGAAAATGTTATTCTAGTGTCTTTCATGAAACCTTTATCTTTCTTATATATGTGCTTTGCTTTTGTACAGCAATTGACTATTAGACTGAACAATTTTTACGTGTTTTACATATATTAGTACTTAAACATCTTAGGAGAGGTTAGCATAGCTAGAGTGGATGAGGTGGAAAACCAATGAATGAAATCATTTGTTGAAGTAGACTTGTCAGTAATGACATTTAATCTACAATTTTGCTGCATTCATTATTTGTGCCTCAGATGGCAGTAAATATTCTGACCAACTGTTTATTAATTCAGTAATCTTTCTTAGAAATGAATACAGTTAAAAGTAACATTACTATTAGATTTTTATGTTAATAATGTCAATGATTTTTATAAGATTTCCACAGCGGGATATTAGGTAAAGAACCGTTAGCAAAAAATTTGGTTAGTGTATTCACTCGAATGCTTATTTTTATATAAATCATCCCAAACATACATGTATAGTGAGCCCACTTCTGCAGGAAAATGTATATTGTCATTAATAAGACTCGGAAAAGTAATTAAATGGGGCTGGGTGTAAAACACTTTTAAAATCTGAAAGTTTAATATCTTACCTCCAAAAATAATGTAAGAAGCTGTATTTTTATAAGAATATATCAAATCACAAGAAATTACATTAGAAAGCATTTCCTAAAATTTGTTACATGAATTAGAACCTTAGGATTTGTATACATGAAAAATAAAAGTTAAAAGGAGAAACTAGGTTAATGAAGTTTAGGAAAAAGTGAAAACTTTATAGCAACAAACCTCACCTCCCACACTCACAATAATGCAAAGCATGTCTTGATGTATTTTCTTTAACCTGAAATACAAAACATCCACTTGTCTCACATCCTCTCAGTGTGTGTGTATGTTTAAATGCAGAAAACAATACTTATTGGCAGCAACTGTTGTCATTGAATATCAAAGACCAGGAAGAACAGAAAGCACCAGAAAATGAAAGCATGTGGGGTGAGTGTTTTTTACATCTTGAAAAAGGGTAGCAGAGAGTGACCAAATTAAATTAACTACAAAACAAAAAAGATATCTTTTAAGTATTTGCTTCCTTGACACTTACAAGTTATAAGTAGTATACACAGAGAGTTATATTTCTCCTCTCAAGAACACCCCCAGGAGATAATCCTGCTTATGCTGTCTGTGTCCTTGTAGATACTAAAAAGCGAAAAATAATTGTACACCTCTGCTTCAACCTACAAATCACTGGTGACCTCCCTTAAAGAAGTGAGAAATGAATGTCTCAGCATGGCAGCCAAAATTTACCTCCTAACGCAACATGTTAGCAGGTTCAAAATGCCAATCCAAGTGGCTGTATTATTTTTCTGGAATGAATCCAAATATAATGTTTCAAATAAAGAACTCTGTGAGCTTTGTTAAAAAAAAAATCTAGTCATATGTTAAGTGTCTGGTGTTGCAGAGGCTTTCTGATCATTATAAGAAAGATAGTTTTGACTGATAAACACAGAATATATATTGAGGTTTCCATTAATTCTGATTTTAACAACATGAAAGACTGTTTATGGATAGTATGTTGTTGACTTAATTATAAAATGCCTTATTCCAGTGTCATATGATTGAGTCCATTATGACAAATGTGCCTCTATTTGTTTTTTTCTCACGATAATATGGAAAGACTCTGAAGGTTTCAGCTCACTGTCAAATCAGTGATAAGCAGCTATGAATGCTTGGGAATATAGTATATCTCTGTGTATGATTGTATTATTATTGACATGTCATGATATGGTGACTGCATGATACATCAACCATACTGTTAACATATCAGTATGGTTCATGTATATGCAGCTGGTCTGTTTGTCTACTCAGTGTTGTGAAACATTTATGCTGGCCTTCCACTACAGTCATTGTACCTATGCTGCAATGGTAGAAAAAAAGATACGTTTTGCGTACCAAATGTAGTATAGTAAATGTCATGTAAGTTAAAAAGTTTGTTGAACAGTGATGTCCGCATTCATTGAAAAAAGAACTTTTAAAATTTACCAATACTAACAGTCAAAGTCTGATTATGAGCCTGAGTTGTGAAAGTATCCAGTACAACAGAGTTAACTAGTTGTAAGAAACGTACACAATCTTGTGTAGGGAAATGCTACCAGATCCAAGTTTTGAATTTGGAATCTGTGAATAACGTCATGTTGTACCAGAAATTGAGACATGGATGTATATTAAGGCTAATAAATTATTTTTTGTATTTAGTTCCAATGAAGTCTTTTATTTGGAAGACACCTCAATATAAGACTCATACTGGTTCTTTGTAACCCATCTAGTCCTTTCAGTTAGTTGCAAAGATATCCCGTGGGTATTTTATCAGTAACTTGCATCCGTTGAATAGATGAGTACATTACAGTAGTAGGAAGTGAAGATTCCTTTCTCTACATTGATTAGTGAGTTAGCAGGCATAACTTGATGTGAAGACTATGTCCAGGAACTCCCTCATTCATTCCCTATAATATTTTTAAAGTTCTAGTCTATAAGAAAAAAATATATACATTGTGCATCCCTTTTCAAAAAATGTTTCTCTGATATTTTTGGGTGACTTTGAGTAAAAGTAGTCTGTCCCCCTACCAACTTATTAACTTTGAATATCAACTTTATCAAACCAGGTATGTAGTCTGATTTAAATATTATGATCACAGCCAGGAATACTTGTCAAGCATGAATAAACAGAAGTTGAGTGCTTTGTTGCTAGTATCAACTTAGTATGTTGTAAACTTTGACTTCCCTTATGAAGCAGTATGAGTGCTTTTACTACTATTAAATTAATGTAGTGATTCACAGAGGAATACCTTACAGAGTGGAGCAGTATCTGTGATTCATGAGCTGCTGAGAAGTCATGCACTTAGAAAGTATGTTGTTAGACAAAAATCAGTTTGGAACATTTCTTACTGGTGAGAGGGTGCTTTTAAATGTCATACTCTTTCCAAGGTAGCTAGAACAGCAGTTGTCAGGATTAGGTACTGTGGGAGAAAGCTAGTTATTATTTACAGTGCTGCTGTTGGTACTACCTCATGTGAAGGACATGTTGGGCCAATCATTTGTGGCACCAAATGAATTAACACCTTCAGTTCCTGGTTATACATATAGTTAGATGCAGACGGTATAAAGGTAACGTTTTTTGACTCGGCAGGGGAGTCAGGTAGGCCACCTCACTTAACCACTATCCATCAGAAATTCAGTACATCATCATAGCAAGCTGAGGAAATATATGAATTGGTTAATGAGCAGTGGACCTCTGTCATTTAGAAAAAAATTGTTCTACAATAATTTTGTAACCCTGTGGATGCACTTGACCTGCATGATCCTTACTCTGTTATTTACCCAGCAGGTAAGGATTGTTACCTTGTTTTTTTCATTTCATAACTTCTGGTTAAAGATAGATTTTTGAAACTGCAGTAAACTTCATATCATACAACTAAGATAATTTTCAGACCACACATTAATCCATTTCAAAATAACTATTACTAAAAATTACACAAGTTCCCAACTGTTGTCTGAATCCAAAGCTCTACAGAGAAAAGGCTACTGAAGAGCAAATTATTTCATTAATCAAATGCTCTTACTAAAATCCAAGACAATATTCCTTTTTAGAACAGAGGTTGAGGTGTGGCATGTAGTGGAAGAGAGAGGCACAGTTGATAACTGAATCAGGCCACAGATAAGCATGTGGGGCACATTTTGACTTTGATTTCTTGGGCACAGATCAGTGTAGGCTGATGACAGGACCCATATGATAATAGTATGCCTTCACTCTACCTGTCTGGACTGCTATGGAATGATGGTCTGCAATACATGGCCTTGGCAGCTGGGACAATTTTAGTAGATGACGCTGTACTAATCTAAATTTATTTATTTAACATTTGTTATCCAGGATAGTCCGACTGGACAGCAAGTGTCTGTTTTCAGCGGAGTTCTGGGGAGAAAAGCTCCAAAACAAAGTAGAAGAAGCATACACGTTACATTTACATAAGATACAAAGTTACAAATTGCATAGAGATGAGAGAAAAAAATAAGACCGAGCATAGATAAAAAAAAAAAAAAATTACAGGTGGATATTACAGTATAAAGATATTTCAGTTAACAGCAATGTGTATTCCGTTACTGGATAAAAGATGCGATTTTTATACAGAACAAACATAACAGTTTGCAGCTTCACATTGCTGGATGACTGAACAGATGACTTTTTGAACAGGTATTTACAATATTTACAGTGAGCACTGAGAGGAAGTCAAATGGGGGTTATACAGCCTGAACATATAATACATTTATATAGCAAATGATGCTGCAGATGTATGCTGGTCACCAAGAATAAGTGTAGGGCCACATGAACAGGTACATACATGGTAATAAAAGAGCAGCAGCACTTCAGTGGTCACTTGGGAGACATTGCAGGCTGTTTGTGAGCATGTATGATGGATCTATCCACAGAATGGCCATCTGTGATTTCAGTGAATGTGCATGACAACAGCTGGTTGCAGGTGTCAGTGCAGTCTGTGGCCACAACCGATTAACCCAACATACACTTCACCCGGCTACTGATAACATTCTACAAACCTGTAAAAAAGCCCATGCCGTTTCACAGGAGAAGATGACCATGATTTGGGGATCTGCCTCTCCAACCACCATAACTGATATTGAAGAAATCCTCGTGTCTCTAAGTGAAGAGCAAACGAACTCTGATACCTGACAGAGATCAGGATGTGGAAGCTAAACTGGTCAGACTATCCCAAGACTGTGTCAAGGATGCACCAGGCTGTCTTTTTACCAGTCGAATGTAGTACAGCAATGTCATGAGCTCACACATGTTGAACACTGACAAATCTCTACAGACACATCTGGGATGCTTACATTCTGCATGCACACTTTTATCTGTGTTGTTGTAGCACTAAGAAGTAAGATGGTTATATATTAGTAGAGTTTTACATTTATTTGTCTGCTTTCACAAGTTCTGTGGTCATGGGTTCCTTTCCTGCTAAACAAGGCATGCATAATATCAATGGTGCTTTGGATCCTGACAATGATGGTGGTCTAACACTGTCACAGTCTAATGCAAAATCCAGCTATCTGAAGTGGTAACTGCAGAGTGCAGGTTAGCATGTGCATCCAGTGATACTACTCTGTTGCCTATGAAATCGGTCCACAACTATTTTTCCTATGGAATAACAGCATATGGGTAACACTCATTTAAAAGAAGCATTCTTGTTCCCTGTTCCCATATTAGCAGTGGAGAGAGCATTGGGTAACAGTTGAGAGTGGCAGATCACCTGTTGTCAACAGCATTACCATCTACAACAGGTATACATGGCAGTCATCCAGACACTGAAAGATGCCACTGCTGCTATGGCAAAAAAGCTACATGTACTGTGTAGCCTGCTTGATTACATGTAAGCCTTGTATTACATGACTTCAGAGATGAATAATGTGTTCAACAGTGCCCTAACCTTTGACCAGCATGTCTATATGGTTATACAAATCTCCTTTACTATTGCACAGCGTGCAAACAAAGGGGATGTGTACAGATACCTTTGCCCCCCTTTACTCAGCCCTCATTAGGCTAATCATTGTTACCCTTTGACCAGACACATGCAAAAACAGTAACATCTGCAGAGATACCATACTAAAAGGATAAAAGGGCCAAATCATTTTTCCTACATGAATTTACTGCACATAAACAAGTCAAATGATATCAGAAATACTTGCTCTAGGGAATCTGAATTTCTTCAGCAGCATCAACAGATCACTTTGAAGTGACAGCTGTTAAGCTCTGGAAAAGGATTCCAATGCATGTAAAGCAAAACTCACCCTGTCTATATTCAAGTGCAGCTTGGATCCATGGATGGGAACCAGAAAAGTTATCACAGGACCTCCCCAGGTAATACTAATGGACAGAGAGACCTCCAAAATGCTTTATCTCATGGAAGGGTCCCCTCAAATTATCTGTGGTATCATCCTAGTTATTCTCATTTTGGGTAATATGTAATTATCCACCATGTGATACCCAAGAACAATCTGATGCCAAATGTGGTAAGTTAATTCAAGCACCAAAAGGGAAATTGGTTAGATTTAAAATGGCACCCAAGGGCAGTTAGCCTGGTACTTACCTATGTACCAAGTTTACCATCTCTGAATTCACCTTATCCTGTACATTGCTGCTCACCATTCAGTTTCACCCAATGCATTTTGCTATTTGTTTCTGAATTCTCAGGCTTGTTTCAATGGCAATTGCAGTTACATTATTTCTGTTAATTGTACTTCATTTACTGTGGTTAAGCACAGACTCTGCTTGCAAATCTCTGTGTATTGAGAGTGCAAAGTAGTTCACCACACATTTATTTAGTATAAATTATTTGCTATGAAGCCTAAGTATGACACACGTAATTCTAAATATCTTCCCAGTTAGGTAAGGGTAATTATTCTTAGGCAGGATATTAGGATAATGGTTACAATCATAAAAATCCTCTCTACCAAAAGACAGGTTGAGCTTCATTTATGACATAATCATAAAAAAAAAAAAATGTAACTATAAGTTTGTTTATGATGCAGTCTTCTCAGTACAATTGCCTTAGTTGTTCCAGATCAATTAACAAATGTTTTGATCTTTGGATGAATACAACAGATGTGAAAGCATTGAAGAAGGATGCACAAAATAAACACACTAATAAATACTAAAGCATTGTTTCTTAAAAGCAAATAAGAATGTGTGTGTCAACTGACAACAAAATATACATTCGAGCATATTCATCTCACTGAGAGTTGCCCTACCTCTGCAATTTTCCGGTTGTATGTTTTAGATGGATATGCTATATTTATTTCTACAAATTAGCAGTTTATTAATACTATTCCTTTCCAGAAAAAGGACATGTTTGCTGAAACACCAATTGTACATTTGAAATCTGGAGATGAGCATAATTTTATAACTGCAAAAGTCCATATATATTTTTCTCTGTCATAATACATAATAGTTCTGTGATTCTAAAAGACAAAGTCACTTCTGTATTGAATTATTGTAATAAGAAGTTGAAGAAGCCCTAATTATCTAAGTTGTTTTACTTTATACTGCACAAGTAGTCAAACAGACAATAAATCTGAAAAACGTTTCACGTTCTGCTCAACTTAAACTAATCATATCAGGTTTGCTGGAACACATTTTATTCACTGAAACTGTAGTGATTGAGGTTGCATTTCTTAAGAGCCGAGTTTCAATTATGCCTTCTCTTATCCTAGCAATGCATGAGCCTCTTCAAATAAAGGCACAGATGTTCTGCGAGACAAAGATTGTTGAACAGAAAGGTCAAACAAGGCATCAAGATTTAATACAGCATGCACCTTTATGACAGAACATCTATTTGAAGTTGCTACAGACAAGGCATATCAGACATGCTAATAAAACACTTTAATTACATCACAAAGACATTTCACAATCACTTTGCATAAGCGCAATGATTTTCAATGGCTGTGGAGAATTTCTACCTATTCTGTATGTCTGAAATGCACAGAATGATAGGCACTGATGTTGCTATTTTATAAAGTATAAGCAGGTGATGTTAAACTTAATTTAAAAGATAATTTGTTGAAAAACCGAACTGGGTTGTTAATATACATTAAAAAAGTAACCTCCTTCTGCATATAATGTACCTACTGTCCTTGCTTTTGTAAGTTTTCAACTGGTGTTTTACTTTTTCTCCATTTGGGTGTCATATGTAGTTAACAGAGCTGGTGTTTTCCATACACTCCAGGCGTGTGTGTGTGTGTGTGTGTGTGTTAGAACATATTAACCACTGAACAATTGCACTCTACACAAAGTATTTGTTGCACACACTTATTATGTATTTATTTTACATTTGTTAACTGGGAAATTCTGACTGGACCAGGTCCATTTTCAGCGGAGAAAAGCTCCAGCATCAAGTTATACGAATACAGTACATCCAGCATAATACACAAAACAGGTTACATCCTGTATGCTGAGCATAGTAATATAACAAGAAATTAATAAAACACTCCAGGTAAAAGAAGATATAGAACATAGCTAAAAAGACAATGTCAGTTATACATTGGGAAGAGAAGAAAATATATCAAGTAAGATTCTACAGTTAAAAGTACCCTTTCAGGTGACCAAGCCTACAGAGGATCAGAGATCCAGCATGTGATCAGAGAGGAGTTTGGGGAGTTAATAGCAGTGTGGGTAGGGTTATGTGATACAGTGTCATAACCAAGTACTAAGAAGATGCGATTTGAGGGAGTTTTTGAATATGGATGTGGAGGGGGCAGTGGACACGGATAGGGGAAGAGAGTTCCAGTTTCTAGCAACGGTGTGGGAGTACAGTGCTTTCCCTGCATTATTATTGGCCTTGGTGATAGAGAGGAGAGATTTTTCACTAGATCTTAGGTACCGGTTTGCAGTATAGACAGTAAGAAGGTTGGATAATGAGGGTTTTTTTTCAGGGTATTTGAGAATATTGTAGTCTGTGCCCAGCTGGTGATAGTTAAGTAGCTGTGGTAGCTCAAGCCATTTTAGTTCTTTTAGTGCAGTACAATGATGAATTATATAGGTTGAGTTAGTAGCAAACTTGGCTATTTTATTGTAACATGATTCTAGTTTGTCTAGGTCACATTGTCTGATTTGGGTAAACATTGGTGCTGTGTATAATAGAGTTGAGAGGACGTGGCTTTGTGCAAGAGTGACTCTTGCTTTTTGTGAGAGAAAGGACATATGCCTGTATAGGGAGCCTAACATTTTGTGTACTCATTTTATGCTGTATGAGATGTAAACATCAAAGTGGAGATTATTGCAATGCCCAGAAGTTTGGTGTGGTTAGAAGGGGAGATAGTGATGCCGTCCTTTGATGTTATGGTAAAGGAGAGGGTTTTTTTTATCTATTACGGGTAAATAGTAGCAGTTTTGTCTTTATGGGATTTAGAATTAGTTGGATACCTGATATCCATTTTTTTTACTGATTTAATGGTATCTTGATTGAATGTATATAGGGTGGTGGGAGATGAGGCGGAGCAGATCAGGTTTTAATCATCCGTATATTGTATGAGGGAAGTAAATAGTGTGGGAAGAAATAGCCATGGAATTGTTATGGCTAGGCTTGTATAGGCCCTAGGGCCAATAGCCTAGTACCATCCTATGAGTGTGGCATGTTGTGTAGAGCTTTTGAGGTTATTTGTGAAAATAGAAAATAATAGTGGGCCCAGTATGGAGCCTTGTAGGCCTCCTATGGTGGTTGGAAGTTGTGTAGAGAAAGTTCCTTTCCACTGGACTGATTGTTGCCTGCCAGATAAGTAGCTTCTGAACCAGGCTATAGTAGAGGAGGTGAAGGATAATGATGTTATTGAGTCTAGTAGAATGGAGTGGGAGACCATATCAAATGCTTTTGAGAGATCTAGGAAAATGGCCGATATATATTTATCATTCCTGTGAAGGTTTATATGATTAGTGAGGGATAGAAGGGCAGTGGTAGTGCTGTGATGTGGATGGAAACAGTGTTGTGTGGTAGATAGGAGATTGTGTGTGTTAAGAAATGTCATCACTTGTAAGTGCATGCATTTCTCAAGAATTTTGGAAAGGGGACAAAGGATGGCAATAAGTCAGTATTTGGAGAATTTCTAGGAGTTACCCTCTTTATGGAGAGGAATGATGTGAGATACTTTCCAGAGTTTGGGTATGTAGGAGTCTTGTATGGAGTGGTTGATTAGGATGGAGACAGGATATGATAGGGAGTCACTCGCCATTTTTAGGTATGCATCTAGTATGTTATCAGCTGCCAATGTGGTTGGCTTTAGTTTTAGGAGGAGTTTTTTAATAGTTGAGGTGGGCATTGGTGATAGGCTGAAAGAGGGGGTGATGTGGGTAGGTTGGGTTGTGATTGAGGTAGACTGTTTTGGTTATTTGACTCGATCGGGCTAAGATGGATTTAGTAAAATGGTTATTAAATTGAGAAGCTATGTCTAGGGTATTGTTAGTAGAGCTGGGTGCTGGAGTAGTGGTTTTGCCTGGCTTTATTCGGGAGTTAATAGCATGCCAGAATTTTTGTGGATTATTTGAATATTTCCTTTGGGCGCTAAGAAAATAGTTTTGTTTGTTTATTTTGGATTCAGCCTTGGCCTTGTTTCTAAGCTGTTGATAGTATTGCCTGGAGCTAGAGGTTTTGTCAGTTTTCCAGATTTTCCAGGCTTTATCTCTGGCTTTTAGTAAGGCTCTGGTGTCCCTACTTAGCCAGGATGCATAGTTGGGTTTAACTCTGATCTTTCTGCTGGGAGCTACACTGTTAAGGATGTTAGAGAAGGTAGTATTGAAGTATTCTACTGTGTGGTCTAACCCAAGTGTCCGTAGTGGTTCCCAGTTGCAGTGGCTTAGGACAGTATTCATGTATTGAGGGGTAAGGTTACGGTCATGTTGTATGGGTTTGTAGACTACTGGTTTGGGGTGATTGAATTGTTTTTGGAGTAGGAAGGTGGGGAGATGATCACCTAGCTAATCTGGGAGACGGTCTACTGTATAGCTTTGTTTGGTATAGTTGGTTAGTGTCCAGTCCAATATGGATTCTTTCTTTGTTTTCTTATCTATTCTAGTTGGTTCTTCAATTAGTTGAGAGAACCCATATAGATTGATATGTGTAGATGGGCTGCTGGAGTTACAGGCTGCCCAGTCAGTGTTAAGGTCTCCTAGTAGGATTGTTTCCTGAGGTAGATTTTCCTTTGTCCAGTGTAGGATGTCTTCTATTATAAGTGAGTTATTTCCTGGAGGTATGACGCAGCATTTTTTTTACCATACTCTTATTCTCCTTTCATGTTACATATCCTCCCCTCCTTGCTATAACAGTAACAGGGTTTATTCCCTTTTAATTTTCTCTACATTTCACAATTAATTTTTTCTTTTGCATCCTCCTCACTTGCTCTATCCTGCTCAATCCGCTTCCCTACCCTACCCCCAAATCCCACCCACTCCCAGTGCTCCTGCACTTGTACATAACAGGACACTCCTGTTCCCCTAAATAGCCAATTACCTCATTATACTTCCCTGAACAGTACACATATACACACCCACACTCTTACAGATCCTCTTACTACCTGCTATACTGTCTATCTCCTATCTAGCTCATTACCTAACTCCTTTTTCTAACTCTTCTTGTTACTAGCCCTCTTTACTACCTTCTCAAACCTAGCTCGCTTATTTCAACCTTACTTCTGGCTCTTCACATCCCCTGCCCTACTATACAATCACTCACCTATCCACCCCATCAGTGTTAATCCTGCTCTTTATCCTCACATTATACTCCTTCCTACCATGTCCTCATCACACCAACCTAACTTTAGAAACTTAATCCTCTGTCTTGCTGGAACACACATACTACTTATACCATTAATACTTACATTGTATGAAAACCTACATATCACTGCATCCCTCCATCCACTTAAACAACCATCACCTTTCATCCAACCTACTTCCCACAATCATGCCAACATCATCTCTAACTCACTATACCTTTCCCCAAAGTATCATAGGCTAGCTCATATTACTTTCCAACAATCCATAAAATCCCAAAGTATTCTCTACAAACTCCTTAAGCTCTCATGTACTTTTCAACAACATCCTCTTTTTCACGGTGATATTCATCCTAATCCAGGACCTAACAATGACACTCTATTAAATCCTCACCAATCCCATCCTACTACACCAATTACCATCACTAAAACTGCAAACTCCTTACTCATAGCTCATCTCAACATACAAAGCGTAAACAATAAAATTAGCCACCTTCATGCTCTACTGGACACACACTCCTTTGATATTCTATGTCTAACAGAAACCTGTCTCAAACCAGGAACAAAGGATAATGAAGTCATCCCACCAGGTTATAACATACTAAGACTAGACCATACTATTAAAAAGGGTGGAGGGGTAGCAATTCTGCACAAATCTGAACTAAATTTATCTGTAGTAGATCTACAAATACCTCTGGATAATAACATAGAAATCCTTATCACTAAACTACAGATAAACACCAGTAAATCTATTTACATAATTTGCTCCTACCTACCTCCAGGCAATAATATCAACACCCTTGAAAATATCCTCTGCTATCTCTCATCTTCCCTCCCTCAAGAAACAATACTACTTGGGGACTTCAATATAGACTGGAATCCTGTACCTCTAACAAACCTCCAGTCCATATAAACCTGTATGGCTTCTCTCAAATTATCACTGCCCCAACTAAAATTCATAAACCCAGTAACAAAGAGAGTGCCTTAGATTGGATCCTAGTAAAAAAACTATCCCCTCACCTATATAGCTGATACCCTTACTGATGTTATTAGTGACCACTTCCTAACTTACATAATTAGGCAAAAAACCTTCATTGCTAAACAAACCATCCCTAAAACTATACGAAACAAAAAACACTTTAGTACCATGGGTTTCCAAGGTGAGTTAAAAGCCTGCGACTGGTCTTCCTTAAAACAACTCTCCCTTGAGGAAGCAGTATCCTATTTTAACTCCAATTATTTACAAATACTGGAATACCATGCCCCTAGTCGATCCATAAGAATCAGAAGTAATGCCGCACCATGGCTCTCTAGACAGACAAGACACAAAATCCTGTTAAGAAATAAAGTCTGGTCTAAATGGATAAAAAACAAAGATCCAACTGATCACCAGAACTACAAACATTTTAGAAATACCACAAAAAAAGCAATACTCCTTGATAAAAAAAACTATTTCTTTAAAATCCAAGACAAGCATTAACAAACCCCACAAACCTTCTGGACAGCTATTAATAGACTTCTACACCCAGGCAACTTCAAAACACCTACCCATTCTGGTCTCTCCTTAAGCACCTCAAAGGAAATAGCTGACACCTTCAATACCTTCTTCACAGAAACTGTTCAGTCTCTCGCTAATTCCCTACCTCCTCTCAGCTCTACCTGCAGATTCCCTATGAGTACTAAACCCCCTACCTTTGAATTAAATCCAGTCCCCACATCCCTCATCTTTACCCTCCTTTCTAAAATTAAACCATGCTCCCCATCAGCTGATCTCCTTCCAGCAGAATACCTACAAATAGCAGCTAAAGCAATCTCCTACCCTATTTCTATACTCATCAACATATCAATTACTGAAGGTTCTATCCCATCCCTCCGGAAAATCTCTCACATAATTCCACTCCATAAGGGAGGTAACTCAACTGAAATTTCTAACTTTCGCCCCATTGCCTTAGTCTCCCCTCTAGCCAAACTTTTGGAAAAATGTATCCATCACCAACTACTTGACCACCTTCCCCAAAATAACCTCTTATCTGACTGTCAACATGGATTCAGGCCTTTCCATAGTATCACTACTGCCTTACTATCCTTCTCGGACTGTATCAATAAGCATCGCAACAACAACAGGCTCTCTACTGCACTCTTTTTAGACCTATCCAAAGCCTTTGATATGGTGAACCCTCAATTACTACTAGACATGCTAAAGCAACTCTTTTCAACTCTCAGGCATTACAATGGTTCAAATCCTACTTAGAAAACAGACAGCAAGCTGTCCTCTGGGACAATAAACTTTCCACTCTTCTTCCTGTTACTCTAGGGGTCCCTCAGTGCTCCATTCTAGGGCCACTCCTTTTCTCTATTTTCATCAATGATCTAAAGCTAAATATTCCCCAAGCCACCTGCATACAATATGCAGACGACTCCACACTAGTGTGCTCTGCCACTTCATCTGCTGAGCTCCAAAACATTATCCAAACAGCATTTAACTTAATTGAAAAATGGTTCTTGCAATGATGCCTCCTACTAAATGCCAAAAAAACTAAACTGCTGATATTTACTCCAACACTAAAGTCCCCCCCCCCCCCATCAATCTTACTGTCAAATCTAGTAATGGTACTTAAATCACACCTGACCTGACCACTAAACTTTTAGGTGTAACAATTGAACATAATCTTAACTTTGACACACACATTGACACTACCATTAAAATTGTTAATAGAAAACTTGGCTCACTATATAGGATTAAATCCTTCCTTTATCCCTGAAGCCAGAACCACCATAGCCCATACCCACCTGAACTCTACCCCCCCTCTATCCTTCATCCATTTATACTAATCTCTCAAAATCTAACCTAAGCAAACTAGCAACTTCCTCCAACAACATTGCTAGATTTGACGCAGGTTTTCCATATAGAACCCATCACTGCATAAATCTTAAACAGCTAGGATGGCTAGAACTCAAAAAACAGCTACTATTCCAACAACTCACTATCACCCATAAGATACTCTTTCATACCAATGATACTCCTATTCTTAACAGCCTAATCTCTCCTTATTGAAATCTTACTACCCTGCGCTCAGCAAAGAAACTACAAGTAAACATCCAAAAATCCCATAATAAAGCAGGAGACTCCCTCTTCTCTAATTCCATCAGAAAGATGTGGAATAGGCTCCCCAGTAACCTTAAATTGCTCTCATCACTACCACTTTTCAAGCAGCAACTAAAATTACTCCTCAAAGCACAATGGCTATGCCCATGTACTAACCCTAACACTAACCATATTTTTTACTATTTCCCTTCCCCCATCCTCCTATCAGGATGATTAAACCTTCACCTATTTAACATAGTACTCCGTTCTTACTAATCTCCCCTTGGTTCATTAATCCTCCTATCAGGATGATAAAACCTTCGCCTATTTAACATAGTACTCCGTTCTTACTAATCTCCCCCTGGTTCATTAATCCTCCTATCAGGATGATAAAACCTTCACCTATTTAACATAGTACTCCATTCTTACTAATCTCCCCTTGGTTCATTAATCCTCCTATCAGGATGATAAAACCTTCGCCTATTTAACATAGTACTCCGTTCTTACTAATCTCCCCCTGGTTCATTAATCCTCCTATCAGGATGATTAAACCTTCGCCTATTTAACATAGTACTCCGTTCTTACTAATCTCCCCTTGGTTCATTAATCCTCCTATCAGGATGATAAAACCTTCGCCTATTTAACATAGTACTCCGTTCTTACTAATCTCCCCTTGGTTCATTACTGAAACCTATTCCAGCTCCTGCCACTCCCAGTATCTACTTGTATGTATCCTAACTATGTCTTTTCTGAACAGGTATAATAAGGAATCTTCCATGTCCTCCACACTTTTTTGCAAATCATATATTGACCTATACACCTCTGTTGAACTTCTAAAACTATTATATGCCCTAACCTTCATACAACGTTTTCTTCTCTTAATACTACGTTCTGCTATGTTAGCCTACTCTAAATATTGCATTGTTATCTTAAATGTTATGTACCTTTACTGCTTTGATGTTAGTTTTTTTTTTTACTATGATAGCCCATAGCATTAATGTATTAGCATCATTTATATGTTTCAGTTTAAGCTGTCTTATTGCCCTTTTTTCTGTACATTTAGTTTAAAGTTTGGAGCTTTTCTCCCCGGGCCTCTACTGAAAATGGACTTGTATCCAGTTACACTAGCCTGGTCAACAAATGTAAAATAAAAATAAATAAAAAAAATAAAAAATCTTCTTGGTGTTTCTTATGGATAGGACAAAAAATAGGACTTCAGCATTTTGAAAACTGGGTGGTGTGTTGTGCAGGAGCTGGAGGTTAAGGGTGTTTTTAAAGAGAATGGCTACTCCTCCTCCTTTCCTGTTTGTTCTATCAGATCTAAGTGTATTATACCCTGGGGGAAGAACGTATTCATCTTTGATACTGGGTTTAAGCCAGGTCTCTGTAATGGTGAGTACATCAGTGTTGTAGTGGGCTATGAATGCATGTAGGTCTATTAGCTTGTTGGTAATACTTCTTATGTTGAGATGTATGATCAGCAGGTGAGATGTTTCTCTGGCTGAGAGGGGACCTGGATTTGGGTGAATGTAACCAGAGGTTTGGAGAGTTTGTATGAGTGTCAGTATGTGCTTTTTAATATTAATTGTTTGTGAGCTTGGTCTATGTGTGTTTTCCTTAGTGTGGTGAGATGGTGTCGTTTTTGTTAGTGAGTAATATGTAGCTGTAAGATTTATGATTGTGGGGCAGATGTAGAAGTGTGAGTGGGTTTGAGATGGTGGGCTAATGTGGGTAGTGTGATACGAGTAGTTGTACAGTGGTAGGTCTGTTTGTAAGGAAGTTAGGAAGGTTAACGGTAGTAGAGCTAGTGATAGGGATGTGAGTGTGGGTAACATGATTGTACTTTGTGTGAGTAGTACAACTAGGATTCCTGGTTCGTTGTGTGTGAGGGGGGAGGTGTGTTATCTGGCAATGTGTTGTTGAGAGTGAGATCAGTGTGGGATGTAATTGGATTGGAGGGTGGCAGGAGGTAGGATGAGTGGGTTGGGCTAGTTGTTAGGGAATTAGGGGTTGGACCACTGGTCAGGTGATTTGGGGTTAGAATAAAGGTAGAAGTAGTGGGGGCGGCTGAGAATTAGGGGCAGAGAGGGGGGAGCAGAGCAAGCCCGAGTGCAGCAAGGGCAATTGGAGCAGGGCTAACACTGACTCCAAGTGTTTCTTTAGGCTTTGGTAAGTATGTAGTGTTAGCTTAAACGGTTATAAGTTAAACTGAATTTCAAACTGAATTATTGACTGTATTTTAAACTGTATGTTTGCACTAAGTTATAGACTATGTTATGGGCACAGAGTATCATTTTCTGACATTCTTAAAAGGATATAAAATTAAATCTGGGGTTAGTTACAGATGGAACAGGAGAGGTAATGGAATGATATTTTATAGATTTGAGTATATCTCAAAAGAAAATAGACTTTAGTTGGGGGTGGGGGGTGGGGGGGCACTAACTGGACAGTATTATGCAGCTGTTTCTTCCGGGAGATGTACTCATCAGTACAGTGGTTTGATTAAGGAAATATACAGCAAAATGTACTAATGCACTCACTAACATTTGTTTAAGTTAATGCAGGTAAGGTATTTGTGTCTAAACACTTGGAAGTTAAGCACCTACATTAGTGTTTAGTCTCTTTAGTTGCAGGATAAGTGTTTGTGGGTGCCCAGTGGTGAAGAGAGAAGTTTGAAATTTCCACTGCTTGATATCGGGGGCAGAGACCTGCTTGACCTGATAGGTGGTTTGGATTTAACTACACAAGTCAAATGATGCTTCTTCAGTATGTTATTTTCATTGCATTTCCTTAATAAGAGCTGCATTTTTTCAATTTATTGTTAATGAATTTATCTGAAAAATGATGATGACCACAGATGATGTATAAAGAAGTTTTACTAACATAAGAATACAATTTTCTGTCAAAATTAGTTTTCTCAGAATGAAGCAAATGTTTTATAAAATGACCCTATTCAGATCATAATCATATCTGTCTAGCCATACAAACAGAGTTTGTAAAATTCTGTGTGTATCTCATGAAGAGCAAATTTATTTCTGGTTGTATATGCCTTCTGCAAATTTATTCTCCTTAAACATACAGGATGTTTATTCAGAATTCTGAGGAAGGATTTCAAGAATTGTTTTCTGATCACCTTACTTATGAATATAGTATGCACTCTAGATAGTTTGCATATTTAGTTTAATACATGCACGAACAGATTAACTACTGTGGGCTCAGGGCACTGAAGTTGTCATCTTTGGATTAACCAATCAAGGCACGTGACCACTAGTCATTTGCATCATGCAAATGTGCAAAAGTGCATAATTTATCTATCAACTAAGATTGCACTGTGGAACAAATTACTGCATTGCTGGTTTTTGTGCAGTTCATATTTGAAGTTTAAAAATTCTAATAAACATCTATATTTTTGTAAGGCCATGTGGTATGAATCCAAATGAAATTTATCATTTAAAGAAAACTTCTTTTATTCTTCAGTACTTTAAATGCAGTTCTTTCCACCTGACAAATTTTTCTTAATTATTGCTTGCTACTGTTACATAGTAAATGTGAGCTATGTAAAGTGTGTTTTTGTTTGATTTGCAGTATGAGTCCATTCTGTAGTGTGGTTTCTGGTAATGAGAGCATTTGGGCCCCCAGTAACAGTATAAACAGAATGAATGAATCTGAGAAATAGGCAGCATTTCTTAATATGTCTGAAACTGATGCTTCCATTAAGATCCTTGTAAATTCCCACCACAGTCCACAAATCTTAACATCCTAAAGCTGCTCCCAAGGCACTAAGATATAGCAGGCATGTTTTTCCTGAGAAAATCAGACATTTTATCTATAGTTCACCTTCTATTGTGAAAAGATTTTTCTTTGGCCAGCTTTTGCTTCAAATATGTTGTACTAATGGAGGTTTTCCTGCATACAGTCAAAGTTGAGTTATTCCCAGACAGACCAATTGAACGGCACCTGTCAAGACCTCCACCTAAAAAAAACATGCATTTGAATTAGTGAACCCTTCCTGCCAATCTCCTAAAAGGCAACGCATTTGCTCCTCTGTCTCAGAAAATTAGAGGGATTGGATACTTCATTGGAATGGGAAGGGACTACCCTAGCCACCCGGAAGAAGGGCTCTGGCCCTTATGAGAATTAAACTCTCCTCACTGACTTACAGATTAAAACAGTTCTCCTTTCATAGAAGTTCAGAAGAACAAGTTTTCACAAGATAGAATCCTATGCTCTCCTATGCTCTCCACAGAGCAATTACGAAAATGTTAAGTGGGCCTTTAAGAGCAACAGACTCTTGTCTGCTGTTGGCATTGCATCACTTCCAATTCCCTTGCATACAGGGTAAGCAGGTACATTGTGTTGCCCTGTGAGTAGTCCTTAATGCCTTTGAGATCAAAGTGATATTTCAGAAGTGTGGTTTCCCAGTCTTATGGCCTTTGTCTTCCCACAAAGATTACATTTTGTTGATCTTTACCTTAAGTTGCTATTTCAGTGGCAAGATTATGGATAATCTGATGTAAATTTGATGCCAGAGTTCTGAAATATGCCTTTTCTTTTCTTCTACTCAGAAAAAAAAATCTCATAGCCAGGGATTCAGAAATGACTGTGATCCTGGTTGCTGCATCCTACAATGTCAAACTTAACTTCCTTATTTTGGCCTATTATGACTGCAGATTCACAAAAGTTGTTGACTCGCCAAGATCTCTAATTTCTCAGATTTACTGCTTTTTACAGTATTACTAGTTACTAGAGTAAAAAAAAAATCAGTTGAAGTGGTTTCAGCCATCTGTTTTTAGAAGGGTCGTCCACTCAAAATGTATAGGGAACATTAAAAAAAATGCTATGTATGGACGTCTGCTATTAACACAACCTTTTCCTTCTCTAAGGTTTCTGTTCCTTACGCCTTTCCACTTTTTTCATTTTTTTAACCATTGTCTGCCAACAATCTAGCTACTGCTATTATTTGTCATTCATTTCCTGTCACCTGCAGAAACGTAGTTTGAAATGGACATCCAGGCAGCCATTTTCCTTTTCTGTTCTAAACCTAAACCCAGCTGCTGATAGGAGGGACCGGTACATTTTCCTTGTTAATATGCACATTTCAACCATTCCTGTGAAGGCTGGGACATGTTGAGAAGCCAATTACAGATGATCTGCCTATAGTGACACATGCAGTGCACTAGCCTCTCCATGAGGTATTGGAAGTGCAGCATTCTAGAACAACTTCTTCTCCAGAAGAAGTTCATATAGCAATGGCTTCAGTTATCTATATTATGGAGCCAAACTTATTTTTTAAAGTTTTTAATACTTGTGTTTCCACTTGCGTGTTATTGCTTGATCACATATAGCTCAGTATTTAAAGTCTTTAGCCATTTTCAGTCTCTAAGACCTTTCTTTGTGGTACTTGCATTTGTCTGCTTCCAGTTTGCTTGTGTGTGTGTGTGTCTGTGTGTTTGCATGTACATAATATAATGTGTGTGTGTGTGTGTGTGTGTGTGTGTGTGTGTGTGTGTGTGTGTATGTATATATATATATATATATATATATATATATATATATATATATCTGTGTGTATTTAAATGTACATAAAAATGTGTGTATATGTGTGTGTGTATATATATATATATATATATATATATATATGCACATATAAATATACACATGTACATATATATGTGTATGTATATATGTTTATGTTTGTGTATGTGCATATGTATTGCATATATGTGTATACACGTGTGTATATATGTTTGTATATATGTGTGTGTGTGTGTGTGTGTGTCTATGTATTTATATGTATTATACATGTTTTATATATGAATATACATGTATGTGCATATGTTTATGTAGTTATATGCATATATATTTGTGTTGATGTATACATGTATATGTGTTTGTATGGTTGCACATCACATCGCCGAAGTTTCAGAACTCATAAGACCATATGTCAGAAGTTTTTAAATACCGAAAACTGTCTATTGGGATCATTGTATAGCACAGAACCCAGGAGTTGCCGTTTTCCTCACTGTAGTGCAATCTTGGAGTTGACATATTTCTGGGGGGGGGTGCAGAGGGGGGCATACCTCCCTACAAAAATGTACAGGTAAGTTGTTTTGTTTTGTTTTTTTTTTTTTTCTTTTGTTATCGGAATTTCAAAACATCAGACATATCTTCTCAGCCATATGGTCTTCAGTGTTTTGAAATTTCGGCGATGTAATCGGGATCAGTTTGTATATATATGTGTATTTATATGTGTATATCGTTTGTATATATATATATATATATATATATATATATATATATATATGTGTGTGTGTATTTATTTTTATGTATGTGTGTATATGGGTCTATATTAAATCAGCTAATACTCATTACCCCCCCTCCCCACTAACTATATATACCAACCCCGACATCACACTAAAGTAAGGCAAGGGCAAATTTTCTCATCTTCACTGAAATTTCGATGAATTAGTAGGGACCTGTGTATACATATATGTTTGTGACTGTGTATGTGTGTGTGTGTGTGTATATATATATTTATATATATATATATATATATATATATATATATATGTGTGTGTGTGTGTGCGTATATATATATATATATATATATATATATATATATATATATATATATATATATATATATATAGACAAGGGTCCAGAGAAATAAATATTGTGGGAAGAAATAGCCAGGGAATTGTTATTGCTAGGCTTGTATAGGCCCTAGGGCTGATAGCCTAGTACCAACCTATGAAACCTATATATATATATATGGTTTACTATCAAAAACACGAAAATCACTTATGGGAACGGTGATTTCCACAACAAGTAACATTGACTCATGCATATTAATTAGGTTGTATGGTCGACACAACAAAGTCGACACTTTCTGTTATCATACTTTGTAAATCCCCTATTTACATCCATGCTGTGAGTCCCTGCCCTGTGTACGCCCTTTTAAATGGATGTACACATGAACGTCGACATTCCGACTGTCGCTCCAACCATGTTCGAGGAGGCTGTCGTGCATGTCAATATTGACCTTTTGACTGTAAACCATATATATATATATATATATATATATATATATATATATATATATGCGTGTGTGTGTGTGTGTGTGCATGTATTATGTTTTTGTATATGTGTATGTATATATGTATGTATGTGTGTGGGTCGAACCCACTACAGTCGAAGTCTGGAAGCTGAATGGCGACAATGTTGAACCAGACATTGTCGAAGTACGAATCTCGCCCCTATCTCGGTCTATGTTAAAGCCCATTCTGAGGTCGAAGTAGAGTTATATTTCAACAATGTCTGGATTCGACACTGTCTGTTTCACTGATGTGGGTCGATGATCCCATCATTTGATGGGGTCTGGTTCGACCTTACCATAGTAAACCTTGTGTGTGTATATCCCAAGGGGATACTGGATCTACTTCTCTGTAGATGAAAATTGTTTCACTTGTGTCTGTGCCCACTGGTTTTTGCAGAATTGACATTTTTATTTTGAAAAGCACCTTTTCTCCTGGCTGTTACATTTTACAGGTGAAAGTCTGTATAACACCTTGATTTGTTTTTCATAAAGAATTTCTCTGCATAGTTATCTCCTCTTCCATGCTTAAAGTAACTAAAAGAATAAATTTATATGAATCTTTTTGCCAGTTCTCTCTTCACAGTATACTACTCATGATGAAAAATCTTTATTGCGCGGATGTAATAAGGCAGTTCTGTTACTATGCAGAAAGGAGCCAGATGTTGTAAGCAGTCATGCCTTGAAGACACGCCTAGAAAGAGGCCTGCTGTCTGGATCTGTAGCTAAAATGCAATTTTTGTCACTGTGCATCATTATGTTTGTGATGGATCTAGCCTGGTTACTACTGCTTTTTTTATATTGCATAAAATTATGTTCAAACTAACCCTCTTATATAGAAGTACCTTCTTGGATGTGCAGAGCAACAAAGGTCTGAAATCCAAGTTAGATCAGCTTGTAGCAAGTCTTTAGAAAATTATATCCAAAATGTAATACATTGCTGCAGAGATAAGTTATCTTGGACAGATAGAATTTTCAGCTAATGTTAATGGAATGTTGTGCAAATATCTATGCACTAAACAAACTGGAAGTTTTAAAAAAATACAAAGCGACTTGGATCGCATTGGTATGAAGGAAGACATTTAGATGTTTAGACTTTATTTGCTTCTTTTAAAGGATTTCCTAAAGCCAGTGGGTCTACAAGTTAATATGATCTTACAAACTGACAGAGCACCTAGGACATTAACGTAGCCAATGTACTGCGACAAATTATTTTTAACCTGCTGAATGTCATGGTCAGAGTACTTCTCTTAAGGACCGTAAAAGAACGATGCACATTTTTTGCCTTACACCACACTTTTATCAGGATGTCATTCTTGAGGATTCTTAAAGAATGGAAAGACGTTACAGAACTGTGAAAAATAAATAAGTATAATAATGTAGTTACTCAGTTAAGATTCATAGCAACGTTATATATTAAGGTACTAAACAGCGTCAGATTATTTTTTAGCCCAAATGTTGTCATGACTTTTCTTCAAAGTGCTTTATTACAGGGGAAAACAAATAACTTTAGTATGTTTTGATAAACAGCAGTTGTGAACTGGACAATGTCAGGAAAAGAGGAATAGAAAGCATACACAGCTGTACAAATGTGCAGTAATGTGAAATATCTCAGCTAGTATTAACTCAGCGGGAGTGGCAGAAATGGATAAAGGAAACTAGTAATGCCTGGAGCAAATGATTACATTCCGCGGTGGTGCAGCGGTAGCATTGTTGCCTCACAGCAAGAAGTTCTCCCGTTCGATTCTTGGCTGGAGTGCAGGGAGTGCCTTCTGTGTGGAGTCTGCATGTCCTCCCCGCGGTTGGGTGGGCATTTGAAAGGCAAACGTAAATGGGCGTGCCTTCATTGAAGGTTGAACGTCGAGCTGGCACCTCAGCGTTCATGAAAATCTACTGCCAATCATTAGCGGACCAGAGTTCCGCTGTGGCAACCCCTAACACAGTAATGTACGGCTATCCACACATGGTAGGTATTAGTCAAGAAAAAATATTTACATTGATATTATGCAGTATACAGTAAAAAGGTTAATCAGAAAAGTTTCTTCAACATAAAGTCTGAGGCAAAAATCTCAGACATTCCATAACTGGAGCCAGGAGCTGTGTAGCTCTCAACTATACAGATTTTCACAGAATGTTCAGATTTTTGCCTCTCATTTTTTGTCTGTTTCTTATAAAATTATGGTTTTCTGGCAAATCATTGGTAAATCATTGAGATTTGAAGTCAGAAAATAACATACATTTGAGTTGCAGATTTCATACCTTTAAGAAAATTAATGCTAATGCAAAACCTGTTATTCTATCAACCTTCTAAGTTTGTATGAGCAATATTTAAAAAAGTGTCCCTAATTTTGGGCCTTTATCCCCCCATTATTTATGGCTTTGTCCAGATTTTTTGTTCTAAATGGTCGAGATGTATGAGGAGCTGTTATGGACATGTTGCCGTCATACAGTGAAGCCAAATATTTAAGCAGGAAACAAAAGTAAAAAGGAGTGTAATTAAGTTACAAAAATGTATTTTGTCACCTTGCTGTGCCCTGCATCCTGAAATGCTATGCTACTCTTTTAATTCCTTTTCTTTTTGAGACTGTTCCTGTTTTCTGTCATCTTTTTAATGTGAGATAATTGAATGTGATCGGGGGCAGTCTTGTTACTGCTTGGGCTAAAGCTGAAACTGTCTCTTGACTCTGCTTTTGTTTTTGGTCAGAAGTCATACAGTTTGTGCTTTTCTGACAAATCCTTGAACATTGCAGTCACTAAATGGGGTGGGGGAGAAAAGGGTCAAGCTGCGGATTAAAACCCCTGACTCTTGTTTGCTCTTTTCTTCAAATCTGGGTTTTCAGGATTAGTATGTATTTGGTTAAAATAAATTGGAATGTTTGTTCTTTTGCAGAAACTGTTTTGATTTCACAGAATGCCCTTCATTTTACTTTTTTTTTAGTCTGCTAAGTTGTTGAGGATTTGAGACACTAAATTGGGTGGAGGGCTGGTAGCTTTGGATAAAATGGGCTTAATCTCTCATTGTTTTCTCAGATTTAAGTATAATTTTGCAAGACTTGTGTACATTTATATGAAATATGCTGTAATATTTATTCTCTAGTATCTATTTGTGTGAAACAAAGTTGTCTGACACTGTCTCGTATTTTGGTCTGTGTCTTATACAGTTTGTGGTTTTCTGGACAGCCATTGAGGTGGATAACTTGTATTTACCCATCTAGCTTTGTGTGACTAATATATTTTTTATGTAAAATAAGTTGCAATACTTGAGGTTACTTTTTATGTGAAACACAGGTGTAACTACACCGCTTTTAATTGTCTCTGATTTTTTTAGTCTTATTGGCTTTGTTCTTCATAGAATGTGTAGTTGGCTGACAAATCATTGAGGATTGCAGTTAATAAATTATGAATGACAATTCATTTTCTGACTTTATTCAGAAAATGCACACTTTTGTAAAAAAAAAAAAAAAAAGTTGTATTAACTTTGTGTATATAACACCAGTATTTAAAAGGTGTTTCTCATTATGGCCTTTTGACCCTCATTATCATTTGGCTGCCTCTCTAATTCTTGCCTGAAGGGGTGGAGAGGTGTCATTATTACATGCAGATGAGATGTACAAAGCTAAATGGAAGTGTCCTTTGCAAAGTGAGTATAACTGCTTCATGGGGGTAGCAAATGTCTGTGTATTAAAGTATTTTTGTCCAAGCAGTTTAATTTTGTAGGAGCAGTATGCATTTGAGTAATCTAAATTGCTACACTTGTGCTAATTTATTTTGTTGAAGCATACTTCAAAGACATCATTCCTTCCATATCTACTTATTTAACCATTTATCAAAGTCGGACATTTGAGGTGTTATATGGTCAATACATAAGCAGCAATGGTTGTGTACAGGGTCTGTCTGTGGAGGAAAATGGCTGCCCCTGCTTGCTGTTGCCAATATAACTGCTTGCTTGCTATAAGAGTGTAGTCATCAAGAAAGCAGAGTTCGTATCTATTCTCTAAGAGTATAGTGTCTTTTGCAGGAGTTTTCCCTGTATTCCTGAAATGAATCTACTGTTCACTGTTTAAAAAGTCGAATTTTTGAAGTTCTGGTAAAGTCACATACATAAATTTAATGCAGCAGGGTTGCATCTAGAAGCTGACATAATTTGCTAAGCATGAAATTCACATGGTCAGTAAGGAATGCGCAGAGCTGGACTTATTGTACAAAAAGTAATGAAAAAAACAGGATGCATTTCCATGTTTGCATTAATAATGCAAAACCTCAGTGTGATACTGTCAGGTTGGCAGTGGTGTATTCCAACAGCGAGTATTAGTACCATTAAATCCTGTTGGGTAATTTGAAGTTATTCTGAAATATAAATGCTCTTTTAATAAAGCAATTATGACTATTATTTTCATAGCTAATACGTTAATTTCTCAAAAATGTAACTTACATGAGAACAAATTATACCATTTTATACAAAACATTAAGGCTCACAATGTTGCCATTGATACTGGCCATCTAACAAAATGTTTTTTTAGATTAATATTTTTACATTATTGTGGAATTATTATATGCATAATTTCCATAGATTTGTCTATATCACAAAACAGTATGGTATCCCCTTTGTAATACATCATTGGAAAGCATTTCAGCAGCTCAATAATTCCTTCACTGACATCCTGGAATTATCTTTCACACTTGGTTACTTTAACTCTAGTATTTTTGCCAAAAATAATCTTCTACAAACAGGCCTTTGCCACTAACACAAATGTATAGCCTATTGCCTAACAAAGCGACATCACATTTTGCATTGTTGTAACAAACATTATTTACCAGATATTATAAATCTAATGGTAGTGTGGTTTCATTATATGATTTTGCAGAAGAGATCTCCGTAAGTAGTTTCCTGGCTCAAATCATCTCCAAAAGCAAATGTATTAATTAGCCTCCTGCTGCTCAGGATTAAGTTATTTCAATAGGCATTGGTATGGCTTTACAGGACTAGTGTGCATTTGTGTAAAGCAAATTGGAATACTTTACTGTGTCCATTTTCCTATCACAATCAGACATTTGAGGTGCATACAGTCAGGAGGCTGTAACTGATGAGTACAGACATCAGTAGATTACAAAGGCAGCTGTTCAAATGTCTTTGAATCAGGATATCCCAAAGAATGTGACATGCTGCTTGGTCCACATGAAAGTGTGTTTGGGGGTGGGGGGCATAGTTTGAAAACCACCCCGGGATAAGATATACTTAATCTGTTTCTGTTCTTTCCAGTGCATTTTACAAAGAAGACACAAGCAAACAATTTGGTAATACTTGTACAATCAAAATGAAAAAGTATAGGTCACATAAGGCAAGAAATCTCAAACCTAGCCATTGTTTTCTCTGTTGTATTTGAACACTTAAACACACATGTGCAGCCTACTTGGATTTATATTCATATAGGTAGGCATCAAACTTAGAAATAAACACAAGCAGTAATTCAGTTTCTCCTTGGCTATTGCATGTTATGCATTGATCACTGGCCATCATTTAAGAGTAGGAATCAACTTTTTTTTTCTAGGAAAGTTACTATTTGCAGTCACTATGTAGTTATGTCACATTTTTACACTAAATACAGTAGGTTTAAATTCAACTAAGCCATTTTAAAAAGTCAGAAAGCTAGAATAGTAAGGCTGCAAGAGGTAGAAATAATAATCATATGTGCTGCCTTGCTTATTTATGGAAGGGACACATACTGAGTGGGCTGGCACCTATGGCTAAAAGAAGGATAATACAAAAGATAAACACAAGGAGCTTTTATCAGCTGGACAGTGTGAAAGGCCAACAGGGAAGATAAGTGCTGGGGATATTTGTTTACATTTTTATTTATTGCAGTTTGATGACCCTGTAAGTGAATTGGTCTAATGGCACCATCCCGTACAAAAACAGACTCCAGGGGATCAACATTAAAATATAGTCATCTAAAATAGTCAGTACATTAAGTCAAATGCATTAACTGGACTAGGAAAATATAATGGTTAGAACAAGATAAATTAACAATTTATTCTTGTAAAATATTTATACTATCCATAGGCATGTATGAATTCTTAAAGTAATATGGGTACGGGGTTACATATATCGACCCAACAAATATTACCCAGTCTGTTACATTCTTTGAAGTCATACCTAGTATCAGAGAATTATCTGCACATGTATTTATAGGTGGGTAATTATAATGTTTTGTATCAATGTCTTGACAGAACAAATCCACATTTAGAAAAGCATGTTACATTATATAGGTTAGTGTTAAAATATGCATGGAAGGAAGTGTTGCTAAAAGATCAAAGTAGCACTTTTTTTTTTTTACCCCCCCCCCCCCCCTGGGCAATGGCAGTTGTAACACAAACTAAATACTGCTAAAGAAACGTTCAAACAATCCACAAGAAAAAATGCTGAAGGAACCAAACCAAAACGAAGTACAATGTCCCCACAAATCCAGGTATAAAGTGTTTATTAAATGCCTTTCCTTCATCCACTGTCAGAACTTCTTCAGATAAAACTCTTATACAAGTTAACTCTTTAAAAGTATTTTTTTTAAATCACATGATAGAAAATCACCAATCGAACATTCCTGCCATTTATCTAGATGAAAGTTTGTCTAGATGACAATTTACACATTTCTTATACACTGCAACATATATATATATATATATATATATATATATATATATATGTGTGTGTGTGTGTGTGTAGTAATGAATTATATTGTTATTAACATCAGTTTTTCATATACAGAATGTTTATACATAGCAGTCTCTCTATTGCTATTGTTATAAGAGAAGTAAAATGGAAACAAAATGGTTAATATTGGGGGAATATGTTTAATTAGATAAATGTTTAATTAGATAGTAGGAATATTCGACTGGTGATTTTTTTATCATGTGATTTTTTTTTTAAAAAAATACTTTTAAACAGTTAACTTGTATAAGAGTTTTACCTGAAGAAGTTCTGACAGTGGATGAATGAAAGGTGTCTAATAAACACATGATACCTGAATTTCTGGGGACATTCTGCTTCGTTTTGGTTTGGTTCCTTCAGCAATTTTTCTTGTGGTAATGGCAGTTGGCTAGACATGTTTTAAGGTCAGCAAGATATTACTTAACCTTTATGGTTTAACATACAATGTAGCTGTATGCTTGTGAACTGCAACAAATAACCAGAATGTTGCATAGGGACCTGGGGGTAGATACATTGATGTTTACCAATATAGCATCCGCAATTATGTTAAAATAAGGTCTAAAAGAATTTAATATGATAACTTCTCCATGGTTTATGCCACCCCTGAGATTTGTGGACGTGTGTAATGACTGTATGATTTGTCTATACAGAGCAGTAGATGGGAATGTTTTAATGAAGGAGGAAAGGAAAGTCAGTAGGCTAGAATATGGAGTTAAAGATTACAAAAGAGCCTATGTAGCATGTGTTAGAAGTAAGTCAACATTAGCAATGCAGTAGTTGGAAAGGGTGGCTGCAGGAAACAAAATTCTAGGCATCAAGCCTGGAAAAGTTATGGCCTGGAAGTTTAAGCAGAGGGAGCATCTGTTACAAATTTCTGTGATTCATGCTGAGGAAGCATTAAGGCATCAGGAAGCTATTGATGAAACTTTTAGAGATGTTATCACAACTGTTTGTGTGAACAAATAGTGCCTACCATTGACCAAGAGTTCATGGTTGAGAAGTTCATAGAAATTGCCCAACCTAATCACATCTAATAGTTAGAAAAGCATATTAATTAAATTATCATATAAAAGGGAAGTGGACAAGGCCATTTAGAATTCATCCAAATGTGAAACTTCCAGTCCAGATGAGAGGGTATGGAATTTCTAACAAACTACCACCGAGGCAAAGAGAACTCATTACAGCAAAAATAAAATTGTGTGACATCCATTTAAACCAATCAGCATTATTTGCCAGATCAACTGATCAGTTGATGATAAACATGGAATTAGTGCAAGTCCATGGGCTTTGTCATTGGAAAGGAAAAGAACTGATCTGGCATATAATGCTGAATGCTAACACCTGGAAATGTCTTAACGAGTACTGTTCGATTAACTGCATCTTGAAAATCAAAGCTCTCAATAGATGAATTAGTATATTAGGTTATTAAGTGAGCTGCTCAGTTCATTTATTTATTTATGTACTAATTTATTCAGTAACAGTCTAACAGTTTTGAATTGGTAATACTTTAGTTTAGGGAGGGGTGTCATTAATTAGCAAGGAAATGATTGGTTTAAATGGATGTCCTGTGATTTTAACCATGATTATTCAAATGTAGTGTTTTTAGTAAAATGTGTTATCGGATGAATTTCATTTACACATGAATGGAGAAAAGTGCTCATGATGATTTTTGCATAAAATAAAGGTGGGTTTTAATTAAATTTTGCAGCAATGAGCTCTCTTCATCTCTGTGGCAGTTTGTGGTTTTTCTCTAGTTTGTTAGTCTTTTTATGTTATTTGATTTGGTATAGGATTTATGTTTATTGCAAAGTTGGGAATTAAAACACATTAATAGGGATATTTAAAGAATTTCAGGAGTATGGTATGTTAATAATTATCCACTTTTTCAAAAATTTCTGCTTTTATTTTCTTCCAAAAGCAAATATGAATCTGAGACATATAAGTAACTCTTACCGTATTGCACTTATAAATAGATGCACAAAAGTCTAAGCAATAGCTTGAGATCAGTACATTGAGTATGATCTCCCATAAGAAGACAGACTTTATGACCAGTAGCAGCAGCTCAGAACATGCTAGGCCCTTACTCTAATGCAAGCACAGCTGGATTCAAATCCATCGGTGGCCATATTTGTAGAGTTTGAGAATGCCTTCAACTACATTTGTTGGACTTGGGCGTGGCAGCTACTATACAAATAAATAAAAGGTCAGCACAGTCTTTGTATTCTTTCATTCTGTTTCATGTATCAACTAAGGGGTTAACACTGGAGTCTTAATATTCGGGTGGAGAACATGACAAGAACATCCACGCACACTGTAATTATTTTTTCTAGCAATACAACCTTGAGCAAGCATGATAAATGACTCAAGACATGTTAAAGGTTTGCTCTGCTTAAATAGAAAAACAAAAAGTATGGTTTACTGTATGCTTTATCAAGTAGCTGTAGCTGAAAAATGATTAAACTATAAGGGATAACTACAGTAATTTGACGGTTTGATGTACCTTTCATTGATAAAAATTGCAGTGAAGTTCTCCTTGTTAATGACAGTGAATCAAATCCTTTGAAAGAAAATCTAGAAATGTTGCATATGGTGGATTTCCACCCATAAGTATTTAGTTATCCATATACACCTATCCACTAATAAAATATTACAATTAAATGCTGTTTATATAGACTTTCAGTTGTTACAATTAGCTGATTTGGGCTACCTGGTCGTTTACACTATTATTGGACTTTTTCATACCAGTTCTGAAGTTCACTTTGTGTTCTGTGGTTAAGAATTGTTTCTATGCCATTATTCTTTTATATCTTAAAGCATATTCTTGTCCATAGCCCTAATTTTTTTTCATTTGACAGTGAGATGGAGAAGGTATGGATGCTCCCATGCAGGATTGTATGTGGAGGCCTTTATAATGACTCTTTTTGGGCAGGCTCATAATGGTCCTCCTCTAGTAGCTATGTTTTTTAAAACTGCATGCCTGATGAAGTGTTTAGCCCTGTATAAACAAACCTAATTATTGGTAGAATTTGCAGCCAGACTTCCAGGCAGTATGCAGATGGGAGCAAATGTTTTGTTCACAAAAAAAAAATATATACGTTGCATGTATTAAACTGTTTAAATCTTCGTTTTACAAAGGATTCCAGAACTACTATTAAAGCTTGATGTAAATTTGCTTTTGTTTACTTAGATGGTCTGACTGGACAGCAGTTGCCCCCTTCTCAGTGGAAGCCTAAGGATAAAAGGTCCACAACAAGTACAGCAGCAATGCAAAATGATTACAAATGGGTACAGAGTAAGAGGACACATATGTAAAATTGAAAGTAAAAACACATTAATTAGCCATGATGCAGGTATTATAAGACAATAAGCATACAGTGTACAGTCATTAAAATAATCATGCTTAAAATATTTCCTCAGAGAGAGAATGCAGGATAAGATTTGGAAATAAACTTTTCATCGTACATAGAAATGTTTACAGGACATGTCAGGAGCATGACTTGAGAAGGAGTCTTGAAGGTAGAAGGTGGTAAATAAGAGAGTTAAGTAGGTAACATAGAGGATCCGATTAAAATTAGTAGGAGATTCTAAGGGGCTTGCTGTATGTTTTAGTGTGAAGATTTAGAGCCCTTTGCAATAATGGTTGCAGTTAGCCTGGAATAGAACAAGAAGACAACTAGTAGGCATCTGAATTGTGTTGGTGTTGAGTTTCAGTAGACAGGACATATTGGACTGGAATTGAGCAACAAAGCTTAGCAACATAAGTGGAGCAGAGGGCATCACCTGCATAGTTATGTGACTTCAATAGACTAAGAAGCAGCTTGTCACTTGAGCACAGATAATGCATGGGAAATAAGTGAACAATATTTTTAAGAGCTGCACACATGTCAGTTTATAGTTCAGATAATGTGCAGTAACTACACATGAAAAGGAATGGTGATGTGCAAGTTCAATCATGTGAAATTGTTAGGGGCAGACAAGGAAGAGTTATGTATCAGTGTTTTGCTACAAATCTGACTATTTTGTAACACTGTTAGAATTTGTTGAGTAATTTGTGGATTAGTTAGAGAAGGAGATGCGTAGAGGACCACAGGAAGCAGATAACATATAGCAATGTTTTTTAAGTTGTACCCATGATGAAGTGATTACCGCTGTATAAACTACCTAATTTTGGTATGTGTACTTTATAGCTTCTTTTATGTGGCAGATAAAGAATTACACTGAGTAGCCTGGCATTGCTGAATTTGTATTGGTTCATGAATTAATATAGTATAATTAATTTATTTAAATGGTAGATGTCACTATCATGTTAAGTATTGGAAGGATATACTAGATTTTTTTATGAATGCATATTCTCATTTTGCGATCTTATAATTACAGGAGTGAAGTTTGTATCTTTTATTGTTTGATAGGGTAGAACACATGGACTGAGTTCATGTTTTTATAAACTTAAGCATATAAAAATGCATCTTCAGTACTGTGCGGTTTGTTGTGACAACTTGCGCAAATCCTTTAATATTTGACAGCCATTGCATTTTACTTAACACAGTTTGGGCTCAGCTGCTGTTGGTCATTTCTGATTAGTGCTCTTCCTCAGTAAACAAAATTTTAAGTAAAAAAATCCACCTTCTCATGGGAAATGTCAATTTTAAACATTTTTCCGAACTCATAGACGTTCGAGACCAAACACATTGTGGTCACACTGTGTGCCATACTGAAATCGTATATAGCATTAAACTGGCTAGATAGATCCAAAGTGTCTTGGATAGACTTTAGATCCTTGGCTATCAGATACGTCCTAGCAAACAAAATAAAAACAGTTAGTTGTAAGAAATTGATATACTTCCAGAAATACTGGAAAAGACTTTCAGAGGTCCTCAGTTAGATTCCCAGTATGTTAGTTAGAAAACTACTCTATTTTCTTCATTAAAATCTTATAAGCAATAATTTTTTCTTAATAAAGTTAGTATAAAACCTAAATTGAATCCTTGCTACAAGATGATTGTAACATATACATGGATTATCAAAACCCTTTTCACCATATTGGTATCTATATAATATTACAACATGAAAAACAACCAATCTTTGGACTTCCTATAATTGCCTGCATAAGTGATAACCCAGTGTACTTAGTTGTAAATAGTCGCCTGTAAGGCTCAAACCATATGTGCATAATAATTTTTACTGACTTAACAACATTGTTCATTATTAAATTGTCAATTATAATGACCAGTTTATCTATTTTTTGACAAACTATATGTAATATAACGCATATTTTTAGTTTTGTAAGGCTTGTTCAGACTTTTACTTAAAACAACAGAGTCAGATTGCATGCATGCCTTGTTACTTTAAAGCATTACACTATTGAAATTTTTTATGTAATTACTCATTGGGTCATCCTCTAATTTGTGATGTAATATTTCAATGTGGACAATGTAATTTTGTGAAAATTCTAATAAAAATCATATTTGAAAAAACAATTTTTAAGTAAAAAAAAATGTAAGCAAAATATGAGAGAGAGGCACTGTGTTCAAATAAAGTAAGTTTGCATCAAGCTGCAATTGTGGTGATGGATTCCTTTGTGATGTGACTGGACTTAGAACATTTTGGAGAGAATGGATGGAGACACAGAGGTAGACAATTAATGGGCAGATCATATGCTTGTATTTCAAAGCTGATGACAAGATATGTTATTGGGAAGACTGGTACAACAATATTTTATATCAGGATGATTTTATGAAAATTTGTATAAAACAGAGAAGTTGGGAAATCGGGAAAAACCACGAATGGAAATATTTAAGCAAAACTTAAATATGCCAAGGTTAGATTTAGAAGAGATACAACAGCTATCCGTTAAGATAGGAGGAGATGAGATAAAATGATGCACAACCAATCTGCAGGAAAGTCTCCAAGAAAAGATGATATTCTGGTAGAACTTTGGAAGTTAGCAGGGAAAAAAGTGATACAAATCTGGAAGGTTTTGTTTAGCAATATATTTAAAGGAATGGAAGCACCATCATCCTGGAAAAATAAAAGCTGCGGTGGTTTAACACCTACATAAAGTGAATCCCCATCTGATCCAACTTCATATCGACCAGAGGAGAAGTTGTGGACAGTAATAGAGATGGCAGATTTTGCTTGGGAGGGAATAGGGCAAGAGTTAAGTGGGATATGTTTTCCTCTCAACAGAACAAGGTGGCTTAGGATTGCTTAAGGCTCTTATACATAACATCAACAGAAAGCTACTATTCAAAGTGGAAAGGGATGATGAGGGTTAATTCAAGAAATAAACTAACTGGACTGTGGATGCAGATCCTTAAGGAGAAAAATATGTGCATGGTCGCCACACACAGTAGAAGTGGAACTTCAGTAAGGAAGTGCGAAGGAAAGCAAGTGGTACAATACAAGCTCCTTTGCATTTCCTTACAGAAGTTTCACTTTTACTGTGTGTGGCAACCACACACATCCTTTTTTATTGGATGTTGGTGGACCTCCCACACAGACAGGTTTGTTCCTGTCCCTTCCGTATCCAAAGAAGCAGGTGGAAGAGTCCAGCTAAGATGAGCCACCATTCTTGAGCAATTTGTATTTTTTTATGTCCTAATGTCCTGACGCTGTAGCTTGATATGCTCCTGACAAGGCAGGGTTTGCAATACCATCTGGACATGCATGTGGCACAAAATACATGTCACTTTTGACAAAAATATCTGCTGCTTGCCAATCTATGCTATCATCTCCACAACTGTAGGGAAATCTGGCCTCTACCTCAGGTTAGCAGTGCCTTTTGGATCTCATCATAGCTCTGCCCCCCCCCCCCCACCAGATGTGTGAGTTTCCATCAGAAGGTGACTTCTTATTCTCCACCCAAACATCTAAATTAACCTGAGTACCTGGGTAATAGTCAGTTTTTTCCTTCATACAGTAGAGTCTGCACAACGTTTTCAGCATTTTGAATTGAATTCCTAACATTGGTGTTGTGTCAAGTTTCATTTGTAAGTAAGACTGTGTGTGAGATCACTCGCTCTCAGTCTTCACTGTGTGTGTGTGTGTGTGTGTGTGTGTGTGTGTGTGTGTGTGTGTGTGTGTGTGTGTGTGTGTGTGGGGGGGGGAATCACTCACTCTCTCTAACGCTTAATTGTATTTGAAAAGCTAAAGTAGAAGTACGGAAGTCAAACTCTGCCTCTCTGCCCTTAAAGGTAGAGTTTGACTTGTGTACTTCCATTTCACTTTTTTGTTACACGCTGAGCTCTCACACCCTTCTGTAAGAAGTTTCACTTTAATAACAGTCATACAGAATTTTATATTTATAAAGTAGTAGAAAGTTTACTAAGAAGTAATTCAACACAGGATGGAAAAAAGATGATTCTGCCAACAGGAATGATTGCAATTATGGTGTATAGACGAGTGGAGATTGGAATTTACTGGAGGAAGATGGCAGAGGAATCAAGGTATAGGGAAAAAATAATTAGAAGGAAAGGTAATAGAATGAGAAGAGGCCAAGAAAACATTTGGATTGCAGGCTAGTGACTGTCTTCCCTATCATAGCCTGGTAACAGAATATAGACAAAGGGATAGGGGAATGCATTTTCCATCTGTGAGTAGAGCTCTGGCTAAAAAATGTGTCCCCTTCCTTTGTCATATCTTCATTATCTTCAGTGGTCTAAATATCTGTTGGCTTTAACTACCTTAGTACCTTCTTTCCAAATAAGCAGTTACATATTCTGATACCTGATTCTGTACTGATGCCACTAAAATCCTTGACAGGGTTGTCATCGGGCAAGCCACAAATCCCATTTTCACTGTGCTCGACTACAAAGTGATTTTTTCACTTTCATTCAAGGCCAGTGTCATTCCAAAACTGGACATCATAAAAAAAATTCTAAGCTTGTTTCCTGCCTTTCCTGTAAGTCATCTAGTACAGATACAGATTTGCTGTATCCAGGACTGTTTGTAAGCTTCTGAGCCCCCAAGCCTTTCTGTGTTGGAGGGAAGCCTTCTATCTTCATTTTGTTTCTTAGAACTAGCCAGTTTTTTTAGTTTCAGCACTCAAATCTGTTTCTTTGAGCTTGGCACTTATTCAGAACTCATTGTAAGCACTAAATAAGCTACAAATTACTACAGCACTCAACTTTCCTCACTTGCCTAGAGGAAAACAGTTTTTAGTACTTAATAAATAAAAACCTATCCAGGCATGTCGAAGGGTCAGCTCCCGGTGTTTTCTCCTGACTACCTGATGAATCTGGGCATCTTGGGGCAATGCAGCAATTGTCTCATGTACACAAACAACCCTCTCCTCCTACCACCCAACACTACAACCTGTGAGAGATGCACTTATATAGCCAAACTGGAAGCAAAGCTCTCTTCACCCAAGACTGGACTACACAGTCTAGAGGAGAAGGTAAACACTTGCACCACACCACACTCGTCACATAGTCCCTCAAAACCTACACCACCAAGACACACACACAGAAACACAAATCTACATTCGCAGAGGCTCTCAATAAAAATCTAGCCAAGCAACAGGGACCTCCAAAGCAGAAACGCAAGCAACCTCCACCCCCAACACAACCCAAATGACACATAGCCCACATACTCAGTGTGCCACTCAACCACAGCCCATAAGGCATAACAACGTACCCAACACTCTAGTCATAGGTGACTCTATAGTCAGGCAAACTGATGTTCCACTCACCAGTCTAAACAAGGAGAAAGTTTCTGTCAGAAGCCTGTTGGGTGCCAGGATCCCCACATAACGCACGCACTCAGGTCACTCCACAACAAGTACAAATATGATTCTGTCATTGTCCATACTGGTGTGAATGACCTGATACGTACCTCCCTGGACTACATGAAAAGAGACATGCAGGAGTTGTCCGATCTTGTAGCCCAAGCAGGTATGACTCTAGCCCTGTGTAGCATCCTGCCATCACCCAGAATGATACCACAGTACAAGGACAAAATGATTGACTTCAACAATTGGCTAATCTTCTGGAGTCATTCTATGGGGATCCAGTATCTGTCTGCCTGGGATGACATGATCGACAAACTATGATGCTTTGAAAGAGATGGCCTGCACCTGTTGCCCTTTGGATTCTGGCTACTGGGTAAGGCTCTTGCCACCCCTATAGTGCCTTTTTTAAGCAAGGTTCATATGACAAATTCACCAGTGTAACAGGTACAAGCAAGCAAAATCTGAGGTTGATGCCACTAAATGCTAGATGTCTAAACCTTAAAATGCACTCACTCGAGGCACTCCTTAGAATGGAGAACATCGACACCTGTACAGTGACAGAGACCTGATTCAAGGCTTCAGAGAGCACCCCTGCACTACCAGGCTATAATTCATACCACACCTTTCGGCCACCTAACCTGGACCAAATAAATAAAGGTGGAGGTGTGCCCATATTCATAAAGGATATCCACACTGCCAGGCTAGTTACTCAGCATAATGCTTCCGAGATTATCTAAGTGCAACTAATTCTGGGCAAGACCACAATCCAAATTGTAGCTTGCTACAGATCACCATCATGCCCCAGGATTCCCACTCCTCATTTATTGATACACTGGAAAATATTAGGGTACAACCTAACACCATAATAATGGGCGATTTCAACTACCCCACCATTAACTGGGAAAAACTACTCATGTACCAACTCTTGTGCTCAACATTTTCTTGAATTCATAAATTCCAGCACCTTGGATCAGCCTATCCACACCCCCACCAGGGGCAGCAATATCCTAGACCTGGTCATTACCAACATGGGCAACCAGTGTTCCACACCAGAGGTCGATTCCTCATTGGTCAGATCCGACCACAAGCCAATCACCCTAGACATCCACATCCCACTCCTACCCCCCCATTAGGGAAACTGCCATAGAAAATTTCTCCAAAGCCAACTTCATGCTTCTTAAGACAGAAAAGGCAAACTTCACAACACCCATGCTGACGGGGAATAGAGGTACGACTGCTGAATCCTATAAAAATGCAATAAGTGCTTACACGAGTGCATGGATCGTGCAATCCCTAACAGAACCAAGATGCTATCCTCCCAAAAAAAGGAAGCCAATCTGGTGGTCCCCTGCCATAAACAAACTCTACAACAGAAGAAACTGTTGCAAAAAAGAATAAAATCCCATGATTGGAGGAACTCCCTGGTCAGCCTCAGTAAGAAGCTGACATCTCTCATAAAATCCTTCAAAGCTAGTTAGAGAAACAAAATCACCACTGATTCTGAAGACAACCACAAAGTATTCTATAGCTATGTCAAGAATCTCAATGGCAACACTCAGATCTGCTCTGAGTTACAGCACAATGGCACTAAATATACAGAGCCAACTGATATTGACAACATCTTGGCAGATAGGTTGAGTGCTAACTTTACCCCTCTCTCACCCCCTAAAGGGCCCATCTCTATACCGGAAGAATGCAAAGTTCCTGTAATCACGGCTGCACAGGTAAAAAACACACTCGCCAAAGCCAAGAATACAGCATCTGTGGGACCTGACAAAATCCCAGGCTGCGTTCCACATGAGCTACAGAATGAACTGGCACCACATCTAAGTACCATGTTCAGTCATAGCCTCACCTCAGGCTTTGTGCCCACTGAATGGCGCACAGCAACGTTTTTTCCACTCCACAAAGGGGGAGCCGCCACAGACCCCGGGAACTACCACCCCATTAGCCTAATGAGCCTGATCTGCAAGACTATGGAATGTATCATCATGGAACTTATAAACAATGACATTGGTAATCTGCAAACTCTGGACCCTGCCAAGTTCAGGTTTGTAAAAGGTAGATTGTGTCTCCTAAACCTGATAGACTTCTTTGAAGTGGTCACCAAAGCTGTAGATGAGGGTAAGGTGGTTCACACAGCCTATCTAGATCTCGCCAAGGCTTTCAACACCATCCCCCATTCTGGAATTATAGATAAACTCACTAAACTAGGTATAAATCCCTATGTCACAAGATGGTTTGCCAACTGGCTCACTGACAAAACCCGCACTGTGAAAGTAGCAGACCCTAAATCCAACTTTAGACCAGTGACAAATGGAGTACCACAGGGTTCAGTCCTGGGTCCTCTCCTGTTTGGTATCTACTTCTCTGAAGTACAGGCTAACACAGAAGGTCTTTGGCTAACAATGTTCGCAGATGACTGCAAACTAGAAGCCATAATCAAAACTCCTCACGATGTGGACATCCTACAAAAGGGCGTCACTGAGACAGATGCCTGGTGTCAAAGCCATAGCCTCAAGCTCAATGCCAAAAAGTGCACTGTCATTCCTTTTGGTAAAAACTTTGTACTCATGAACTACCACATAGGCAGTAGTCTACTTAACACCAAAAGTGTGATGAGAGACCTTGGGACACAGGTGGACAGTAGTCTCTCCTTTGATAATCACATCGCCACAGTAGTCAGGAAATCCTTCTACATGCCTCCTTACAAAAGTTTCTCATCCAGAAAAAAAGATGTCATTCTTCCCCTCTATTCATCACTCATTAGACCCATTATAAAGTACAATGCCCCTTTTGGTATGTACCTCACAGACATCTACAGCAACTGGAAAGGCTGCAGAAATACCTCACAAAGAGGATTACTGGCCTCAAACAGATGCCCTATGCAGACCATCTCAAAAAACTCCAGCTATACTCATTCGCATATCACCTACTCTGAGGCGATCTCTGCCTAACATACAAAGCTATGTCAAACCCAGAGCTGTTGGACATGCTCAACTTAAAGAAATCCCAATCCCTCCAAGCTACACGCTCTAGGGACCTAAACCTTGTCACCACAATAAACAGAACATGCTAGAGGGATAGATTCCTGTCCCAGAGACTTCCCATACTCTGGAACAAACTACCTATCTATATCAAACAAAACTCCTCATTAGCACTCTTCAAGAAAAATCTTGATGATTGGATAGGAGATAGGAAATTCACCCTGCGGATCACTTCTGTGGCTCTGCTCGACAGGAGCACAGGAAAATAATTTTCTTGGGTGGTGAAAGCCAGGGTACCATTTGGCTAGGCTTATACCGGCCCTAGGGCCATTAGCCTAATACTTACCTATGAACCTATGATCTATGAAGTATTGGAGCACATTCTAACAACCTTCATACAGGTAGTCATTTAGAATGCACCTTTAAGCAGGTTTTAATTTATTTCCACATGTGGAAAAGAATTAAGGAAATATGTTCAGTTCTGAGTTGTAAATCAATTGAGATAAGATATGAACAGGTACCATGCCTGAAAAACATGACAAAATCAGGATACCACAGAACCTACAAATACAGTGAAAACTAACACATGCACAGTTGCTATTAGAGTTGCACAAAGAACTACTAATACAAAGTTTAACAGAATTATCGCGTTAAAGTTGAAGGATCTAAAAGTGCTCTTCAATGTGAATTACTGCATTTTAAGTCCAAACATTCACCCCTTCACTGTATCACTGCTGAAAATTAAAGCGACACTCAATTATTATTAAAAAGTACCGCACTGATTGGTTACATCAGTCAGCATGCTAAATGTAAATCCTGACTTAACCAGGAGAACGAGTCTAACCATAAAAGTTAACTTAAAGGGTAGAAATGCCTTTGGTTGTAGATACTGGAAATAAAATCCTCAGCTGTAATATTCCCCACAAATCAAAGCAGAGAAACTGAAATCAAACAGCAGAAAAGAAAGAAAAGTTCTAAAACTACATCTGAGCAAGTGAATAGTGAGCAAATGCCCTTGCATAAAAAACTGGATGCATGCAAACTCCTCACACCTGTTTAAAACAAAATATATAAAGAAATAAAAGTGCCACAAATTGCATTTTTACCATTGTATCGTGCAAGTATGTGCTGTTCCTGCCCTGTACCTGCACAGTCAGTAAGATTTCCACTAGAGAACAGAAATTGCTGAAGGGACTTTAAAGTGTATTTACATAATGACTTTTTAAAAATAAAGATTGTTTTCATTATTACCATTGTATAAAGACAGTAATTCATGTTTGGGTAAGTAATGCGGCTTGACCCATGATGCCATTTGTTTGATCTCTTAGGCTTCACCCTCATTATCAAGCTATGCCAGTTGTGGGCAAATCCTGCATTACCCATAAAGAACCAAGTTTTACATTAAAGTACAGCTAATACTTCATGGTTTGGGTGTTAACAAATAAGCAAGACTTAGCTATTCCAAAATACTAACACATCTCCTATCTAACTTTCATGTTTCTGACATTCTCACTTAATTCTGTTTAAGTTCACTGTGTCATTTACCACAAAAATAATATTATAGACTGCTAACCCATCTGGTCTACTAAATTGTTTTATTGCAGTTACCTAGAGCTGAGAATCTGAGGCAAATTCTCATGTTAGAAACCTTTTTACCTGAAAAAATGCATTCTACATATCTTATTTTTGAATCCTATTTGCAGAAAAAAATTGTCTACCTCTTAAATCGTGGACATTATTTGACATCCACTCTTGTATAAATGGGATATTACTGTCTTAATTCTGCATATACAAAATAAAAAATGAAACCACTGTGGTTAACTGCATTCAGTAAAACAAGTCAAATAGCAAGAAAAAAGAACCATAGAAACGTTCTGCAATTAAAATCCAAAACACTAATTAATATAGCAAAGCTTTCAGGTTTCGGGAAGAAGGGGAAACCTGTAAGCTTTGCTATATTAGAGTTTTGGATTTTAATTGCAGAACATTTCTGTGGTTCTTTTTTCTTGCTACTTAATTCTGCAAATACCCATAAACTTTTACACCCCACGCCACCCCTCATCCCAGCAACACAAGTTCACAATATCATACTAATTTTAACGTACTTCTGAACAGCCTACCTTATCTTTTTACATTACAAAACCTATATATCTTGTAACTAAAAAAGTATGTGCCTGGTTTAACATCTTTAGCATATGCCGTAGTTACTGACAAGACTACTCCATTTCTTATGTAACATACCCCTAGATGCACACTATGCAAAATTACTTTACAGTATAACATGGAATTTACAACAATAAGAAAAACTGTTACTTGATTCCCATCAGTGTCCTAAATGTTGTTTATATAAAGTAGGGTATATTCTTTACAATTCACGTACATGGTTAAACCAACAAAATTCTAGTCTTTCACAATCACTTTTTCTTGCAAAGTCATATTTTACAGGTATATTCTTATACAGTGGGACTGATGCTTTATAGTCTCCAGTATATTCCTAATTTCAGTTTTGTTCGTCTTTATTTTTGTGCAAATAATTTTTCCCATTCCAGTTACGCATTGATGAAAATTCAGTACAGCAATTATGTTAGTGGGATAAGTGGTGTGTGTGTGTGTGTGCGCTGTGTTTTTCAAGCAATTTCCACTTCAAGAGGACAAGTCAGACTATGAAAATTGTGTTGCATGTGACAACTGCTCCTGCTTTATGGTAGTCAGGAGATGACCATGCTCAAAAGAGCTTTTATGTTTACATAATAATGTTTAATAACCTTTAACATCACTTTTAAAAATACCTCTTGAAAACAGTAGCTAAGACCTGCAACAGATTGTCATTACAATTCCTTACATAAGTTGTCACTTAAGCAGCCATGACATAGTAGCTGTTTTAGTGATTGGTGCTGTAGATGCCTTAGCAAGTTGATGCTCTTTGTTGCAGTCAGCAAGACTGTATTGGAGGGCTTCCTTTAAGAGGGGACTTAAGGCAAATGCTCAAAATGCTGTGCACTTTACACTGTCCTGAGAGCATGCCCATAACATTAGTGTGATTCATGAGCACCAATGCCATTAATGGTACACTGATAGGAAGCAGTTCAGATACACAAGTCATTATGGACAATACACGCTACATGCCCAGTATGTCCAGTTTGCCACTTTTCTCTGTAGCATTTTCTCCCCTTATATGCACCTGACAGGTTTTCACATATGTGGACACTATATCACTGCTTTTGCACTATTGATATACAGTTTGTGGTACCTTGTCATCCTCTTGTGAGGAATACGGTGGCATTGACAGTACTGCTTTATTTTTTGGATGCATTTACATTTTTGTTCACAATGTGGTATGTGCTCAGTCTGGAAATTGTACCAAGTACTTATGCATGTGTCTTACTCCAAGGACATATCGGCTGCGTACTTTATGTACTGCTCTCTTAGGTTTGCTAGAACATAGTGGTAACTTCTGTGGGGTGAATGGGGAGGCTGTCCTTGATGGAAGCTGACATGGTGCACAATGGGAGGTGCCATTGTTGTGTGAACCCAGTGCATGTGTGTGCTAGTGACTGTAGTGAGCTCATAAAGTTTTTGCATATAAGCATCTTGCTACTGGAACTCCAAAATGTAGCCAGCTGCATAGACACCTTGCCTATCTAGCACTGGAAAATTAATCTTTAGATGAGTCTCTATACCGCTGCACAGCTGAGCAAACTTTGCACAAATAAACAAAGCATCTCTGTTAATTCTGTCACATCCATTTTCTGCAGCTGTAAATTTCTTCAAAATGTATCCACTTATCTGTAAAAGGCCGCCCAGTTTTTTGCACACACTTTTACTGGCAGCATTCTTTGTTTTCCATTATCGATCCTATCCTCCTTCATATTGTTCTTGTAGGCAGTTTCTCTTTTTCCATTATCGATCCTATCCTCCTTCATATTGTTCTTGTAGGCAGTTTCTCTTTTTCCATTATCGATCCTATCCTCCTTCATATTGTTCTTGTAGGCAGTTTCTCTTTTTCCATTATAGATCCTATCCTCCTTCATATTGTTCTTGTAGGCAGTTTCTCTTTTTCCATTATCGATCCTATCCTCCTTCATATTGTTCTTGTAGGCAGTTTCTCTTTTTCCATTATCGATCCTATCCTCCTTCATATTGTTCTTGTAGGCAGTTTCTCTTTTTCCATTATTGATCCTATCCTCCTTCATATTGTTCTTGTAGGCCGTTTCTCTTTTTCCATTATCGATCCTATCCTCCTTCATATTGTTCTTGTAGGCAGTTTCTCTTCCATGAGTGTCCACTTTTCAGACACTTTTTTCAATGTGTTGGTTGTCTTTTCCAAGTTTAACTTACCCATCATTTAGCTCTTCAAGATGCTATTTTGATTAGTTTGTGTTTTCAACTAATAGTCGTATTTCCTATGATTCGACATCAGTAATCTAAGGCTGTTGTGTCTTGTAGCCATTTCTCACCAGTGCCCATCATCAGACTGGTCCTCCTCTCATGAGGTGAGTCAGGTCAGGCCAGTCAAGCCAGGAGTGAATTTGTGAGTAATCTTTCAATTTCCCAGTTCCTATATGAAGAAAGATATGATTTACATAGCATCATTTGCAGTAGGAATCTATTCCAGACATAGGTATATTACACAGCCACTTCTCTATTTCTACATCTTCTTTTATTTATCACTTGGGGAATATTTGTATTCCTTGTTCAGGTTTGTATAACTATTTGATTTAGGGAGATGCAATAGATCTAGGATGACTGGGTCCCCTGGTTCAAAAGAGGAGGCACAGTTCTCCACTCTTTTTCTGTTTCTTCCTGTCTGGTTAAGCATAACCCAAGGTTTATGGGTTCTTTTCATTATTCGCCAGGGGTATTTCATGGTTTGGAAGTCCCCCCCCCATTTGTATTCCTCAGCCACCTGAAGACCAGTTGAACTCTCTTCCAGAGGTGCATCAGGGTCTTTCGATTTAGTGACCTAATCATGAGGTTCTAGCTGCCCAAAGGCAGAAGGGGTTTTATTTCAGAATGTTTTTGGTCCCCAGGAAAGAGGGCACTTGGATGACCCCCTTCTAGGTATTTTTCACCTGAATGTTTTTCTGTACGTTCCCTCCTTTCAAATGTTATCCCTTCAAAATTTGTTTCCTCTTCTGCTTCCTCAGGCTTTTATGGATTCTCTGGATCTCAAGGATGCTTACCTCCAAACCCCTATTCATCCCCTTTTTAGGAAGTTTTTATATATTTCTCTGTTGCTTCCTGTCATTTTCAGTTCTCTGCTTTGTCCTTTGGCCTCTCTACTACCCCAGGAGTATTCACCAAATGCTTAGCTCCTGCGATTGCTTTTTGCAGGCTCAAAGGCGTTCAGGAATTTCCTTATTTAGATGACCTGCTTATTCAAGCTTCCTCTCCAGAGAATCTCTTACAGCACCTTTAGTGGGTCTTCACTCTACTGCAAAGCCTGGGCTTCACAGTAAATTTTCAAACTTCCTTCCTGTCCCTGTTACAGAGTCATGTTTTTCTGAAATGGAGGATCCTGACTGTTTCTATGTTAACATGCCTGCCTCCTCCCAAGGCTTTGACTTTGCTTTCCTTTTTTCAGTCCCTTTTTCCCCCGGCCTTGATTTCAGCCAGGGAAATTCTTAGGGTCCTGTGATTCATGGTATCCAACATCTCTATGCTTCCCTTCACAAGACTGCAAATGAGAAAGCTTCATTGGTATCTAAAGTTAGTTTGGCTTCAGCATGCTAAGCCCCAGAATTTCCAATTCCTCTTCTCCCATGTCTCAAGTTGGAATTTCAATGGTGGATTCACCAACTGAATTTGAATCCAGGCTTTCCCTTTCAATCCCTGCTTCCCTCTCAGGAACTGTTCACAGACACCTCAGACAGGGGTTGGGGAACTTCATTTAGAAACCTAAAGGTAGAAGGCCTTTGGTCTCCTCAACAGCAGGAGCAGCACATCAATATCAAGGAGAAGTGAGCTCTGCTGTTAGCACTCACTGCTTTTCATCGTATTTTTTCTCTAGGGTCCCTAAGGATCTTTACAGACAACACCACAGTGATGTGGTATATGAAAAAATAAGGGGGGATAAGGTCCTTTCTGCTTTGAAGATTGGGACTCCAGTTTTGGGAGTTAGCAATTCAGTAGCAAGTCCCACTTTAGGAATGCACATGGCTTCAAGTGAGAATTTTGTGGCAGACTCCCTGAGGAGGTCCATAACAATCTCATGAGAGAATGCTTCACAGGGATGTGTTTCTGGACTTTATCTACCACTGGTGTATTCCTTAAGTAGATCTCTCTGCTTCCCCATAAACAAATTCTTCAATTTTCTACCAGGGCTCCACGTCCTCTGGTCTGAAAGCTGGATACCATATCTTTTTCATGGAAGGGGGTGTTTATTTTTACCTTCCCTCTCCTTTCACTCACTTCAGAAGTCCTGTGTAAGATAAAACAGGATGTTCCCCAAATTTTGCTGGTGACTCCATTTTGGGCCAGGCAGAATTGTTTCCCTCTTCTGCACTTAGCCAAGAGCAGTCATCACAAGTTACCTAACAATGTGGATCAGCTTGCACAACACAAGGGATCTCTCATCCATCCCCACCTGTCCACTCTCCAAATGACACTGGTTGATAGGATTCTGATTTAATATAGAAAACTTTTTCCTGAGGACATGCTTCAGGGTCTGCAGGATGCTAGAATACTTACTACTAGGAAATCCTACTTGTCCAAATGGAAGAGGTGTTCTGTTTGGTGTCTTTCTCATAGCTTTGACCCTTATTGTGGATGTTCCTTGGGTTTTTATATTAAAGCCCACCTCTCAGCTATTTCTGATAGTCGGCCTTTAACTCCTCCTTTGGTATCTAGGTTTCAGTTTCTTAAAGGCATCCTTCAGATTAGCCCTTACAGAAACCTGTTCCTACTTCCTGGGATCTTAATTTTGTTTTAGAGAAACTGACACAGGCTCATTATGCAGCTTTTTCTTCCTTACGGTATTGTTCTTGGAAGACTGTTCATTTGTTGGCCCTTACTTCTGCTGGATGGGTGTCTGAACTGCAAGTCCTTACAGCTGTTCCTTCTTTTTAAGTTTTTCATAAGGACAGTGCCTCTTCATACCATTTCTTCTTTTGTGCCTAAGGTGGTGAATGAGTTGTCTCATCATCTGTCTATTGATTTGCCTACTACTTTTCCCTTCTCTGCAATTTGCTAGTGAGAATATGTTGCACACTTTGGATGTGCATAGATAACTTGGATTTTATTTAGACAAAACTAAAGATTTTAGAAAATCTAAGCTTTTTGTTTATTTTCATTATAGATAGTTAGGTCTGACATTTCCAAGCAGACTATTTCCTCTTGGATTTTTAAGCCATTTCTTTTGTTTTTATGAGGTAAGAACCATCCTTCTGTGTTTAAGGCTCACTCTACTAAGGATATGGCTTCTCCCTGTGCTTTTTTCAAGGGTTTGGATATTAATTCTATCACTGAGGCAGCTGCCTTGTCTTTGCTGGATACCTTTACTAAGCATTACAAATTGGATGTCCTTTCCAGGGCTAGAGCTTGTTTTGTTAGGGCTATTCTTCATGGGTTCTTGGAAGAATCTGTTGACCCTTCCTCCTCCCCATCATCTTCTGAGCTTTGGCAGTCTTCCCTCATGTTAAGAATACTGCAACAGTGAAATGGAAGGACATAGTACAGTTATGTCAAATCTTATAACAATAGATGTCCTCTTCACTGTTGCAGTATTCACTCCCTCCCCCTTGTTTTTTTGTCTCTCTGGATGTGTTACCCTCTGGTATTCATTGGCTGGACTCTTCCTGCACCTCTCAGTTCTAAGGATGATATCTCTGAATGTCACCTTTATGCCCTATGCCTTGCACAGGGTGCATACTTGTGACATATGGCATATCAGTAATAACCTAAATACTTTGGTATACTGGCCAGATGTAATGCCATTTATTGAAGGGGATCCCTCATGTTAAGAATACTGCAACAGTAAAGAGAAGGGCATCTACTCCTATGCTAAGATATTACACAACTGTACTTTCTTTTAAACTGGGACTAGAAAGACTACTTTCCGGTCATCTGGGACACACCTTCATCTCTGTAGTATTATAATTACCCTCTGGAGCCCTTTTCCCTTTAACTCATCCAACATCATGATTATATCTGTCATGACCTCATCTGAGCCTGCTGCTTTTCCTGACTTCATTATCATTAGTGCTTTTCTTACTTCTTTTAGGGTGGTCATCCCCTCCTCTTTCCTTTTGCACTGTGACTGGGGTATAACAGCATCTGTGGGGTATTCTTCATTTAGAAGCTACTGGAAGTACTGCTTCCATCTTCCTTGGATGTCCTGTGGACTGGTAAGCAGATTAATGCTGGCATCCCTTTTGAATAATGTATGATGACTGTCTTTGCTGTACAACTTGATAGAGTTTGTGATATCTGATGAGACACCTTCCAGGTGATGGTAGTGCCTCTAATACCTTGTTCCTTCCTATTACAGTTGCTCTGATGGTCTTTGCTAACCAACTATATTCCTTCTGGGAGCATGGCAGTCTGTCAAAGGTGATTTCAGTGATAGCAAAGAAACCAAAACCAGTTCACTGAAACTGCCTTTAAAATTAGAGATTACCCTTTTTCTCCACTGTTATGTTAACTCTGAGTTGGTATATATAATTCTGGAGAGTGTGAGGATCCCCCCCCCATATGGGGGTGGTGCAGGGGGGGGCTTGCCCCTGCAAAAAAAAATTCAGTGTTCACTGAATGCAATTTTGGTGAACAGATTTTCATTTATTTGTGTTCATCAAAACTGCCTTCCTTAAATCAATGTGAACCCATTCCTCCTTAGATTAGGTCATCTTTTCTATCTCCCATAATTCCTGCACTCCATTTTGATGACTTCCTAGACTTCTACATTCCACCACCAACTTTCCTTATGTTCTTTGTTTCTATACCTGCCTCAGCCACATATCTATGTTATAGTGCTCACATATGCAGGTTTGAGGTCCTATCATTATGTCAGCTTCACCCATTTCCTCCTCTTCCTGAGGTGCTAAAGCACTAATAATTTCCTTGGACTCTTCTGATTTCTCCTTTGTGAACTTACAGGTCTTTAGCCTAGTCTCTGACTTTAGAGCCTCCTCTGACCACTACTTGCAGTTGATTGTGGCAACAATTGGTTTATGCTATGGGATGATTGTTTTACTAGGGATGACTTTTCTGTCACTGATTGTACCCCAATTCCCTTATCCTACTAAAAGCTTATTGAGCTGCATGTTGGCCATTCTGTTGTATGTAATCATTATGACTGTCTCTTGTTGAATCATTATCAAGCCATACAGTCTAGAATGGCCTCCTGTTTCTCCACCCATGTGAACCCCAGAATCCTTGCATCCTTTTCTGTCTGTCTTGATAGATCATTCAGGACCTGCACTGGTAACGACTGTTGTCCTTCTTTATCTCCTAGGTCATGCGCAGAATCCTTGCATCCTTTTCTGTCTGTCCTGGTAGATCATTCAGGACCTGCACTGTTAACGACTGTTGTCCTTCTTTATCTCCTAGGTCATGCGCAGAATCCTTGCATCCTTTTCTGTCTGTCTTGATAGATCATTCAGGACCTGCACTGGTAACGACTATTGCCCTACTTTATCTCCTAGGTCGTGTAATTGCTGCCTAAATGCTCTCTTCCTTGCTATCATAGTGCTGTTGTTGTGGGGCATTAACTGAGGTTATGAATAATACACTGTTACACTGGAGTCTGATTACTATGAGTATCTCAGTTTCTGATGACAGCCCTCGCTGTATGAAGCCTGTCTTAAACTTTTTACAAGATTTCTAATCTGCTTTCCCCCGAGTAGTAGACTCTAGATCCCAAGCCAAATGGCTTTACTTTCCTTCCATCTTGTCTGCCTGGTAGAAACGATATTCATCCTTCTCCTTATTTTTTTTCATCATGACATCCACTTCCAAGCTCCTTCTCATCAGTGAACTGTTACTGAGTGTAGCAATCCTAAATTCATTTGGCATGTTGAATTTTTGCCAGCATTCATTCACTAGAGCTATTCCAGTTAAAACTGGGCATATGGACAATAGCTTATTGACCAAGGGCTACTGGGCTTTATGGTGGACACACACTAGCCAATGGGGCACATAGGGTCCTCTCACCTTTAGCATGGGCCCATGGAGCAGGTTATAATATGACATTTCCTCAACTCACTTATCACTGGCAAATACCAATGCCTTTTTTTGGTGACATGAGATAATGCAACCAAGTCACCAATTTTCACTGTTTGGTGGCTAGCCCTGATGCATTGTGGTGTCTGTGATCTCACTTATCCTCTCTAGAGGATATTGCGTACTGCAGTTGATGCCCAAAGCAGTTTGTCTATACATATTTTATTTAAATAGACACTATCAACGCCATTCTTTTGCGAGTTTGAATTAGAAATGGGAGGTGGGAGGAATTTCATGGAGTAGTCCATATAGACACAGGGGGGATATACAAACTCCACACAGGCAGCTTTGTAATTGTGCATGGAAGGCGGAGACGTTAACAGTCAATAATCCCCTTGCTCACTCCTGTTCTTCTTTGTTTCCATTGATTATGCTGCTCTTTTTCTTGGCCTTGTTTCCTAATGTTCTGTGGACCCATTTTTATCCTTTTTATTCTGGTTAAAAAACAAATTTTACCTTTGCAGTGGAATTTTGATGTGGCTTGCTTGTTTTATAGTCTTATCAAGAATCAACACAGGTGCAAGAAGTGAGGTGCATACATTATCTGTGCTCTTCCATTTTTTATTACAAACCCAGCCATGCATCCCAACCTCTTAGTGCAGTATATCTGGACAGAGCCTAAAATAATGGAGAGACAAAGGTCATACACTAGGGACAGATTTTAAATATTGCTCTTATAATGTTGATAGAATAGCAGAAATTGTGATGCCATGCATTTTTCTGAAGGTTATGAAGTCTGAAACTAAAATGTATGTCTTTTTAACTGTTATTATAAGATTGCAAATTTCACATCAACCCAACCAAAATGCACCCACCATTGCCAGGCTACTAGAGAACTAAACTGGCTAGAATTTGCACAGTACCTGCATTGCCCACAACTTACGTTTGCTGATAAACTCATTTATAAACCTGAGTTTTGCCCTTTCCTGAAAAATATCATTGAACCTTATGTCCCTTCCAAAAATCTACTCTCTAACAACAAACATGTACTTAAAGTATCAAAACCTAGTAAAAGAGCAGGTAACTGCCTCTATTCCCATTCCATAACTAAGCTATGGAACACCCTCCCATCATCAGTTACAGAATTAGACAACTTTATCTCCTTTAAAAGAAAACTAAAATAACATCTCACTGATAACCCCAGCTACACATGCAACACATATCCACAGCCTCCTTAATCTAGCAAAACTGTTTCACATAGCAAATATACTTATGTATATGTCATACTCTTACACCATATGAGTTATCCCTAATCTTTAGTATCATAGTCCACACATCAATACAACCATCTTAACACATTTCTCTTCTGTCACTTTCTACTTTTAATACTACCATTAAATACATACCACCTATAATCTACATATTTCCACCACTTAGCTATAAGATTCTAACTATATCTATCCCACCTTTAAGTTTAACTCTCTAAGTCTACCTTTCCACTACACATAACTTTCCCTTTTCCTACTCCCCCCCAAAAAAGAAAATAAATTGAGCTGTATTGTTAAATATTTGTGTTAATGTACTGTGCCTTTTTACAACATATGTGCTGTTTAAATAGTTTTCTATATTATTTTACTTGCTTTATAAGTAATTGTTTCCTTACAAATTTGGTAATGATTTTCATGTAACTTGGAGCTTTTCTCCCCTGGCCTTCATTGAAAATGGGTCCCAAGCCCAGTGGACTTTCCCGGTCAACAAATGTCAATAAATACATAAATAAATAATGTCATGATTTAGTGACTTCAATCTTGTGTGATTTTTCAAAAAAAAAAAAATGGCACACAAATTGAATGAACAGCAGGCAAAAAATATGGTACAAAGATCTGGACAGCCTAGAGGTACACTCCTAGCCACAACTGAGACATTTCCTTGTTCACCACAGGTGCTGTTTTCACAAAGAAGATTTTTAACTGGCAGTTAACTGGGCATTAAATTTCCACCTAGTTGATTGCTAATCTCGAGATACAGTGTGCTGTAAGCTTTACTTTGTAGTATTTTGTTTCTGAATCTCCAAAAGAATCTGAGTTATTTCATGGCTTAATCCCTTGCAGACTTGAGACATTTAGGTTCATAGGTATGTACTAGGCTCTCTGCCCAAGGGCATTTATAAGCCTAACCAGAATGTGTTGGCGTTCGCCACTCCCTTACATTAGTTCCCTGTGCCTCTGACCAGCAGAGCCATTAGTTCCCTGTGACACTGTCTAGCAGAGCCACTGCAGTGATCCCAGGGGTACATTTTCTGTTTCCCATCCACCCGTCAAGGTTTTCTTAAAGAGTGTTAGTGAGGGGCTCTGTCTGATGTATATTGGAATTCTGTTCTAAAGCATGGGGAGTCTCTGGGATAGGAATCTATCCATCTAGCATGTCCTATTTATCGTTGTGGTGAGGTTTATATCTCTAGAGAGTGTGGCTCTCCGGGATTTGTTTTTTTTTTAGGTGGAGCATGTCCATCAATTCTGGGTTGGACATGACCTTGTATGTCAGGCAGAGAACACCTCTGAGTAAGCGGTATGTAACCGAGTACAGCTGGAGTTTCTTGAGCTGGGCTGCATAGGGCATCTGTTTGAGGCCAGTAATCCTCTTGGTGAGGTACTTTTGTGGTCTTTCCAGCTGTTGCTGGTGTCTTGTAAGGTACATCCCAAATGGGGCGTTGTATTCTATGATGGATTTAATGAGTGATGAGTAGAGAGGCACAATAACCTCTTTTGTTTTAGATGATAACCCTTTTGTCATTAGGTGGGCCACATAGAAGGATTTTCTAACCACCTTGGCAATATGATTATCAAAGGAGAGATTACTATCTACTTGGGTCCTCAGATCCCTTATTACATTTTCTGTATTTAGGGGACTATCACCTATGTGGCAGTTTGCGCGTACTTTGCTTTTTCCAAAGGGGATGACTATGCACTTTTTGGCATTTAGCTTGAGGCCATGATTTTGACACCAGGTATCCGTCTCAGTGAGACCCATCTGAAGGGTGTCTGTGTTAGCCGGATAATCAATTATGGCCCCTTGTTTGCAGTCGTCTGCGAACTTGGTCAGCCACAGTCCTCCTATGCTTGCCTGTATCTCTGAGAAGTATATACCGAACAGGAGGGGTCCTAAGACTGAGCCCTGGGGGACGCCACTTGTAACTGGTTTAGAGTCGGACGTAGAGCCTGCAGCTCTCACCATGTGGGTTCTATCCATGAGCCAGTTGGCAACCCATCTCTTGATGTAGGGGTTTATGTTCAAGCTGGTGAGCTTGTCTATAATACTAGAATGGGGAATGGTGTCGAAAGCCTTTGCGAGGTCTAGGTAGGCTGCGTGGACCTCCTTTCCCTCATCTAATGCCTTGCTAACTGTCTCAAAGAAGTCTACCAGGTTTAGGAGGCATGGTCTGCCCTTAACAAAGCCAAACTGGGTAGTGTCCAAAGTTTGGAGGTTCCCAGTGTTTCTTTTAATGAGTTCCATGATGATGCGTTCCATAGCCTTGCAGACCAGGCTAGTCAGGCTTACAGAGCGATAGTTCCCGGGGTCTGTTGTGGCTCCACCTTTGTGGAGTGGGATAACTGTTGCTGTGCTCCACTCTGTGGGTACATAGCCTGTAGAGAGGCTGAGTTTGAACAGTGTGTTTAGGTGAGTGGTTAGTTCATTTTGGAGCTCTTGTAAGACACAGCCTGGGACACCATCCGGTCCCATTGAAGCTGTGTTTTTGGCTTTGGATAGGGCTGTTTTAATCTGTATGTCAGTGATTGACAGGGCCCTCTTCTGGTATGGTTATGGGCCCTTAGGGGGTGAGGGGGGGATGAAGTTTGCACTAAACCTGTCTGCCAGAATGTTGGCAATATCAGTCGGTTCAGTGTATTTTGTGCCATTCTACACTAACTCAGAGCAGATCTGAGAGTTTCCACTTAGGTTCTTGACATAGCTAAAGAATGCTTTGTGGTTATCTTTGGAGTCATTGGCAATTTTTCTTTCAAAACTAGCCTCGGATGATTTAATGAGGGATCGTAGTTTCTTGCTGATACTGATCAGGGATGTCTTTCCTTCTTGGGATTTTACTCTTTTCTGTACTAGTTTCCTCCTTCTATTGTATAGCTTGTTTATGGCAGGGGTCCACCAGACTGGTTTCCTTTTCTTGGAGGAGTGAGTCTTGGTTTTATTTGGGATAGCATGGTCCATGCATTCCTGCAGATGCTCATAGAGTGCCTTTGTAAAGGTTTCAGCAGCTTGGACAGCATTGTCCTTTAGCATTGGGGCTGTGAACCTTTCCACCTCGGTCTTAAGTAACGTGAAGTTTGCTTTTGAAAAGTTTTTCATGGTGGTTTCCTTGATTGGGGCTGGGGGCGGAATGTGGATATCCAGAGTGATTAGTCTATGATCTGATCTAACCAGCGAGGGGTTGACCTCCGGTGTGGAACACTGGTCGCCCATGTTGGTGACGACCAGGTCCAGTATGTTGTTCCCTCTGGTGGGTGTGTTGACCAGTTGATCCAGGGCGTTCGAGTTTATAAATTCTAGGAAGCATTGGGCAAGGGAGTTAGTACTTGAGTAGTTCTCCCAGTTTATGTTTGGGTAATTGAAATCACCCAGTATTAGGGTGTTTGGTAGGACCTTTATATTTCCCAGTGTCTCCAGAAATGCGGAAGGGGGTCTTGGGCCATGGTGGGTGATGTGTAGCAAGCTACAATTTGGATTGCAGTTTTGCCTGTTGTTAGTTGCATGTGGATGATCTCTGATGCATTCTGCTGCACCACTAACCTGGAGGTGTGGGTATCCTTGATGAATATGGATACACCCCCGCCTTTTGTGTTTCGGTCCTGGTTCCGTGGTCGAAAGGTGTGGTATGAGTTTTAGCCTAGTAGTGCTGGGGTGCTCTCAGGAGCCTTAAACCAGGTTTCTGTTACTGCACAGAAGTTAATGTTCTCCATACTGAGGAGTGCCTCGAGTGCGTGCATTTTGAGGTTTAGACTTCTGCCGTTGAGTAGCATTACCCTCAGTTTTTGGTTACTTGTGCTATTTATGGTGGTGGGTTTGTCTTTTGAGCCTTGCCTAAAAATGCACTATGGGGGTGGCAAGAGCCTTGGCCAGTATTCAAAAGCCTAAGGGTGACAGGTGCAAGCCATCTCTTGCGAAGCAACATGGTTTGTCGAGCGTGTCATCCCAGGTGGACAGATACTGGTTCCCCTTTGAATGACACCAGAAACTTAGCCAATTGTTGATAATAATGCAGTGGCACCCTCATTTAGAAATAATTTATAATAGTTGCATTTAAGATGCAGCTACCTGATTGGTTTATTAGTGTTAGCAGTGTCCATTTTTACTTTCTCACTGTCCATATCTACAGTTAGGTTATCCAACACTAAACACAATGTGTTATGGTCTGGAGCATATGATGTACAATATTAAGTCATTAATGGTTCAGAACTATAATCTAGCATGTGAGCAGCTTGACAAACCAGTGCAGTTCTTATAGCATTGCCACAAGAAATCAAACATTGCATCACTACCATACACTGTGTCTCAACTAGCATAAATTTACATCAGCAATTTAAATGTTGTTGCATATTTGCTTGGATTAAGCATAATGCTCCAGATGTGGGATGTCTGCAGAAAATGCAGCTTTAAAAAAACAGTGCTTAAAACCTATCCAATTTGAGAATCATCTGCTCCCATCAACATGTGTGGATTTTGTTTTCAAGCCATCCTCATCATCCTCAGTAGAAGAAACAATTAATGATAATTTGGAGACTACTGCATTTAAAGGTACGATGCCAGACCAGTGTTCCTCAACTGCTGGGCTGCGGCATCAGTCATACCAGGCCACGTGGGGTTGAGAAACAATGATGCAGAGAAGTCATAACAGCTGGCAAATGGAAGGCTGCATTTAGACTGTAGTCATTTTATATTACGAAACAGAACTTAAACCAAAATCTGCCATTTTATATAACAAGGATATGCGTTCTGTACTACATATACGTAAACTCTCAGTTGGACGCAATTATCTTGTTGCTTTATTTCTTGTGAACATTTGTTAAAGTGAGCATAGTCATAGAGTTTATCAGGCATGGTAAAAATGCATGGATTTTAACAATGGGTCAGGGTTGCCTACTTTACCGCAGCAAGGACCCAAGTCTGTGGCTTCATTGAGGATCTTAAAAGTGTTTTAAGTCCAACGTTTATTCACTGTTTGTTCACTTTAGTTTGAGAGTGAGAGAGCGAGAGGCTGTGTGTGTGTGCGTGTGTGAGAGAGACTGGAAGAGAGTGATAGTGATATGTGAGTGACTGCATCTATGAATATGAGTGTGTGAGAGAGAGAGATCAGAAGAGAGTGAGGGCGATGTAAGAGTGAATGCATGCATGAATAAGAAAGTGTGTGTATGTGTGTGTGGGTGTGCGAGATAGAGAGAGAGTGAAGAGTGAGAGGGATCCCTGGCAGCAGCATCAAGCCGTACCTTTGAACCTCTGGTACAATATTTATTTATTTATTTTTATTTATTTAACATTTGTTGACCGGGAATGTCCGACTAGGTTCCAATAAATCTGGACAGAGCAAAAAATAGGGACAGATTTTAAAGATTGTTCTTAGAAACTTAGAAAGTTGCTAGATTTTAAAACTTTTTGTGAGTTATTGGTTGAGAAATGTATACAGAGAGAAGTTGAAAAGTAACGAACTAACTTGCTGGTGCACTGATCTTTACTTGTTTAAGGCCATAAGTAGCAACACATGGTCGTGGGGGGGGGTGCACTTTATTATGCATATGTTAATTTCTTTTTGCATTTCATATTCACTGTACGTATTACTTGTTTTGCATGATACTTTGGCCACCACCTCTATGCTAATGCATTGTGCTTTGTATATAGATTCAAGGGGGCATGCCCTCTCTACTTGCTCTAACTGTGTGGTTTCGTGCTATGAAATCTCATGAGCAAACCTTCAGCATGTTTCATCCAAGTGTGCGAACTGGTAGAGAGGGGCAGTAGTTTTTAGAAAGAGCTATAATAGGTTTATAGGATAATACTAGGCTATTGGCCCGGAGGCCCTTATAAGTCTAGCCAAGAATTTCACCCATGTTCCCTCAAAGTCAACACCTGTTTCCCCAGTCCAGCAGGGACATAGTTGGGATCCCAGGTGTCTGTTTTCTGTCTTCCAGGTTTCTCTTATAGAGAGCTACATTGGTACTCTTCTTGACATGCAGAGGGTGTCTATTCCACAAATGGAGTGAGTCTTTGGCAAACAAATCTGTCCTTCCACCAAGTTCTATTAATGTCACAGTCCAGGTTAAGGCCTTGCAAGCGGGTTGCTTGAGTGGAATTTGTCTTATGAATATGCAGCAACTCCATCAAGGCTGGGTCTCAGATGGCCTTGTACGTCAGACACAGGTCACCTCTGAGCAGCCTGTACAAAACTGAGTAGAGGGACAGGGCTTTTAGCCTATCTGTATAGGATAGCTGTTTGAGACCCTGGATTTTCCTGGTCAGGAACCTCTGTTATCTCTCCAGCTGCTGTATGTGCTTGGCAAGGTACATGCCGAAGGGCTGTTGTACTCGATAATGAGTCTGATAAGAGAGGAGTACAGGGATGTTATGACCTCCTTGTTCAAGGATGAAATACCCTTATTTATGAGGTGGGCCATGTAGAAAGCCTTCTGTACAATGGAAGCAACATGGTGGTCTAAAGTGAAGTTGCCATCAACCTGGGTGCCCAAGTCCCTCACGACTGATTGTGTGCTTAGTACATTGTTATTAATGTGATAATTAGTGGGGATGCCGTTTTCCCCAAATGGGATAATGATGCATTTCTTGGCATCCAGTTTGAGGCCCCTGCTTCTGGCAACAGTCATTAGTGTAATTAAGGCTCTCTTGGAGGATGTTCACATCACTTGGGGAATTTAAGTCATCTGTAAACTTGCTCCGCCACAGGCCACTGGTTTTGGCTTGCACCTCAGAAAAATATATCCCAAACAGTAGAGGCCCTAAGACTGATCCTTTGGGTACACCGCTCATTACGGGTCTTCTACTAGAGGTGGCTTCCCCTACTTTGACTCAGTGGGTTCTATCACTGAGGCAGTTAGCTACCTATCTGGTAACATATGGGTTGATGCATAGCTGGAAGAGTTTGCTATGCCCAAGTGGGGAATAGTGTCAAAGGCTTTGGCTAGGTCAAGGTAGGCGGTGTGCATTATCTTCCCCTCTTCCATGGCTTTGGTGACTGTTTCAAAGAAGTCAACAAGTTTAACAGGCATGAGCTCTCTTTGACAAAACCAAACTGTTTGGGGTCAAGCATTTAGAGGTTGCCAGTGTCCTTGTTTATAAGGTCCATTATAATGGATTCCATGGCCTTTCAGATCAGGCTAGTTAAGCTAATGGGCCTATAATTGTCTGGGTCAGTGGACGCTCCACCTTTGTGTAGAGGCATGACAGTGGCTGTCCTCCATTCAGCTGGGATGAAGCCGGTGCTCAGGCTTTGGTTGAATAGGGTGTCTAATGGACCTGACAGCTCATGCTTGACTTCATGTAGGAGGCAGCCAGGGATGTTATCGAGTCGCATGGAGACTGTATTTTTTTCCTTTGAGAGGGCATTAACGTCCTGCTCCCTGGTGATGAGGGGAGGGGGCAGGTGCTGGTGATGTCCTGGTTTACTGATGGGGGACAGGGGGGCATGAAGTTTTCACTGAACCTGTTTGCCAGCAAGTTGGCTATATCTATGACATTTGTGTATGAGTGGGGTCATTTACTGCACTGTTATAATTTGTTGATACTTGTTAACCTCTGCTATCTCTGAAAAAACAAAAAAACAAAAAAAATCTTGCTTTTTTCCCACTTTTCTGAGATTTAAAAAAGTTCAGTTACAGGCTTGCTGTTCTTGAACTGTTTGTAAGTTTCTGTGAGGCCATTTTTTGCTTGGGCTAAAGGAAAGTCTCTCTGTTGATCAGTGACAGTGAAAAACATTGAGCAGCCTGCCTGCCCCTGTGGGAGTGGTTACTGACTTGAAACTGTAGTTTTATTGGCCATTTTGGGTCAATTCCAAAACTCCTTCATCTTCCTCTCTTAAAACCTGGTTGCCTTGTGGTTTTGGCATCTTTTCAGGCTTGTTGGCTGTTGGTGAAGCACCCACCAAGAGGAGAAAACGCTGAGAGAAGAAAGGAGCCACTTTTGAGACTTTAAGTATTTTTCCTCTGTTTATTTGCTAAGTTTTTCTGCATAGCCACCTATTTTGAGCATTTTCTGGCTTGTTAAATTTGATTTCTGCATTAGTAACTGTATTTGGAGCACAACCTAGAGCTGTTTACTGAATTTCCTGTTTGCACTTATTTTTTAAATCGATTTTTCTCAAAACTTGCATTTTATCTGTCTTTGGCCTAGCACTCTTGTGTGGGGTCATTTACTGCACTGTTATAACTTGTTGATACTTGTTAACCTCTGCTATCTCTGAAAAAACAAAAAAACAAAAAAAATCTTGCTTTTTCCCACTTTTCGGAGATTTAAAAAAGTTCAGTTACAGGCTTGCTGTTCTTGAACTGTTTGTAAGTTTCTGTGAGGCCATTTTTTGCTTGGGCTAAAGGAAAGTCTCTCTGTTGATCAGTGGCAGGGAAAAACATTGAGCAGCCTGCCTGCCCCTGTGGGAGTGGTTACTGACTTGAAACTGTAGTTTTATTGGCCATTTTGGGTCAATTCCAAAACTCCTTCATCTTCCTCTCTTAAAACCTGGTTGCCTCGTGGTTTTGGCATCTTTTCAGGCTTGTTGGCATTTGGTGAAGCACCCACCAAGAGGAGAAAACGCTGAGAGAAGAAAGGAGCCAAGTATTTTTCCCTCTGTTTATTTGCTAAGTTTTTCTGCATAGCCACCTATTTTGAGCATTTTCTGGCTTGTTAAATTTGATTTCTGCATTAGTAACTGTATTTAGAGCACAACCTAGAGCTGTTTACTGAATTTCCTGTTTGCACTTATTTTTAAAATTGTTTTTTCTCAAAACTTGCATTTTATCTGTCTTTGGCCTAGCAGTCTTGTTTGGGGTCATTTACTGCACTGTTATAACTTGTTGATACTTGTTAACCTCTGCTATCTCTAAAACAAAAAAACAAAAATCTTGCTTTTTCCCACTTTTCTGAGATTTAAAAACTTCAGTTACAGGCTTGCTGTTCTTGAACTGTTTGTAAGTTTCTGTGAGGCCATTTTTTGCTTGGGCTAAAGGAAAGTCTCTCTGTTGATCAGTGGCAGTGAAAAACATTGAGCAGCCTGTCTGCCCCTGTGGGAGTGGTTACTGACTTGAAACTGTAGTTTTATTGGCCATTTTGGGTCAATTCCAAAACTCCTTCATCTTCCTCTCTTAAAACCTGGTTGCCTCGTGGTTTTGGCATCTTTTCAGGCTTGTTGGCATTTGGTGAAGCACCCACCAGGAGGAGAAAACGCTGAGAGAAGAAAGGAGCCACTTTTGAGACTTTAAGTATTTTTCCTCTGTTTATTTGCTAAGTTTTTCTGCATAGCCACCTATTTTGAGCATTTTCTGGCTTGTTAAATTTGATTTCTGCATTAGTAACTGTATTTAGAGCACAACCTAGAGCTGTTTACTGAATTTCCTGTTTGCACTTATTTTTAAAATTGTTTTTTTTCTCAAAACTAGCATTTTATCTGTCTTTGGCCTAGCAGTCTTGTGTGGGGTCATTTACTGCACTGTTATAACTTGTTTATACTTGTTAACCTCTGCTATCTCTGAAAAAACAAAAAAAAAAAAAATCTTGCTTTTTTCCCACTTTTCTGAGATTTAAAAAAGTTCAATTACATGCTTGCTGTTCTTGAACTGTTTGCAAGTTTCTGTGAGGCCATTTTTTGCTTGGGCTAAAGGAAAGTCTCTCTGTTGATCAGTGGCAGTGAAAAACATTGAGCAGCCTACCTGCCCCTGTGGGAGTGGTTACTGACTTGAAACTGTAGTTTTATTGGCCATTTTGGGTCAATTCCAAAACTCCTTCATCTTCCTCTCTTAAAACCTGGTTGCCTCGTGGTTTTGGCATCTTTTCAGGCTTGTTGGCTGTTGCTGAAGCACCCACCAAGAGGAGAAAATGCTGAGAGAAGAAAGGAGCCAAAGTATTTTTCCTCTGTTTATTTGCTAAGTTTTTCTGCATAGCCGCCTATTTTGAGCATTTTCTGGCTTGTTAAATTTGTTTTCTGCATTAGTAACTGTATTTAGAGCACAACCTAGAGCTGTTTACTGAATTTCCTGTTTGCACTTATTTTTAAAATCGTTTTTTTCTCAAAACTTGCATTTTATCTGTCTTTGGCCTAGCACTCTTGTGTGGGGTCATTTACTGCACTGTTATAACTTGTTGATACTTGCTAACCTCTGCTATCTCTAAAAAAACAAAAAAACAAAACAAATCTTGCTTTTTTCCCACTTTTTTGAGATTTAAAAAAGTTCAGTTACAGGCTTGCTGTTCTTGAACTGTTTGTAAGTTTCTGTGAGGCCATTTTTTGCTTGGGCTAAAGGAAAGTCTCTCTGTTGATCAGTGGCAGTGAAAAACATTGAGCAGCCTGCCTGCCCCTGTGGGAGTGGTTACTGACTTGAAACTGTAGTTTTATTGGCCATTTTGGGTCAATTCCAAAACTCCTTCATCTTCCTCTCTTAAAACCCTCTTTTGCGCATTTTTGAGCATAGTGCAACAATGGGCAGCGCCGCCTAATTGGGTTTAAACTATTCCTGGCTCCACAAAGTCTGCTCTTCACTTTTTCCCTTAGAACTGCTCTATCTCTCAATTTAAACACCATATTCTCATTCTAAGGCCCTTCACTGGTCCAATTAAGTAATCCTACAAGTTAGCACTATTAAACCATAAGTACTACTTACTCTTATACTCTCTACGATTACCCTGTCCTCTATTGGTCCGTCTTAAATTCAGTTTCCTTGTTACTCTAGCATGTCCAAAGGTCAGTCAATGGTTTCCTCTCCAGTCCAGCTGGTGAATCTGGGAATTTTGAGGCAATGTTACAACTGTCTCATGTACACTGACAACCCTCTCCTCCTCCAAACAGGTTCAAATATATGTGAGAGATGCAACTATTTAGCCAAACTGGAGGCTGAGCTCTCTCATCTCAAAACTGGTGTAACCAGTCAGGAGGAGAAGGTAACCTCACACAACACAATTCCAGTATCACATAGTCCCACCACATCAGCGAACCAAACACATAAATACAAAAACATACTCGGAGGCTCTAAATAAAAATCTACCTAAGCAACAGAGACCTCCAAAGCAGACATCCAAGCAAACGCTACCTCAAAACAAAACACACACAACACATAACCCACAAAGTCAGTGTGCCAAGCAGCCACAGCCCTTAAGGCTGAATAACACACCTGATACTCTTGTTATAGGTGACTCTATTGTCAGACACACTGACGTCCTGCTCACCAGGCTGAATAAAGAGAAGGTCACAGTGAGCTGCCTGTCGGGTGCTAGGATCCGACACATAACGCAAGCACTCAGGTCACTCCAAAGCAAATACAAATATGACTCAGTCATTGTACATGCTGATGTGAATGACCTGAGATGTACCTCCCTGGACTACATGAAAAGAGACATAGAGGAGCTCTCTGATCATGTAGCCCAGGCTGGTATGACCCTGACCTTAAGCAGCATCTTACCCTCACATAGAATGATGCCACAGTACAAAGACAAAATGATCGACTTTAACAATTGGCTAAAATTTTGGTGTCATTCAAAGGGGATCCAGTGTCTGTCAGCCTGGGATGACATGCTCGACAAGCCACGTTGCTTCGCTAGGGACGGCTTGCACCTGTCACCACTGGGCTTTCGGATATTGGCAAAGGCTCTTGCCACCCCCATAGTGCCTTTTTTAGGCAAGGCTCAAAAGTCAAACCCACCCCCATAGACAGCACAAGGAACAAGAAACTAAGGGTAATGCTGCTAAACGCCAGAAGTCTTAACCTCAAGATGCACAAGCTCGAAGCTCTCCTCAGTATGGAGAACATCAATATCTGTGCAGTGACAGAAACCTGGTTCAAGGCTCCAGAGAGCACCCCAGCACTACGAGGCTATACCTCGTATCATGTTTTTCGGCCCCAAAACCCAGACCGAACCACAAAAGGAGGGGGAGTTTCCATATTTATCAAGGATATCCACACCTCCAGGTTAGTGGCATTGCACAAAGTATCGGAGACCATCCATGTGCAACTAACAGTGGGCAAGACTGCTTTTCAGTTTATAGCATCCTACAGACCACCCTCTCAAAGTCAGGAATCCCATTCGGCTTTCCTGAAAATATTGGAGAACATGAAGATCTCTCCGAACACCATTATAATGGGCGACTTCAACTACCCAAACATTGACTGGGAGCACTACTCAAGCCCCAGCACCTTAGCCCAAAGATTCCTGGAAATTATAAACTCAAATGCTATGGAACAACTAGTCACCACTCCCACAAGAGGGGACAACATACTAGACCTGATCATTACCAACATGGGGACTCTGTGCTCCACACCAGAAGTATATCCCTCATTGGTAAGATCAGACCATAAATTAATTTCACTGGATGTCCACATCCCGACCCCACCCCCAGCCCAGAAAACCACAGTGAAAAACTTCTCAAAAGCGAACTTCTCACTTCTCAAAACCGAAGTGGAATCCTTCAAGGCCTCAGGGCCAGTGAAAACTACAGCCCAAACTGCAGAATCCTATATAAATGCATTCTACGGACATCTCCAGGAATGCATGGATCATGCTATCCCAAACAAAACCAAGACCCAATCATCCAAAGGCAGGCATCCAGTCTGGTGGACCCTGCCATAAATAAACTGTACAACAGAAGGAGGAAGCTACTACATGATAGAGCAAAATCCCTAATAGGGAAGGCATCTCTGATCAGTACTAGCAAAAATTACGATCCCTCATAAAATCCTCCAAGGCCAGCTTCGAGAGAAAAATTGCACAGGACACCAAAGACAATCATAAGGCTTTTTTCAGTTATGTTAGAAACCTGGGATGCAACTCCCAGACTTGTTCTGAGTTGATTCTAAATGACAAAAAATACACTGAACCCACAGACATCGCCAATATCCTGGCAGACAGGTTCAGTGCAAACTTCTCCACCCCCTCCCCCCCAAAAGAGCAAGTATCTAACCCGGCAGAGGGCTGCCTCCCAAACATCTCTGATGCTCAGGTGAAGGCTGCCCTCTCCAAAGCAAAAAACACTGCTTCCATGGGACCAGATGGTGTCCCAGGTTGCGTCCTACATGAACTACAAGAGGAAATAATCCCTCAAATAAAACAGCTATACAATCTCAGCCTCACTACAGGATATGTGCCCACAGAATGGCGTACAGCAACAGTGGTCCACTCCACAAAGGTGGAGCCTCTATGGACCCTGGAAACTATCGCCCCATAAGCCTGACTAGCTTAGTCTGCAAGGCTATGGAGAGGATCATCATGGAGCTCATAAACAAAGACATTGGGGACCTACAGACACTAGATCCTACCCAGTTCGTCTTTGTCAAGGGCAGATCCTGCCTTTTGAACCTGGTTGACTTCTTTGAAACAGTCACCAAAGCCATAGATGAAGGGAAGGTAGTCCACACAGCCTATCTGGGTCTTGCAAAGGCATTTGACACAATACCCCACTCGGGCATCATAGATAAGCTATCCAGCTTAAATATAAACCCCTATGTCACAAGATGGGTCGCAAACTGGCTCAAAGACAGAACCCTCAGAGTGAGAGTTGCTGGAGCCATGTCAGACTTGAAACCGGTCACAAGTGGCGTCCCACAGGGTTCTGTCCTGGGACCACTCTTGTTCGGTATATACTTTTCCGAGGTACAGGCAAACGTGGGAGCACTATGGCTCACTAAGTTCGCAGACGACTGCAAACTGGGCGCCATAATCAACTCTCCAGCTGACACAAACATCCTTCAAAAAGGTCTCACAGAGACAGATAACTGGTGCCAGTGCCATGGTTTAAAGCTAAATGCCAAAAAATGTATAGTCATACCCTTTGGCAAAAACAATGTGCCCACAAATTACCACATAGGCGGAAACCCATTAAGTACAGAGAAAGTTATTAGGGACCTGGGGACCCAAGTTGATAGCAATCTCTCCTTTGAAAACCACATTGCCAAAGTGGTTAGAAAGACCTTCTACATAGCCCACCTCATCACGAAGGGTTTCACATCTAGATCAAGAGAGGTAATCGTGCCCTTTATTCATCCCTCATCAGGCCCATCATAGAATACAATGCCCCTTTTGGGATGTACCTTACCCGACACCTGCAGCAATTAGAAAGACCCCAAAAGTATCTCACCAAGAGGATCAATGGTCTCAAACAGATGCCATATGCTGCTCGGTTAAAAAAACTCCAGCTCTACTCAGTTGCATACCGCCTACTTCGAGGCGATCTATGCCTGACATACAAAGCTATGTTAAATCCAGAATTAATGGACATGCTCCACCTCAGTAAATCTAAATCCCTTAGAGCCACACGCTCGAGGGACTTGAACCTCAGCACAGAAATAAATAGAACTTGCTGGAGGGACAGGTTCATAACCCAGAGGCTCCCTTCGCTCTGGAATAGAATTCCAGTTCATGTGAGGCAGAGCACCTCACTGAATCTCTTCAAGAAGAATCTCGATAAGTGGATGGGGGATCGTAGGTTTGTCCCAGGGATTACTCCCGTGTCACTATTAGACAGAGACACAGTAAACTAAACCTTAAAAAGGGCACAGTATACTCAAATCAAGGGGTGGCGTAAGCCATACAGAATCGGGCTAGGCTTATAATTGCCCCAGGGCAGATAGCCTAGTATGAACCTATGAACCTATGCACCTATGTGGTTTTATTGACCACCATTTCAGAGCAGATTTGGGTGTTACCTTTGAGATTGCAGACATATGTGAAGAAGGCCTTGTGATAGTCATTGGTGGATGTGGTCAATTTGGATGCGAAGTTAGCCTTAGAGGATTTCACCAGTGACCTTATTTGCTTGTTCAGACAAAGGAGATATTGCTTCAAACTTGGCACTTTCTCATTCTTGGTCCTGGACAGCAACTTTTTTCCTTTTATTATAGAGTTTGTTTATTGCTGCTGCCCAGCTGGAAGATGATTTGGTCCTGTCAGGTATTGCTGAGTCCATATAGCTATGTAGGTGCTCATATAGTGTTTTGGTGTAGGCTTGGACATTAGTGCTAGTTCCAACTGAAGGGACAGTGGTTGTGAAGCTGCATTTACCTGATCTAAAGAGATAGTATTCAGCTTTGGAAAAGTTTTTTCATTTGACCCAGACCTGGGGGGGGGGTGGTCAGGGGAGATAATGACTTCAAAAAGGATCGCTTTATGGTTGGATCCTATCAAGGAGTATGACACTGTAGGGGTGCTACAGTGGCTTCTCATGTTGGTTAGGACCAGGTCCAGGATATTTTCACCTCTCTTAGGGGTGTTGACCAGGTGATCCAGTGCATTGGCATTGACAAAGTTGAGTAATCTCTGGGAGTTAATGTTTGTATAATTAGTCATCCAGGATCAGGGTAGAGAGTTGAATCTGGATGTATTCAGGTATGTCCAGACAGGTGGAGTGGGCGTCTTTGAGTCATGGCTTGTGGTCTGTGGCTAGCTATAATTTGAATAGGTGTTTTGTCAACAGTTAACATCACTTGGGGTGTCTCCTATGTGTCATACCATTTGACCAGCTTGGAGGTGTGTATGTCTTTGATAAATATTGAAACTCCACCTCCTTTAGCTTTGTAGCCCTTCGTTTGGGGTCTGAAAGTATGATAGGATGAGTAACCTGGTAAGGTCTGGGTTAATCTCCACAGCTTTAAACCAGATTTCAGTGGCTGCACAAATGTCAGAATCCTCCAGGGCAAGGAATGCTTGCAATAAGTGCAGTTTCAATCTAAGACTCCTAGCGTTTAGCAGCATGACCTTTACATGTTGTTTAGAAGAATTTTTCATGTTGGTAATTTTGTGCTCATGACTTTGCCTAAAAATGGCACTATGGGTGAGGCAAGAGCCTTTTCCAGAAGCCTAAAGCCCAGGGGAGACAGATAAAGACCATCTCTGGCAAAACATCGTGTTCTGTCAGTCATGTCCTCCCAGGCTGTCAGGTACTGGATCCCCTTGGAATTACACCAGAAACTAAGCCAATTATTAAAGTCAGCCATTTTCTGTTTGCATTTAGGTATCATTCTGGGTGATGGTCGGATGCTTCTTAAGGCTAGGGACATACCTGCCTAGGACACACATTCAGCAAGCTCAGTCATGTCTCTCTTCATATACTCCAGAGAGGTACGTCTCAAGTCACTCACACCAACATGGACTATGACAGAATCATAACAGTACCTGTTGTTAAGAGACTTGAGTGCGTGCATTATATGGTAGATTCCAGCACCTGACAAGCAATTTACTGTGACTTTCCCCTTGTCTAGCCTGGTGAGGGGAACATCTGTATGTCTCACAATAGAGTCTCCTTTGACTAGTATATTGGGTTTGTGGCTGGGCCTTAGTGGCTGTAAGACACAGATGTTTGTACTATGTGTGATGCTTGGTGTTGTGGGTTGTGATGTGCGTGTGTATTTTTGTTTCGGAGTTCCCTCTTGTTTAGGTATGTTTTTGTTGAGAACCCCCGCATATGTCAGAGTATGTTGTACAGATGTGGGTGGTGGTAGAAGTTTGATGTTCGTAGTGTTTGTGCAGACAACCTTCTCAGTGCCAGATGTACTGGCTTGTGACTGAGAAAGCAAGGATTCTAGGTTCTTAATGTAATTGCATCTTTCACATATTGTGTTCCTAGGTGGTAGTTGTAGTGGGTTTTCTGTGTACATAAGGGAGTTGCTACACTCTCTAAGGATTCCCATGTCAACCAGACTAGCAGGAGGAAACCATAGGAAATTGTCCATCCATGGTTATCAGAATCTGTGGAAGAGAGGTCAGGGATAGTAGACTGGGTACTATATGAGGAGAGTACCTATAGGAGTGAGTAGGGCTGGATAAAATCAATACGGTAGCTATAGGTGAGAGCCTCACTTGCACTGGAGTGCTGGTACTCATTCTGTGGTTAGCAAGTTACCCCAGTGTGTTAGTGCCTGTTTCGCCTGCTATGATTTTTTTTTTTAAAGAGACTGGCCTACAGATTTACATTGTAATATGAATAAGAGACAAGAGACTGTTTAATTCTGGTGTTAAGAAATTCCGTATTGAAGGTGTTTGTGATGCAAAAAATACTCATTCATCCACCTCAAGCCTACAGAGCAATATTCAGGATGTACAAAAGGAGTGGGAAACTAGCAGCACACACGAGAAAACGTCTGCATTTACTTGTAAGTATATGGACAGCTGTTTAAAATTTGGTTTCATTCAATGCCCTGTCACTGACCAGTTGCCAAGACCTGAATGTGTCATTTGTGCTACTTTTCTTGGAAATGAAGCTATGAAGCATCACGACTTATGAGACATCTCAGCACAAAACATTACAGTCTCTCGAATTCTTTATGCATAAAAGAGATGCAATTAAAATAGAAAATTATTTCCCAAGTTTCAACCACTGAAAATTCACTTCTGACGGCATCCTATTTAATATCATTACAGATAGCCAAATGTAAAAAAAACACATTCCATTAGCGAAGATCTCATTAAGCCTTCTTTGATTACACCTTATAATGAAGTAATAGGCCAGTCTGCAGCAAGTAACATGAAAGACATCCCATTGTCGAATGATGCAGTTGAAAGGCGGATATCTGCTATGGCAAAAGATACATCAATGAAACTCAGTGAAAAAAATTAAAAAGTCAAACTTGTTTGCATTACAAATGGATGGATCTACAGATATTCAGAACAGCATTTTACTTACATATGTACGATATATTGACAATGATGAAAGGGACATGAAGGAAGACATTTTATGTTTCTGAATTACCTACGCACACTACCAGCAGTGACATTTTCAAAGTCTTAAATGGTTTCTTTGAAGAGAGAGGTCTGGAATGGAAAAATTGTGTTGGAGTTTGTATTGATGGAGCTGCCAGTCTTACAGATTGAAATTCAGGTGTAGTCACTAAAATTAAGGATATGGCGGGCTGTAACTTATTGTCAACACATTGCTACATTCATAGGCAAAACCTGGCCTCCAAAAAAAATGGCACCTTAGCTTAATGAAGTCCTGTCTCAATCCATTAAAATTATTAAGTACATAAAAAACAGTGCTTTAAACACAAGACTGTTAAAAGAATTGTGTCATGAAATGGGCTTTGATAATCAAAATCTTTTCTATTCGGAAGTTCGTTGGCTGTCCTGAAGTGAAGTTCTCAAGAGGTTATATGAACTCTGAAAGGAAGTTGAGCTGTTTCTAAATGATAAGAATAGTGATCAGTCCTATTATTTCCAGGATAACAAATGGGTAGCCATGTTGGCATATCTCGCTGACATATTTTCTTACATAAACGAGTCGAATTTAAAACTTCAAGGTCCAGATAAAATTCAATATTTAATGCTTGGGACAAGATCGAATCATTCAAAAAGAAACTCAAACTCTGGCATAATATGATTGTAGAAGAAAACAATGAAATGTTTCAGTCGTACTCGGATTATATTATGGAAGCAGATGTTTTCTATTCGCAGAATTCAGTTTCAGATATTTTATTGCAGCTTACGTGAAGATGATGATGACGTCATTTGAAAAGTATTATCTTGAACATGAGGATGCCTGGAGGCAAGATATGTGGATTGTGAACCCTTTTGTTGAGCACAAAGAGACAGCCCTTTCCCATGAAGAAACTCTTCAAGTTATTGAATTATCATCGGACAAAGGACTGGGAAAGGGTTGAGAGGGTGGTCTATTGGTTAAGGTGTTTGCCTTACAAACACAAGGTGCAGGGTTTGAGTCTCACAAGGGATAATTGGCTAGGCTTAAAATGGCTCATAAGAGCAGTTAGCTTCCTACTAACCTATGAAACTATGGAAAGTACTTTTAATTCTATGAGTAATTCAAAATTCTGGATAAGAATGAAAAATGATTATCCAGATTTGCATGAAATAGCAATGAGAGTTTGTCTTTGTTATTCCACCACATATCGTTGTGAAACTGCATTACCTGCCATGACTGTGCTTAAAACAAACAGAGGAAATGCCTGCAACTTTGTCTCCGTTTGGCTATCACTTCAATTCTTCCCAGATTTAATAAGCTAATGGAAAGAAAACAACAACAAACATCTCTTTAGATTAACTAAAACCTTCAAAAACTGAGTTGAAATAAAAGGAACTAAGTTAAATTTTTTTCAAGAACTTATAATTGCTGTATTAAACTGTTAAAGTGCTGCATTTTTACATTTAAAATGTTAACTACTGTTGGAACTAATGTTTAAAATTGAGAGATTCATACATTTATCTTTATTAAATTTGATACTTTGCATATATAAGTATTTGGCGTATGTTAGATATTTTGCATATATAAATATTTGGTGTGTGTATGTCATAAGTGTTTTGCTGACAATTTGACATCATCCTGCTTTGGTAAGGTATTTATGAGTAAATTTGTTGGTCTTATAAAAAAATAAATAAATAATTTAGTGGGCTACTGAGCACAGTGAGAACCACTGTGTTAGACTGTTTGCTGGCATCACCCTGCCTACATGCATGTATAGAAGTGATTGAGAGGAGGAAGATGTTAAAAATTGCAACACTATTCTAAGGGTCACCAGCTACATCTGGGAGATAGTTAACTCACCATGTTCAGTTGTAGAGATGCTGATTTCTGGCAACAGGTAAGTATCTTGGCTTAATCATCATTCATACATTTACATCATACAACATGACAGCATATTAAACTTATATGCACATTTAACATTGCATTTCCATCAGGCATACACATTGAGTGCACACATTTAACCAAGGTTAATACATTTAACTCAAGTATTATGATCATAAATGCATTTGAAATTAACTCAAACCAGCAGACTGATTAATATTGTTAATTATTTAGAATGACAAATTCCTTACTTTGTCTTTATGATGCTTGGGGAATTTTTTGTCTCCTATATGAAGCATTTTGGAGAAAGACTGCACGCCATTTTGCCGAGTTATATGGAACCTCTCTTTTATTAGACAGCACTTCCATGATTATGAATAAGTCCTTTATTACCCATTTCTCATTGACTGCTTTACTAGCATATCTCAGTAACCTTGAAGGATCAGCTCACTAACATTAATGTACAATTTAGGTAAAGTAAATATCTCATGGCAAATCCATATAATGTTGCTTGTTGACCTCATACCTTTCATCTGTGTTGAATGCAGCAGAATTTCCAGATTTTTGCCTCATATTTTAGATATGCTCCTCATACAATTTGTGGTCATCTTGCAAATCACTGAAGTCATTAATTAAGGAAGGTTTCTTGAGTTTCAGACTTAGTATTCTTCAGAAAATGCAGAATAGCAAAATCTGTTACTATAGCAACCATTGAAGAACAATATATAAAATTTGTCTGATTTTGTGCCTTTGTCCCCAATTATTTTTGGCTTTGAACAGAATTGTTGGGTTTATTTGTTGAGAATTAGGACAAGTGGTTGCAAATCCCAAAGAACAATCCTGAATTTATAATAGGAAGAAGGTCAATCTGACTGTTCCGATTATTCTTCTAATGCTCTGTTTGCTTCATCAGGAGAAGTGGCATAAAAATCAATGTGAACTCAAAATGTATTCACCTCAGGTGTTGAGTTACAAGCTGAAACTTAATAATATCTTTACCAGTATATTGTTGTCATCAAACTCTCTAAATCAAAATGGCTTATTGGCATGCAGATGTGCCATAAAAAATGTTGCTTGTGCTGTGTATATCTGCTTGCATGTTTTGAAAGTATCAACAAATGCAGTGGCTGCTCTTACCCCCTTTGTTACCTAAACTTTATTCAACTTATTCTTATCTGCTGTTTGTTTTATGCACATCTGAAGCTTTGTATAGTTTTAGGGATATATCTCCTTTCATTGTCATTCACATTTTGACATCATTCTCTATGAAATGCTTGCTCCTTCTACATTTCAAGTTACATATGTTACAACTACAGACTTTAATCATCAGCTGAAATGGCTTCTGTTTTAGTGCTTCTGTTCTTTACAGACCAGTAATTACATCTTTTGCAGTGAAGTTCAAAAGAAAGAAGTGACTCAAGTAATTTTTGCTGCTTTTTTCTATGATGCTCACTTGCAGATACAGCATTCTTTGTTCATTTAACTCTTATAAGAACACACAGTACAATGTAATATGTTTTTGTTGTGCAGCAGTTATTTAACTCTGCCTCCTACAGAGCAGTATTGAACCCTGGTTTTGACAATTGTAGATGCCAGGCATTATTTAAAAAAATCAGAACATATTCATTACTTTCAAACATATTCATGTTGCAATTTTAAACTCAAATTTTTGCAGGTTGTTAGTACAAATAAATTCACAACTTACCTAAATGTCTTTAGTAACCAGCTGTCAGCTTTTCATCTTTACAAAAATGTATATCATATTAAAAGAAATGAAAAATGCTACAAGTGATATGGCGACCTTATAAACACCTTTTTTAATTGCATTTTAGTATAATTCATTGCAACTAATTCAGATAGATTAGCTTTGACAGAACAAGTTTAAAATATTGAACACCGGTAGCGGACAACTAAACAGTTTTGTTTCATAAGTCAGAAAGGGAGACACACAAAAACAAACATATTACTCAATCTAACCACAGCCATTTTCCAGATAAAGTGGTATTTTTGTTATGAATATCTAATGACTTCAAATCATTTGAAAATCTCCAGGTAAGACGAAAACAGCTAACTAGATTAAAAATAACTCTCTGTGCTTCACTAATCTGACACACCGTGTCTCATCTCCTGGCATCATACAATATATCACAGGTAAAGATAGGATTATAAACAACACATTAAAAGGAGATGTCATGAAGCATGTAGGACATAACTTATTTTACACATCATTCATTTATTTTTTATCTTTCTTAGAATATTACCTGATCATTCTAAGCTCTGATCATTCTGTTTCTTGAAGATTTCCACAATAAGAACCAAATGATGAATATTCTCTTCTGCATCGGATTTTTTAAGGGAAATGATGAATCCGAGGTTAATTCATAACCGTTAAGTAGAAAAAACGTAAATTATAAGCAGTCTAACCCTTACTTTCAAAGCGGACTTCATTGCAGCTGATCTGGAATGTAATTGGCATTCTCCTTTTAAATGGCATTCGTATGTGTAATTTAAATGTGTGATATTTCTGATTTGTACAGTGCTCAATTGGCATGCTCGCTTTCAGATTTTTTTCCTGGTACTGCCACATTAAAATCAAATGAAATGACTTTTAGTTGACAAGAACTGCTGACTTTTTGTTGTAAATACAGCTTTTACTCAGCAAGCAGTCACTAGTGCTGAGAACAAAGTATTCTATAGATCTCTGGTACAAAATGCCACATCCTAGCCAGTGTAAGCTGCAAAGCAGTTGTCAGCAATAAGCTAGCAAAACAACAGTTACATATTGAAGCATTTCATGAAAACATGAACTCTGTAACAAAAAAAAAGAAAAAAAGGGACTACATACATTAAACTAATATGCATTTTAACTGAAGATGTTACATGCATATTTTAGTCCTTTTAGTCAGAACTTCCATTATATGCAGTTCTTATATTGCGTTCTGAACTGAAATTTTGAAGAGAAGTAATTTGCATTTCACTGTACTTTGCTTTTTAAGAACTATTAATTATACAATTGAAAACAAACATGTAGCTTTGGGTGTTTGTAGGAATCATTTTGTAGACTGTGGGGTTGTCTCACACTAGTTAGATGTTTGCATTCTATTTGTCATTCAGTAAAAACATGAGTAGAGAAACCTATACAATGTAACTTATTCCATTAATTCACAGAAAGAAGCAATGTAACCGTTCTTACTTGGAGCTATAAAAAAGACTATTAAAGAAGGATATTTTTAAAGAGGGATTAATTTATGCAATCCCTTCCACCCTGTAAGAATCCTCTGCTAAGTCTGCCAGAAATGCCACTGGCTGTTACATGCAGAAGATTATGAATAAATTAAAATTAGAATTAATTCCACATGCAAAATAACATAGCTCTGCTGATGGCAGAAACCCCAGCCATCACTGACACCTCAGATTAAACACTTGTCTATGCTTCAGAGAAAGAGCTCTTTGTGGAGCTCATTTAAATGCTGTAGCAGATAGTATGTCTCAAAGGTTAATATTGTCAATGCTAGCAAATTTTCACTTCAGGAAGTAATGGAGTTGTCTGCTATCTTACCACAATCACTGTATTATAAACACATTGCATGTTTCTACCCAAGGCCATTCTGTTTGCACTGTGTCCATTATTCCCTCTGACTAGTTCATATAACATTTTTATGCAAGACCAGCTGTTTTTTATATTCCTGGACATCTTGAAGTGTAAAAAGTTCTGACATTAGATAACTTTCTACATTAACGAATCATGTGAGACAGTAAGACTGAAAGGTAGTAGTTTGATGAAAGGACAGCTGAAGTCTGTGGATCATGAGCCAGAAATGTGTGCTCCTGAATTAAGACACTTATGAATCCAGTCAAAATCTTCTTCACTGCATAGGTCCAGGACAAAATACTTGAAGACACTTCTGGAAAAGAGCACCACTGTCCAATAACACAAAACAAGACACATCACTGTAGCACCCATAAAAACAATTTGACACTGCTAAAACATAGCATTCAAATATAGAGAAGTAGACCCATCAAGAAGGGAAATCTACATTCATCATCCATGCCAGTCAAATATGATACCTTCTAATTTGTTTTGTTGGAAACCAAGTCCATTTGCCCACCAGAAGTCTACATCTGGTATGTATTCCTAAAAATGAAAAAGTCACCCTATAAGCTTCTTTTTCCTACCAGCCTGTAACCAGGAAACTCCTGTTCTCATCACTTAGTAAAGTGTGACTATATAATGCACAGTGAGTGTAGTTGTATTACCAGACATTCAGGACATCTCTTGATTTGATTATTTTCAGTACTAAGCTGCCACTACAAAGGACATTAGGGTAACTGTGACAATGCCTGCCTTAACAAAACACAGTGTATTGTGTACACATACACGTGCACATGGTCGAATTGCATCTCATCTAACTATTCAGGTTAACTTCCTAGCAGGCACCACTGCCACATCTTACCCTTGATGAGGTTGTGGCTGAAGTCCTAATGGGTGATGAGGATAGCAGTGCTGTGATGGAGGAGAGGTTCATAGCTTCTCAAAGAAGTAACCCATCAGCATTGCCTGAGGTAACACTGTTACAATTCTAGCAGTTAGTGTAGGTTATGTTGGAGAGAGCATTGGGCAGGTGTCAACCCTCAATGGAGAGGTGTTTGGAAGGGAGCTTCAGATTGTCTCACATGCCTGTTATCCCCTAACTTCTAATTACCCATGGGGAGTGGAGCCCATCCCACCATCAAGCCAAATACTTCTTCTTGTGGTGTATGGCACCACACCAGGAGATGCACTAACATGTGCAGCCTGATTAAAACATGTACTACTATATGTTATATGCTTATTTTTCTTTGAAGTCACATTTTCTGTTCTGGCAAGGTCAGGTAATGTGGAACATTGGCATCCTTTCTGCAATGCTACAGCTTTCACTACACCAATAAATCCACTTACACAGTTACTGCACTGCCCATTTAAATATACAGAAGCATGACTGGCTACAATTAAGTGCAGCTTGTGTAGATTTGGATATTTCATATCTGTCCATGGTACTGGGTAGTCCTACTTAGGTGAATAAAGCCTGAGCATGCCTTTGTATAAGACATTATTTGCATAAAGGATGTCTCTCCATCAAGGAGTTTATTCTAGTCATAAGTATTTGATTATCTCCTTTGTCAAAGAATCTTTCCTAAATACCTATTTTGTCCTATTCCCTGATAAGGAGTATTAAAAATGTGAAGTTTGAGACATTGACTGGAAAACTGAGATTCCAAATATATTAGCTGTAATAGAAACTTGACTAAATGACACCTATTGTCCCTCCCATTTCATTCAGTCCAAATATGCTATCATCTACAATAATGGACTTGATGAAAGACATTGAAGATGTGTTGGACTACTAATCAATATTAGTTCCCTTTACCATAAAAAATGTATTGCAATTGGATTCTAGTAGATATGGAATTAAGGGGCATTGTCAACTGAAACTGTGTAGTATGTACCCCGTCAATCCTTAATAACCATATTTCAGCAACCTTTCTTGTATATTTTTTTTCTGCATGAGTTTCACATAACACTATCTTTCTGGAAAACGTTGATATAAATGTCCCTACCACAGCATCTCACATACTCAGTAAAATGTTCCAGTACTACAACCTAGAACTACTAGTCAAAGAGCAAATGCAGTAACAGGAAGCCATACTACTTTTAACCACTAACAAAGAAAATGCCTGAAAGTAACTACCCTTCTCAATAGATTGTGAGCATTGCCTTTTAATTCAACATGGTCCTTCAAATCTAAGGAAAAAAAATCTTGTATACTGACCTATGGACCCAATCCCTAATGAAGGACATCAACTGGTAAATGCCTGCTTATACAATATAGACTGGTAAGCTTTATGCAATCACAGTGACCTTAATATAGCATTAAACTGCTTCCTCATAAAACTTAGCACTATGCAAGACATAGGGCAGGATTCACGATGGCTTGCATGAAGTCTAAGAGCCGTGTAAGACTCCATGCAGCCATCGCAATCCAGGAACAGCCTGAAATCCCGTGTAAGAGAAAGCTAAAACGACTCTTACACGGGCAGGGCGTGGATATGCTAATCACCCCACTTGCAGCTGAAAGGCATGCAAATGAGGTAGATTAGCAATCCACGAAGCTGAAACCAGCCCGTGTAAGAGTCGTGTTAGTTGCAGAAATGTACTCAGTTGACAACTGAGTACGTTACTGCAAATAACACAACGGAGCCATGACAGCTCCAAATAACGTGTGCAAATGGTACAGACAGCATGCCAATGGCCAAATATGTGGCCATTGGCATGGTAAATCGATGCAAACATGAAAAAAAATATATATTTTTTTCGGAGATCGGCGATGTTTAAACGCAGCGCAGCCCCGCGCAAACGGGCTGCGCTATATAAAACTGAAAAATGAAGGTTAGAAACCCACAAATGTGGGTTATATGTAATGCATGGATTTGCAATGCAGGGACTAGCAGACCAAAAACAACATGGCCACCGTCTAGTGGTTGCTAAGGGGGGAAGCTGAGTGTAAGACATGTAACTAAGCATTAGTAGGCAATCCTATGTAAATGAATGGTAGGATAGTGAATCACACTGTCACATAGCAAATGAGCACAGTCCGTGTAGTGTAAGAGTTAGATAAGGGGGAGTAACAGAGTAGGAGATAGGTGACATCACAGGGGGGAATGTCAGGAAGAAAGCAAGCTCATTGGAGCAAAGTGGTATGTGAAATATATCAATCACACAGCAGAAAAAGAGGAGTGTCAACAGATAAGCATGGGAAAGTCAAGAAATGGAAGGTGTACACTGTGGCCAACACCAAAGTTTCTTGCTGTACGTGCATGCACGTGTGTGCGTGCTGGGAGGCGCGAGTAAGACAGAGTGCACGCGTGTAAAGCAGAGTAAGCATGTAAGAGCCTGTTTAAAGATCTGTAAACCTGTTTGCGCTGGTGTGCGCGTGTTTTAACCTGAATAAGCAGACTCTAGTCCGTGTAAGCATGTGTGCGCGCGTGGTAGCCACTGTGAACGTGTTTTCGCTGGTATGCATGCTGCTCCCCCCTGAGGAAACAGAGAGGAAAAGGAAGCAGGAGAAGTAGTAGGAAACTAGCAGGGAATACCTGTAGAGGTAGCAGGTGAAAACAATAAGAAGCAGGCAATTACACAAGCAGAATACAAGCCCAGCCCAGCACTTAAAACACTGCAAACAGCATTGCAGTATGTTTCTCTCAAGAGATACTGCAAGACAGGAGTAAGGTAGTAGAAGCGAAAACTGAAAAAGCTGCACTCAGACCAAACATGCTAGGGGCTGCCATAGCTGTCATAAGGAGACATAGGAGACTTGCTGAGGGTGGTGACAATGGAAATGCTGCCAGACAACCCACAGTGAGGAGACAGAGAAGAGTGTTCAGGCCTAGGGTCACCTACCAGGGGTTACATGAGCTGGAGATAGTGGAGCACTATAGAGTGGACAGAGACCTCCTGCAGCAAATTGTTGAGCTGTGCAGGCCACGCCTCACACACAGAACCAACAGAGGGGAACCCATCCCAGTGGAAACCAAGGTATGTGTTGGCCTAAGAATACTAGCAACAGGTACCTTCCACAGACCAACTGGTGATATGATGGGGATATCACAGGCATCAGCCTCCAGGGTACTGCACCAGTTCCTGGATGCCATGCCAGCACATGTTGGTGATCATGTATATTTCCCCAATGCCCGTGAGGTATTGGCCAGCAATATGCGTCTCTTCCAGCAAATAGCGGAATACCCTGAGGTAGTGGGTGCAATAGACTGCATGCACATACGCATCAAAGTACCAGCCGGTGAGCAGGGTAGAGCCTACATTAACCGCAAGGGCTTCCCCTCCATCAACTGCCAGGTCGTGTGTGATGCCCCGGGCATAATAATGAATGTGTGTGCTGGCTGCCTTGGGAGCTACCATGATTACCATATCTGGAATTTGACGCAGCTGTACCAGACATTTGCCAGTGGGGACATCCCACATGGACACCTAGTGGGGGATGCAGGTTATGCACTGGAGCCGTGGCTGATGACACCCATCAGAAATGCACACACACCTGAACAGGAACGCCATAATGAGGCACATGCACAAACACGTAATGTAATAGAGCATGTGTTTGGGCTGCTCAAGTCATGGTTCCGGTGTCTGGACACATCTGGTGGAGCCTAGCAGTACTCACCAACTACATGTACCCAAATTGTCATGATATGTGCTATGCTATATAATATGATCCTGCAAAAACAGCTGCAGCAGGACCAGCATAGGGCCGGGCCAAACAGCCCCCCACCATTGCCAAGGCTATCACAGGCAGAGCGTGACTCGGAGGAGGAACAACCTGAGCCTGCCCCAGTAGGCAGAAGGAGGCGTGCCCAGTATGCCCTGGCCTTGGCAAAGAGGCAACGCATAGCACATACACTGGCTTAGTAGGAACCCTGGGAATGATACCCCTCTCTGACTCACTCATATAGTAACAGGGATGCCTTAAAATGACATAACCTGCTCTCAAACATGTACAGGGAGTGTAGTACGTGCATCTGACAGAGGCAGCCCTGCAGCACCACCTGAGGCATGATTGCCATGTGTTAAGCAATGTAACACCATCTAGTATGCAAACATGAAGACCCAACCTAACATCTCACCCTCACTAAGCATGATGCCACACTATGAAAACAACAAGATCAAGTACAATAATTGGCTGAGGTATTGCCGTTAGCAAGGGGGAACACATGGCTGACATCCTGGGCTGACATGCCGAGGAAGACATGATGCCCCACCTGCTAGGGATGGCACGCACCCAGCACACCTGGCTGTGTAGATACTGTGGAAAAGGCTGCTGTCACCCCCACTGTGCCTGGAATAGGTTAGCCTGGAAACACAAACCCACCAACATAGGTAGCACAAGGGATAATAACCTGGACGTAATGCTACCCATTGCCAGAAGTCTAACCTGCGAGGTGCATGCAGACCAAACCCACCACAGCATGGAGAATGGTAATATGTGTTCTGTAACAGAAACCTGGGTAAGGTCCAGAAGAGCACCCTAATACTACCAGGTTATGCCTCATACCATGCTCTACAGCTCCAAAACATGGAACACACGACAATAGGAGTGTGGCTACCAGTAATTATCAAGAATAACCACACCCCAGGTTGGTACCACAGCAAGAAGCAGCATGGACTATCCACGGGCAAGTAACACTGTCTCAAACTGTGTACCTGTTTGAAGCCTGCTACAGACCCCACACACAAACCCAGGTACCCCAGCCAGCCTTCCTGAAGACACGTCAGAGTATGAATGTCCCAACTAATACCAAACAAGGCACACACAAAGTATGACATAGGTGGCAATCCATAATGTAAGGAAGAGGTAGTCATGGACCTAGGGACACAAGTGGACGGTAACCTGTCATGTGACACACACATTGCCAAGGTGGCCAGGAAGACCTGCTATATTGCCAACCTTAATATGAAAGGATGCACATGTAGAGCTACAGAGGTCATTGTGCCCCCATACCCTTCTCTTATCAGGCCCATACGTGACAACTATGCCCCAGTCCGCATGTACCTTACCTTACACATGCAGCAGTCAGAAAGATCCCAAATGTACCCCACCAACAGGATAAAGGGTCCAAACATTGGACATCTGCAGCCTGGCTGAAGAAACACAGCCCAATTCAGAAGCATACTGCACAGTCAGAGGTGATGTATGCCTGATGTACAAAGCCATGCCCAATCCAGAATGAATGGACATGCTCCACTGCAGAAACCCCAAATCCAGCATACACACCACAGTGAGATATCTGAACCTCTACACATAGATTACTAGGATGTGCTGGAGGGACAGATCCATAACCCAGAGGCTCAGGACACTCTGGAACAGAATCCCAGTCCATGATAGGCTGAGCTCCACACACAAACTCAACAAGAGAAATCCGTTGAAGTGCATGGGAGATAGCAGGTGTACACTGGGGGCCATCCCTGTGTCACATCTAGGAAAGTAAACCCTACGTGGGCATGATATGCACATTGCAAGGTGTGTTGAGACCCACACACAGTCTGTCCATGCTCAAACAAGGCCAGGGCAGATAGCCTAGTATGAACCTATGAACCTATGATGATACAAATTGTGCAGGACACAAAGGATTATTAAACAGCTGTCCTACCTGATGGTAGGAACCATGGTGGTAATCCACAGATATGCTCTGCAGCACTCTAATATCACAAACAATACACCAAACCCACACACATTGCCAACATCCTACCTAACAGATTCTTTGCAAACTCCCCATCAGCACCTAACTGCCAAATATCTATCCCAGGAGAGTGCTGGCCCCCCAACATTGCAGATGCTGAGGTAACAGCCAGCATCCACAAAGCACAGCACACAGCATCAATGGTACCAGATGGTGTCCTGGGTTGTGTCCAACAAGTACTGTAAGAAGAATGCAACAGCAAATAGCATTATTGTGCACTATCAGTCCTACCACAGGATATGTACCCAAAGAGTACAGCAACAGTGGTCCCACACCACAAAGGGGGTGCCTGAGTGGATACTGCAAACTATCACCCCTCAACCCCGAATATCTAGGTTGGCAAAGTAATGTAGAGGATGATCATGGATCCCATGAATAACAACATTGGGTACCTACAGACATTGGACCCTACCCAGTCTGGCTGTCATAGGGCAGATCCTGACCCGTACACATGTCTGACTCATGTGAAACATGCACCAAGCTCAGTGATGTGGGGAATGTTGATCACACAGCCTATCTGGACCTTGCTAAACCTTTCCATACAATACCCTAGTTGGTGGTACAGATAAGCTCACCAGCCTAACTATAAACCCCTATGCAAGTAGATGGGTTGCAAACCAGCTCAAGGACAGAACTGACCTGGCAGACATGCTGTAGCCATGGCAGACTGCAAACCAGGTACAACTGGCATCCCACAAGGCATGGTCCTGGGAACCCTCTTTTATGCTATATATGTCAAATAGGTACAGGCCAACATGGAAGGACTCTGTCTGAACAGGTTTGCAGAGGACGACAAACTGGCCACCATATTGGACCCTCCAGCTGACACAAGCAACCTACAAAAGGCACACATAGAAACACACAAGTGGTGCCACAGCCATGTCAACAAGCTAAATGCAGAATAGGGTATAGTCAACCCCTGTGGAAACACAGTACATGACCAGAAATTACCACGTAGGTGTTAACCCAGTAAGTACATCAGGAGCAATATGAGACCTGGGGACACAAGGTGACACATATCCTGCATGTGACAACCATGTGTCTGTAGTGGTTACAGAAACATATCATATACCCACTTAATCATGAAGGTAAGCACAGCTTGGTTAGGGTAGGTCAATGTGCCTCTCCAGTCATCCATCAGCAGCCTCACAATTGTGTACAATGGCCCTTCAGGGATATACCGTAGCAGACACCTGCAGCAACTGGAATGACCACACAAATACCCCACCAGGAGGATTGCAGAGCTGTAACAGATGCCATGTGTCGCCTGAGTAAAGTAACTGCAGCTCCACACAGTGCCATACTGCCTGGCTGGAGGTGAACTGTGCCTGATGTATAGAGCTATCACCAACCTGGTATCAATGGACATGTGGCACCATGTAAACACTGAATGCTGGTGACCTATGCAGCTGACAGGTCTGAACCCCAGCACAGACATAAACAGGACATGCTGTACTGATTGGTCCACAACCCAGAAGCTCACTCCACTCGTGACTAAACTCCCACTACAGGATATCCAGGGAGTCCCTCAGTGACTGTCATCCAGAGGAATCATGATGACTGGATGGGTGATGGCAGGTGTACCCTGGATATCACCTGTATGTCATGGGTAGACAGAGGCACAGCACACTAACCGTGACATATGTCATGGCAAACACCAGTAAATGTGTGTTGAAGGACAAACACTGTCTGATTAGCATTACAAATGAACTAGGGCACATGGCCATTGTTTGTCACTGTCCACACAAGTTGTGTAATACATTAACAATGTCGGACAATCATGTACTAAGCTGTCCATATCTGAACAAAATGCAACATGGTCATATCTGCACAACTGGCCCTCAACCAGTCTGGTGTGCTCACTATAAACATAACAAGCAGTGATAGGACTGAAACCGATTATACTGTCCACCACAGTGAAAGTTTTGCACCAGTACACTATACAACAATACAACTGTTTGGTCAGCAGGAAAGGATGATGACAACTGTATGCAAACTATCCCATGGCAACCCTGCAGGCACAGCATAATGCCTGTTAGGTTCAGACACACAGCAGTTGGGCAGTAAGAACACAACCTGATGTCCAACACTCAACTGTACATGTGATATATAGATGGCGTCCACACACAAACCGAAATGTGGTGGTCCACAGATCCAAACATAAGGAAAGGGCACACTGGGCATGCTCGCACACTTAGATAAATGAGATGTGGCAGTCAAGAAGCCATAGAAACTGTCAACTGGGCATGCTCACACACTTAGGCCATATCACAGTTCAGCAGGTGCACACACATATCTGGAATTTCTATGCGTTAACACAGGAACCTCCCACAATTCAGACATCTGCCCAGTGCACACAATGAAGTTACAACAGAGACATAAGTAAAGTACTGGATACCACTCATATGCAAACATCTCCCACAGTACACACGTTGTTTATAGAGATAGGGAAGGCTATGGCAATAAAGACCCACAAACAGTATATGAGCAACAGATATGTGCATCTGACAGGTAAACATATGGCCGTAGAGTGCAATACCTGACCATTGTCCCCAGGGAATACAGAAAGCTATCCGCAGTGTCTTTGGCGTCTGCCTCCACAGTACAGTAGGCCACTGTGCCTGTGCAAAGTTAATGCATAGATATGCTCTCCCCCTTACTGATGGATAGTAACAGATGTACATACCTCTTCATCCATAATGATGTCAGCACACTATACATATGTCAGGAGCAGAAATTATACCCAGTAATGTGAATAGTGCGCTCTGCTACTGCATCTCTAATAAGTGTCATAACATAGTTAGGTAGGGGTTTGAATCCTGCAAGTGCCCAGTGTGTGTGTGACTGTGTATGGGGGAGTAGAGTGTGCAATTCCATGTGTATGAGAAATGTCCCTTTTGACAACTTTTACTACACAAAACATACTGCATATTCCACTGTCTAAACACTGATGATGTCAGCACTCTATAAGTACAGCAGGAGAAAGCAATCCCCCCAGTAATGCAAATAGCGCGCTCTGCTAATGCGTCTCTCACTAGTGTCATAACATAGTTAGGTAGGGGTTTGAATCCTGCAAGTGCCCAGTGTGTGTGTCACTGTGTATGGGGGAGTAGTGTGTGCAATTCCATGTGTATGAGAAATGTCCCTTTTGGCAACATTTCCTACACAAAACATGCTGCATATTCCACTGTCTAAACACTGATGATGTCAGCACCCTATAAGTACAGCAGGAGAAAGCAATCCCCCCCAGTAATGCAAATAGTGCGCTCTGCTAATGTGTCTCTCACTAGTGTCATAACATAGTTAGGTAGAGGTTTGAATCCTGCAAATGCCCAGTGTGTGTATGACTGTGTATGGGGGAGTAGAGTGTGCAATTCCATGTGTATGAGATATGTCCCTTTTGGCAACTTTTACTACACAAAACATGCTGCATATTCCACTGTCTAAACACTGATTATGTCAGCACCCTATAAGTACAGCAGGAGAAAGCAATCCCCCCCATTAATGCAAATAGCGCACTCTGCTAATCCGACTCTCACTAGTGTCATAACATAGTTAGGTAGGGGTTTGAATCCTGCAAGTGCCCAGTGTGTGTGTGACTGTGTATGGGGGAGTAGTGTGTGCAATTCCATGTGTATGAGAAATGTCCCTTTTGGCAACTTTTACTACACAACACATGCTGCATATTCCACTGTCTAAACACTGATGATGTCAGCACCCTATAAGTACAGCAGGAGAATGCAATCCCCCCAGTAATGCAAATAGCATGCTCTGCTAATGTGACTCTCACAAGTGATCTAACATAGTTAGGTAGGGGTTTGTATCCTACAAATGCCATGTGTAATTTTGTCACACAGTTTGTCCATGTGTGTGGGGTGTTGTTCCCAATATTGCACGACATACATTATATCAGTAATGTCAATGCACACATGATGTATGTGTGTGCCACCTACACATATGTACCTGTGAACTGCAAGAGTTCCCATGTCCGAAGCCTGCTTCATGTGACTACATGGAATATGCATCAGACAACTGTATGACTGGGGTGTTCTGTGCAGGGGCTGCATGTGGTATGTGACTATACAGTGTGGGTTGTAGATGGTGTCATCCCACCAGCAAGGGATACATGATTGGTCTGGAGCATATAGTCCACATGTTGGTGATGAACAGGTGCAGCATGTTGTCACCACTTGTGGGAGTGGTAACAAGTTGTTCCATTGCAATGCAGGGAATGAATGATAAGACACCTTCAGATAGGGTCTTGCAGCTAGAATAATGCTCACACTCTATGTTTGGGTAGTTGCAGTACAACCATATAATGGTGTGTGTAGAGACCGTCATATTCCCAGTGTTGTCAGGAAGGCCAAGTGGTTTTCTTGGGTATGGGGGTGTGGTGTGTGCCAGGCTATGAACCTGAAGACAGTCTAACCCACTGTGTGTTGCACATGGAGAGGCTCTGATGCTTTGTGCAGTGCCACCAACCTGGGGGTGTGTGTATCTGAGGTGCCTTTGGATACATTCCCCCTGTTCTGTTTTGGTGCATGTGTAGGGGATGACAAGCATGGTATCAGGAATGACCTGGCACGGATGGTGTGCACCTGGGAGCCTTGTACCAGGAGTCTGTTACTGCACAGATATTGCTGTACCCCATGCTAAGGACAGTTTCCACTGCATGCATCTTGAGGTTTACACTGCTGCTGTTGAGTAGCATTGCTATTAGTGTCCCATCCCATGTGCTACCTGTGTAGGTGGCTATGTAATGTCAGCCTTGCATACAAAGGCAGTATGTGTGTAGCAACAGCCTCTGCCAATATACAACAGCCCATGGGTGACAGGTGCAAGCTGTCCCAAGCAAAGCAATGTGGCATGTCCAGCATGTAATCCCACACTGACAGGCATTGGATCCCCTTTGGATGTCACTGAAAGATACTTTAAGTGCAGAAACCGATGAACCTGTCTACATATTGTGGCAGCATTCATGGTGAGGGTGAGATGCTACCCAAAGCCAGGGTCATACCAGCCTGTGCCACAACCTCAGAGAGCCCCTCCATGTCCCCTAACATGTAGTCCAGGGAGGTGCGTCAGAGGTCATACACAATGACACAATGACATTGGCACAGACAATGACTGAGTCATACTGCTACATGCCTTGGAGTGACTGCTTTGCTTGTGTTATGTGGTGGATCATAGTGCCCAACAGGCAGCTCAGTGTGTCCATCACCTTGTTCAGCCTGGGAGCAGGACCACCGTGTACATGTCAATAGAGGTACCTCATACAACCGTAGCAGGTGTGCTGTCTAGCCATATGGCCTGACACTGTTTGGCAGACAGGCTTTGTGAGCTATGTGTCGCATGTGCTCTGCTCTGGCGTAATGTTTGCTTGTGTGTCTGCTTTGCAGATGTCAGCTGCTCAGGCAGGATGCTATTCTGAGAGCCCAATAATGTACCTGTGTGTGTCTGTGTTTGGATTGTGGTCGTGGCAGGTCTATGGGAGAGTGGTACTGTATTCACTGTAGTATCCCACTCCACCTGACAGGGAATGCCAGTGCTGTGTAAACAGAACTTAGCCCCCAGTTTGGCAATGTGGTTGCATCTCTCACATGTGTTGTACATGTATGGGAAGGGGAGAGGGTTGTCTGTGTACATGAGGCAGCTGTAACATTGCCACATGACACACAGATTCACCAACTGGACCTGAGAGTAGATCGACAGGTGACCTTTGCACATGCTACCATAGCATTGTGACTCCCACACTAAGTAACGACACATAGGGCCAATGGGGAACAAGGTACTCAAGGTGACTATGTGAGGGTGTAGTGCTCCTGAATTGTTAGTGCTGGCATATATGAATGCTGTCTTGAGCAAATGTGAGGTACATCATATGCAATGTGTTACAGACAAGCTACATGCAAACAGGACAAACAGTGACATTCTGTCAAGTGACACATGGACATCAGTACAGTAAGCAACTCAGATGTCACTAGGGATCCACAGAGGCACTGTATATCTGCACCACAGGTGGAATCAGTGTTTCAGGAACATAACAGGCAAACATGCATACAAACAAAGCTACAGTCAGTAGGCCTGTATGTAGACTATGCTGCAACAAACAAGGTGTACGACTTACAGTATGTAACAGTGCATATATGCAGGCACTCTAAGCCAGTACCCAGACATTCCCAGGTCAGACGGGCTGGGACCAGCCGCAACCCCCACAAGTGTATAGACCACGTAATGTTGAATAACTGGCCTGATACCCAAGTGCTCATGCCTGTAATAATACACATGTCAAATAACAGACACTGAGCCCTCACTCAGCAGTTCCAGACGTAGTATGATGTATGCTACCTGTCCTGGCACCACAGTATCCTTGACATCTATGGACACTCTCCCTCCTGTCATAGTTAGTTCTGTGTTTTGGTGCTGTTATTCATGGTATGAGGTGTGACCTTGTAGTGCTAATGTGCTCTTGTGAGCCCTGAACCTGCTGTGTAGTACTGCACAGATATCAACATCCTGAAATATCTGCATTGCAGAGTCGTGTGTGGACAGCATGCAACTCGCAGTTGACATGGCCATCACTGAGTATCAATATGTACATTGTTGTATCCCCTGTGCTACCTATGTAGGTGGCCATCCCTTCACAGCCTCACCACCAATATGCAAAGATGTGCAAACAGAACACTGTGGTAATTAGTATGGGTGTACAAAACAATACAATGAGATTCATACTGTAACTGCATCAGGCATGCTGGTATATACCCACAATGCTATAATTACATTGTACTGTTGTCAACATCATACTATTACAATACATCTATGTAGTCACCCTGTGCATCAGCACCATGTTAACCTGTTCCTGCACCGATCTTACAGATTGCAGGAGGTGGCACAGTTTCATCATATGCACAGGGTGTGTACCTGGTATGCCTGAGTCTGCCACTGATACAACCAATTGACATGTCTGTGTGTGTGTGTTGGTGAGGGACAGCAGTACAAGATGGGGCAATGTTGATGCAGTGTGTGCGTGTATGCAGTAGCCCTAGGTGTTATCACTTTGCATGTGTGTATGAATGCACACAGTCCCACCTCATGGCTGCCATATACAGGTGTTTGTGGACAGCCGCAGACTGTACCTGCCAGGACATACAGATCACTGTCTGTGGCCATGGACATGGTACCTGTGCCTGGCAGGGGTGCTGCGGACCGTATCAGGTACCAATCCAGACTGGGTACTGTCATCAGAAGCAGGTGTTCATTGACTGGAGACAGGTCCCTGTTGGGACTGTCCAGCACCACGTGCACGTGGTCTCCTGGGGCGGTCCGATGACAGCACAGACCCGCTGCTGCTGGCACTATGTGAGCGGCCGCGGCCCTGTTGTCATCTGCAACGGCTACCAGCTGCTGCTGTTGCTGGCATACGGCCACGTCGATGCCTCAACCGTCCACCATTGCCCTGGCTCATGGACATATAGTTGTGGAACAGATCTAATGTCCCCCCCCCAACGTCTGTCAATGACCTCGGTGAAGTTGCGGATGGCAGCCGCAACATCACGCATACTGTCACTCATGGCTGTGCGACATGCTCTCAGCTCCCTCAGACCCTGTCTGGTGTACCGTTCCATACATGACTGTGCCTGCATTACAGCCTGGAACATAGCTGGGGTTGAAAGACCTCTGTGGGCACATCTGACAGGGGCGGTACGCCCACAGATGCTCTCACGAGAACCCATGGACGTCTGCCTGTGCGGTACCATGTCAGGGCCCTGGCCATGGTTGCAGTGTGGGGATGCATGTGCCACTGGTACCACATTACCCTGGTCAATGCCCACTGTATCCTGTCCATCACCTATGGACATTGGTGACAAGGATGTATTGGCAGGATGACTGTGCGCATAGATGGGGTCGACAGCTGTGTAGTGTCAATTGGCTGACCAATGACGGACCCTGGCACACCTACGTGTGCCATTACACAGGTATCATCATAACTATCCACAGCAGCTGATTCAGGTTCCCTGCTGCATGACACCAGAGCAGCACCAGAACCTGTGGGAGTAAGACAGGAAACACAGTTTACAATGTGTACACAATGCCACCACTGATGCACACATGGGCACATGCACACATGCGCACATGCACACATGGGCACATGCACACATGCACGCATGCGCACATGCACACATGCACGCATGCGCACATGCGCACATGGGCACATGGGCACATGCACATATGCACACATGCGCACATGCGCACATGGGCACATGGGCACATGCACACATGCACACACCTCAGTATATGAGATATCAACCCACAGACACAAACACACCTGCAATCAAACACATTGCACTACTGCTTCAGCCTATTATTACTATTAGTATACAGAGTAGTGAAGGTAATGGTATTACACACTCACCAGCATGGATAAGCTGCCTTGCTGTTACACCAGAGGGACTTGCAGAAAAGAGACATTCATCGTCAGTGGGCACAACTGTGCCATTGATACTGTGGGCATGTTACAGTTCAGTAGTGCAACAGTCAGCTTCCACAGGTGTATTGCAGATAATGAGGTTATCACTAATGCACAATAATTACCAAGATAACAGCTACAAATCGAGGACACACCCCACACATGCATAACCTAACATTGTACAGAATGGTCACTATACACATGGCATGTTACCTGCACGCTCTGTGTCCTGCTGCTGTGTGGCTCCAGCCTCCATCATTACACATGTATGCTGTTGTTGTTGCTGCTGTGCTGGAGCCACAACACTCAGGAGTAGTCCCTCCAGTCTGGTGAGGGGGGGATGTCTAGCCACCCCACCACCTGTGGCAAGCTGCTGCCTGTGGATATCCGACGCACGCTGACGGACATTTCTAATTAAATCACTGCAGTGATGGCGTACCTGCTCATATGTCCGGTTATGTGTGCCTATGTCATTTACCCGACGGACCAGGTCTTGCCACAGTACAGCCCTCTCCTGCTGGTTCTGGCTGGTGCGGGAAAAGAGTACAGCGAAATCCCGCACCAGGCACTATTGTATCTCCTCCTCTTCTGCAGCGGAGTAGACTGGGTTCCGCTGGTGAACCATGTCCCTGAAAAGGAGAAGGGAAATATGTCAGCAATATCTGTCAGTAGACTATAGCACACATAATACACATTATACTTGACTGCAGTGATATAACTTAGGCACCATATATAGCATCTGTCTGTCTATTGGGGGATACACATGTACATGACCAGATATCAGTGCTCATCCGACAACTGTGCAACAGTACCTGGCACACTCCATACAACAGACTAGTATACTGCAGCAGTCAACGCACTGTTTCAGGTACAATACACAACCTCACACTGGGGGTTTGAATCAAGGTACTGTATGGGGAACATTATCAGCCCATGCACTGCACACAATGCACGTTACATATTTCACTGGTACTGCACACTACTCTTACTTGCCATAACCCTACCTACACCACAGTGACATACAGGGTAACACAGCACAACATATGGCAATGTAGTATGTGTTGAGCGCAATACCCCACACACCTGTCTCTGGCCTCACACCAAGGACACACACTACCATGACAGACAGACAGTCATGGTGAGCAATCACACCAGTACACATCATGCACCCAGTCACTAGCACACTCATTCCACCTCACATATTCCGTTTTCAATGTGTTAATGGGTGTGCATTGCATCCTAGGTAGGTAGTGTGCTTTTGGCCCTGGGCCTACAGCAGCATACTGTTATGCTACCCTGCCCCTTGTGACACGTGTTATGATCGTACCTGCTCCTTACAAACAGTTACACAGGGTGACTCTTATGGCATATTACCTATCAGCATAACATTCAGCAGGGGTATGTTTGACATCTACTCATGGGGAGGCTTGCTTCTTAATTCTGTGTGGTCTACTGCAGGGTATGTCATATCTGTGGGTAGGGTCCCGTACCTCCACCATGTGCTCTATACTGCAGTGACAAGGACGACAGATGTAGGTAATTTGTGTTGTGGATGTTGGAGGTGTTACCATGGTTGGGAGACAACTGTCATGGGTGTGACCGAACTATGTATATCCAGCAGTGGTAACCTCTATGTAGGTAGTCTGTGTGCACTCTGCGGTGGTTGAGTGCATTGACACAGTTACTTGCATATGTCTGTGTCCTTCACCATATCTGTAGCTGTCATGGGAGGTACATACCGTGTAGGACATTGTGGGGTGTGGAGGGTTACAGTGACCTACATGTCCATAGCTGACACACCATGTCCGCTGACACATTCCATGTACAGGTATTACAGGACTAGTGTGCCACTGTGTGTATCGATGTGGAGCCTATTGTACACTTGTTGACCCTGTTCCCCCCTGACACATGCAGTGGTGGGCAGGCATGTACATATGTGGTGGTTACTGGTGTCAGTGTTTTTGAATGGGGTATGGTACTCCAGTATCCACACTGGTGTTCACTCCATGCCTGTGACACCAGGCACCTGTAGCAAGACATCTGCACACATGTGCCTCACACAGTCTATATATGTATATATATATATATATATATATATATATATATATATATATATATATATATGTATATATATGTATTGATATATTTATATCTGTATATGGATATATATCTGTTTGTATATATGTATATATCATATGTATATCTAGATGTAGATATATACATATAGATGTGGGGAGAGAGTGAGAGAGAGAGAGAGAGACACAGGGTGAGTCTGAGTGTGAGGGGGTGGGACAGAGAGTGAGAGATAGTCATATACAGACATATCTGTTGTCAGTCAGATCTATCTGTATATGTGTAAGTCTCTACAGATATCTATATATGTATGTATGTATTACATATATCTGTACATACATATTCTACCAATCTCGATGTCTGTGCAGTACGTGAGAACCTGGTTCAAGGCTCCAGAGAGCACACCGGCGGTACCAGGCTATACCTCGTATCATGCATTTTGGCCCTAGGACTCGGGACAAAACGAAAAGGGGGGGTGTCCATATTCATGGAGGACACACACACCTCCAGGTTAGTGGCAACACATGAAGCATCACAGACCATCCAGGTGCAGATAACCATAGGCAAACCTGCTATACAACTGGTAGCATGTTACAGACCACCCTCCCGATCTCAGGGACCACAGTCGGCCTTCCTGTAGACATTGGAGGATATGAATGTCCCACCACACACCATCATATTGGGATAGTGCGTCTACCCTAACATACACTGTGTGCATTATTCTAGCCCAAAGGTTCCCGGTATTCACTATGTCAAATGTAATGGAACAGCTAGTCACCTCTCCCACAACAGGAGATAATATACTAGACCTGATCATCACAAACATGGGGACAATGTGCTACACACTGGAAGTATACCCCTCACTAGTCACATCTGACCACAGACTAATCACCCTGGATATACATATCCCACCTCCCCCACAACACAACAGACTACAATGGGAAACCTCTCACATGCCGACTTTACACGTCTTATAACTGAGTTGGTATCCTTAATGCCCCCTGGGCCAGTGTAATCCACTTCCCACAATGCAGACACCCTCACATATGCTTCTACAGACATCTCCAAGAATGCATGGATCATGCAATCACAAATGGAACCATGACCCTCTCCACCAAGGGCAGGTGTCCTGTCTGGTGGACCCCAGCATTGAACAACTTGTATAACAACAGATGGTAGCTACTGCACGGCAGAGCATACTTCCATAGAGCTACGGCATCTCTCATCAGCAGTAGTAGACAGATAGGTTTTGTAGTACAAACATGCAAGGCCAACAATGAGAGGGACATCGCTATGGTCACTACAGATAACCACAAGGCCTTCCTCTGCTATGCTACACACCTGGGTGGGAACCCTCAGTTGTGTTCACAGTTAGTTCACAGTGACATACGCTACACTGAACACACAGATAATGCCAACAGTCTGGCAGACAGGTTCAGTGCAGGTTTCTACACTCCCTCACCCACGCATGTGGAATTACTTATCCCAGCTGACTGTAACCTCCCTGTCATCTCAGATGTCCAGCTGGGAACCACCCTCAGCAGAGCTGTAAACACAGCAGCAATGGGACCCAACGGTATATGCAGGATGCATGCTACGTGAACTGCAAGAGGAGCTACACATGCACATTACATGCTATTCAGCCATAGCCTTACTACAGCATATGTACCTGGACACTGGCATACAGCAACAGTAGTCCCACTCCACACAGGAGGCACCTCTACAGACCCGCCCCATACGCTTAACCAGCCTGATCTGCAACACTATGGAAAGGAGCATTATGGTACCCATACACAGAGACATTGGGGACTTAGACTCTTGATCCCACCCGGTTTGGCTTTGTAGAGGGCAGATCCTGCCTTATGAACCTGGTTGACCTTTTCAAATCAGTCACTATAGCCATTGCTGAGGGCATAGCGGTCCATACAGCCTACCTGGACTTGCCTACAGCATTCTACACAATACCGCACTCTGCCATCATAGACATGATCAACAGCTAACATGTAAATCCATATGTCACATGATGGGTTGCAAACCAGCTAACGGATAGAAACCCTATAGTCAACCTCACTGGTGCCATGTCAGACTCAGAGCCAGTCACATGTGGTGTCCCACAGGGCTCTGTCCTGGGACTACTCATGTTCGGCATATCATTCTCAGATGTGGAAGCAGACATGGGAGGGTAGTGGCTGACAATGTTCAAAGATGACTGCATACTAGGTGCCATAGGCAATACACCTGCTGACACATACATCCTACTGACAGGCCTCACGGACACCAGCAACTGGTGGCGGAGTCATGGCCTGACACTGCATGCCATGTAATGTATACTCATACCCTTTTGGACGGACAAGGTACCTACATATTATCACATAGACAATAACCCACTGAGTACAGACAAAGTAATCGGAGACCTGGTAACACTGTGCGATGCTGACCTCTCATTTGACACCCACGTTGCCGAAGTGGTTGGATGGACTTCCTACCTTGCCAACCTTATCATGAAGGGATTCACATCCACATCAAAAGGGGTCATTGTACCCTTATACTCCTCCCTTATCAGGCCCATGACTGTGTACTATGCCCCATTTGGTATGTACCTCACCTGGCACTTGCAACAGCTAGGGGGACCCCATGAGTACATCACCAGGTGGATCAAGGGTCTGCAACAACTGTCATATGCTGCCAGACTAACGTAACTCATGCTCTATTCCATAGCATACTGCCTACGTAGGGGTGATCTGTGCCTGATGTAGTAGGCCATGTCCAATCTGGTAGTGATGGACATGTTCCACCTCATACAATCCAAATCCATCAGAAGCACGACAGCTACGGATTTAAACCTCAGCACACATATGAATAGGACATACTGTAGGGACAGATCTATCACTAAGAGGCTTCCCATACTGTGGAACAGGATCCCAGTTCATGTTAGGCAGAGACCCTCACTGACACTCTTCATGTGCATTCTTGACAAGTGGATGGGAGATCATAGGTTTACAGCAGGGGTCTTCTCTGTGCCACTACTAGACAGAGGCACAGTACACTAATGCTATTATGTAGGGGGGTCTTCACTCTGTCACTACTATACAGAGGCACAGGTTTCTAAATCTATTCTATACACTGTCTGCAGATAGCCTAGTATTAAACTATGCCACTGTGAAACTATATCTGTCTATGTATTTCTACATCCCTCTCTATGTATACACATATGCATATTATATATATATATATATATATATATATATATATATATATATATATATACATACATATCTTGATATACATACGTATACACATGTTATATATATATATATATATATATATATATATATATATATATATATATATACTCCTTTTAGGTCCACATATGTATACACACAGTAACGTACTGCTGAACACCCATTACTGTACCACCTACTTGTACATTGCACTACAACCTACATTGCTATGTGCACATAGCTACCATCACATACATATGTATGTGGAGCCTTCAGTGACAGTTTCAGTATGTCCCCGTCCCTATGCACATCCTCATATACATAGATACAGACCAATAACACATCCGGAGGGTACACAGTATGTAGAGTATTATAGTAGTACTTTACATTACCTGTGTTTGTTGCAGCTGTTTGTGTAGGCTTGCAGTTGCTTGGCCTGCTGTCTGCCTCTTTGCCTTGATGTTTCTGGTTTGTTATTTGTTTCTCTTTCTTTCTTTCTCTTTTTTTTTTTTTGGTTTTCTCTCTCTCTCTCTCCCTCTCTCTCTCTCTCTACCTCCAGCGGGTTCAGTGACAGTATTGCATGTGTGGACTGGAAGTACAGGATGCTTTTGTAGGTATCTGCACATGTCCATGTGATGGCCTCTGCACCAATTGTTAGCCAGCATTTACTAATTGCATGCAGCCTGTTGTGTAGTGATTGCAGTTCTCACTGTGATTACAGGCCTGTGCTATAAAAAGGTCTGTTAGGTAGGCGTAGCCCTTTCAGATTATCAGGGTGGGGACCATGCTGGTTTGCTGTGGACACTGTTCTGTGAGTGTAAGGGTTGGTATGTCTCACATATTTCAGGCTGTGTTGTAGACATGGCAATGCATGTTGTTCTGTAAGCTACTGTTAGTACATTTGGCAGGGTGTCAGTGGGGCACAGTTGACATTTGTTTTCACATCAGGGACATCCCTGTAACTCAGTCACAGTTGCTATGTCTGAACTCTTAACTATTCAACTATGGATGTGTTTATCCTGCTCTGAGTATGTCTGTGGCTTGCCAGATGCTACTGTGACATTATTACCTAGTAGCTACCAACTAGCATGACTGTTTCTCAGCACACAGTACTATTTTACAAATCCACTAGATTTGACAGTAAATATACATGACATGCTTTGTGTACTAGACTTGTATATTCCCTTTAAATTAATTCCTAATATTTTATGATATATTTCTTTCAGCACAATGTTCTTGTATAGCACTCATGGCTTAGTGGTAAGTCATGCAGACTAGTGTTTCCAAGGTACTGGGTTCGAGACTGAGGGAGGTATTTTATTTTGCTGCTGAGAAAACTACAGGCCTTGTCATTCAGAGTGACTAAGGCACTTTTAAGCAGTTGTAAGCAGGTTAGCGCTGGTTTGTGCGGAGGTCACGCATGCGCACTGCCGCTTAGCTTCGCGCACACCCGCTTACTACTGCTTAAAAGTGCTTACTCTCGCGCACACCTGCGCTATTTTCTTTGAAAGAAAAGAAAATGGGGAGATAGGAAAGTGGTGAAAAAGGGGTCACAAAGAGGGTAGGACAGTAGGGAAACAAGCTCGGGTTTTGCAGGGGGGATGTAGGTAAGGCCCATAGCTGCCCATTTCTTCATCAGCAACAGCTGTTCATATGTTTGTAATTTGGTGTGACATTTGAAACCTTCCACCCCTGAGAGAGGTGTAAGGACAACAATAATACTTGTTGTACAGCCAATTGTAATTGACAGTTTACATGTCCAGCAGACATGTGTGCAAAATGGGCAGCTATGTATGGGGTGTAATTTTTTTGTGGGTACAGAGTGCCCTTTTTTTTTCTTTTCAGGTGAGAGTGGTATGTCAGGTACAGGAAGTCGGTATAGCTGGGGAGGTAGGTTGGGTAGGTTAACAGACAAGACAAACAAGACGCATACAAGGGTGGTGTATGACACATGTGGGGGGGGGTTACACAATTGATGGGGACGGATGTTTGGATATCTCGAGCCCATGAGCCCACAGATGGCAACAGTGGAACTGAGATCCCCACCCATGAGCAGTTGCCACTGTGCCTTCACTGCCCAGGACAGGGCTGTGCTGGGGGCTGTGTAGGCCAGGCAGCAGGCACGCCTGTGAGTTGTGCCACCCGTGCCTCAAGCTGGCGTAGGGGCCCAAGCACAGAGTGCCGGATCTCCCTACGCACCACAGTCCGGACACTATGGAGGGTGAGGGGATGTTCTCCTCTGGCCACGCTTGCAGAGGGGGGATGAGCCCCATCCCCTGCAGCGCTTCCACCCGCAGGTGGCACAGGGCCACCGGAGGAGGGTCCGGCCTGGGCACTACTGCCAGGTGCACTCGCTAGCTGAGGTGGGAGAGGTGGGTCCGCTGGAACCCGCCTTCCCTGTTTTGCATTATGTTATGACAGTTTGGGTTAGTAACGTACAATACCATTCACAATTAGTTGTAACAGCATGCATTAGTATTCCCATTAACCAAACACCCATATATTCAAGCCATTGAACAGAAAGCATAACACATGCATAATTTGAACAGCAATACACAATCCAATAACATGCAGGGTTGATTGATGGCAACAGGCTATCAGGTTTGGATGTATGAACAGGGCAGATGCATCAACGTACATGCAAATATGTATGAACCAACAAGACAAATGCCTAGGGGTGTTAATTGTGATTGCACATACCAATTTCACGTGGAATGGATTATATGTGGTTATAGGGTAGGGTGAAGAAATATTTAATTAACAACTTCAAATACCAATACATATGCTGTACATTTCTACTAGCTGCAGATATATACACACTACAGTTCTGCCTACAGTTTCCTATGTGATAACTACTTCAGGTTGGTGATAGGAATGTTACTGCTACATCAATATACATTTCATTTTTATTCATACACATTCACATCTGGCTCTGTTCAGCTACATCATCCTGCTACATTTGCTTTATATAGCTATAGACAACTGTGGATGTTTGGTATTTCAGACAACCATACTATCTGCATATTGCAGACTGAGAGCAACATATCCAGATTTTGGGACACACATTCCAGCTGCAGTACTGTTTTCAACACATGTTGCTGTTTGGTTCTGCCTGTCACATTAATTTCATTCTGTACTGACTGCAGTATACTTTATTCAGGAGTTATTACTACTTTATTGGTGGATTTATACCTCTTTCTCACACTCTCTCACTTGTTTTATTTTTACAATTCAGGATGGTACTTAATTCTAGGCTTTATTGACATGTTTTACCTGTAGTTATAACAATCCTTTCCAACAGTCTCACTTATGTCATGTTTCTGAATTTCAACAGGGATATATTTCACACGTGTTTTACTCAGCTTCTGCAGCTGTACTTTTCAGCCTGCTGCAGGTTATGTACTATTATGTACTATTATATTACAGGTGGGACATCTTTATTTCAGACTTGTTTCATTTTTATGTTTGGATTACAGGCTGCATCACACTTTTGTAATCAAGTAATACTTGCAAACCCTCTTACACTGTTACTTGCACATTTTATTAATTAGTGACTACACTGCAGTCTTTTGCTAACTGTCATACTTATATATTTATTTACAGTTACAGGGAGAGAATTACTGACCTGCCTGGAGGCACAACCGCACTAGCCTATCGCCATAGGCTCAACGGTTCGCAGAACGGACACCTGCAGCTGTAATATAAATAAAGTAATATTGCAATACACATCTCCATAATATCAGCTAGGTTAATTTCTTACATAAATAATTACATGTAACTTACTCAGTAGTGGGGCGTTGGGCATTTGCTGGGCCTCCTGGATCCAACGGTTCAGTTGGCCCTGCTTCTGCTCTTCAGGTCTGCATGGTGGTGACGGACCTGCTCACCAGTCCTTGGTATTCCTGTGGCACTGGTGAGATCATGTGCTAACCGGTCCCATGCCTCAGCCCTATATGCTCCCCACAGGACCTGGCCCTGCATGAGTTGGGCTTCATGATTATGGACGAGGAGCCAAACCATATATTTGGACTCCTCAATGCCCCACCTCTGTGCTCGGAAGCAACTACCCTCTCCTACACCTGACATTCTGGCTGCAAGTCGGTTCTACAATCGGTTATGCTGTGTATTCCCGCCTATGGGGCTTATATATGCCCTTATCTGTGATTGGCCATTTTGGAATTGTATCAGCTTCACAAAACCTGCTTTGTCATGCTCCTCTTTCTATTCATTCCTATATATATGCTATTACTGCATTTCTAAGTGCAACTGTCATGGCTTAGTGGTTCAGTACTTTGACTATGGTGCATGGTATCCTGGGTTCGAACCTGGCCATTGCTTTTTATATTTTATGACTGTCAACACAGGCTAGGAGGTGTGTCTGTGTAAAGGCAGTTTTGATACAGCTTGCTCAACGTTGCCCGTCAGTTAGCTTGTTGGCGCGGTGCGCAGCTCCGCTCAAACGGATCACGCTGGTTTACGCGTGGTTTGGCTGCCAGCACACATATTACGCTCAACTCAGCTACGGGCACACAGTTTCAGCGTGTTAACACACTGCTCAACCCCGGGCACTCATTTTACACCTATTAAACCACTGCTCACCTATGGGCACTCATTTTACACCTGTTGTAACACTGCTCACCTACGGGCACTCATTTTAAACCTGTTAAAACACTGCTCACCTACAGGCAGATATACTCAACTTGTTGGACTGTAGCTCAGCTATAGGCATATCTGACCTTTTTTTTTTTTTTTTATTATCTCACATTTCTTCAAAATACATGGCCCATTTCATTACATTTTATATAAAATATAATTTTATATGTGTACATATATGTCAGGGACTTGTTTCGTGCTTATTTCACTAAAAATAAAAATTGATGTTGTGGGGACTCGAACCATGACTGCCTCCTCTTCAGCCGACGTCTCTACCGCTACGCTATTGCTTTGTGGCTTACTTTGCATATTTAGTTCTTATATGCTTTTCCACTGACTGCTAACTGTGGCTAAGTGCCGGGCACGCCCAGGCAAACAAGCGCAGTCACGGGCAAACATCTTTACAACTTATAAAAAAAAAATATTAGATGTTTATTTCTACATTTTATGTTCATAGTCTGTGGGGGCATCTGTTCACATTTACACGATCTCTGTCATGGGGGTTTACTTTCGGGACTTTTACTCTTCTGGGGGCGTGTCCATTTGCATGGCTCACCCTACGGACATGCCCCCTACTGTCTTACATGGACCGTGTTAGCCTTAGGTGTGATTCAGCATGCCCTCATGCATATGCATGACATGCTGACATCACACCGTTTAACTGCAGACTCCGTGTAAGCCTTGTAACTCCTAAATGGAGGCTTCGTGAATCCTGCCTACAGTCTTTGCCTTAACAAACAGAAGACCAAGGAGGGGCAAAAAAGATCTATGGCCATCTCCAGAAGTTTAACAAAAATGCTCATATCTAGGGACAAAGCCTGGATTATGTGGAAGCAGCAGTACGAAAACTGAAACTACATAATGTATGAGTAGAACTCAGAAAGCTAGAATAGCAACTAATGCAGTGAAGACTTAATTTGTGAGGAAAAGCCAATAAGCTGATGCAGCTACTCAAACATACGTCTGAAAGGAGCTGAAACTACTAACTCAGTATTACAGACTCCACACCGGCATCAACCACTGATGCAGTAAAAGGCAGCCAAAACTTTACTAACACATACATGTACTTACTGGGTGAAACTATTCAAGATGTAATCAAAAACTGACCCCCCACCCTTTAAAATTCCACCTCCAATTAAAAATGCATTCCATTTATCTGAGGCACATGTATTCCACTATACACCCTGCCATCCAGCCCTCCAAACTTCTCAGAGTAGGTGACTTGATAAAGAGAGCAAAAATGCATTCATTGTATTAGACAATGACTGTGGTTTGATTTCCCAGGCTTGTACCCCTCATCACTAGAGGACTGACTCACATTTATAATCGCTTTTTAACTTTAGGAATATTTGTCACACCTTTCAAGTGTTATTTTATCATTTCTCTTCCTAAATTACCATGACCTAAAGAATGCAAACATTTTAAGGTAATACTCATCATATGCCCCTCGGATTCTTTCCGATGAACAAGATGGCTCCCCCACCCCCAGGGGTCCTACCTTTATACTTACCAAGCCACTCCCTGCCATTCCTATCAAATCATCTTTCACCACTCTGTACAAACCTACCACTTATACAACCACTCACATACTAATAATCACTCTCCAATACCTCTTTCACACCCATTTAGACCACACCCTCAGTAACTCCAACCTCCTACTTTCCTACTATAATTTATCACCTCCTTCACCATGACCTTTACTTATACACTCATTTACATAAAACTGCCACTCCTCCTTTTACTACTATCTATCCTCTCTATTCCCTATACTCTCACTTACTACGAAAACCTACAATTCTCATCTTCTCACCAATCCCTTAAGCAAACATTAATAATAAATCTTGAAATCCGTAGCCATTCTAACATAACATCCTCCTCATCCTATCTATCACCTAAATACCACAGAGTAGCTCATTTTACATTTACACATTTTAGGAAAGCACAACTTAACTACACTAAAGCACTGAAGCATCCATATAGTCCTCACAAATATCCACTCCTTCATGGGGACATTCATCCCAACCCAGGACCCTGTAACAACACCATAACACAACTCACCCCCCCTTTCACTCCCAGTAATTCACTACTTATAGCTCATCTCAATATAAGGAGTGTTAACAATAAAGTAAGCCAACTGCACGCTCTACTAGATACTCACTCTTTTGATATCCTATGCTTAACTGAAACCTGGCTTAAACCTGTTACAAAAGACAATGAAATACTCCCACCTGGATATAACATCCTGAGGTTAGACCGAACTACCAAAAAGGGTGGTGGGGTAGCAATACTGCACAAATCTGATTTACAGGTCTCATCCATACAGGTACAACCCCCTCTAGAAACCAATGTGGAAATTCTTATTGCCAAACTCCAGCTCAATAATACTAAATCTATTAATATAATATGCTCCTACCTACCCCCAGGCAAAAACATTAGCATCATAGAAAGTATCCTCTGCTGGCTTTCTACATCCTTCCCTCAAGAAACCATAGTACTCGGTGATTTTAATATAGACTGGAATTCCTGTACCACTTTAGAACCCACAACCCATATAAACCTCTATGGCTTCTCTCAGACTATTACCACCCCCACTAGGATCCATAAACCCACAGGAAAAGAAAGTATATTAGACTGGATCTTAATAAACTGCCATTCTCTCTCTTACAAAGTAAGTGTCCTTCCTGATGATATTAGTGACCACTCACTAACCTACCTATGCAGACAAAAATCCTATATTCCAAATCAACCTACCTTTAAAATCACCCGCAACAAAAAAAATTTAATCCAGTCAATTTTCAAACTGAGCTTCAAGCCTGTGACTGATCACCCTTAAGGCACCTGCCAATTGACAAAGCAGTATCCCATTTTAACTCCACAGTCCTACAAATTTTAGAATTCCATGCCCCCTCACGCTCCATAAGAACTAGATGCAAAGCAGCCCCATGGCTCACTAAAGACACCAGACAACAAATCCTACAAAGAAACAAAATCTGGTCCAAATGGAGAAACACCAAAGACCCAATTGATCAGCAACACTTTAGACAACTAAGAAATGCAACCAAAAAATCAATACTTCAGGATAAAAAACATTATTTCTTCAAACTCCAACAAAATCACCATAGTCAACACAAAAGCTTCTGGTCAGGCATAAATAAACTCTTACATCCAGGACTCTCTAAAACACCAACCCCATCAGGTCTCTCCCAGAACTCTCCAAATGAGATTGCTAATACCTTTAACAGCTTTTTTACTGAAACTATCCAATCTCTAGCAAACTCCCTACCACCTCTCAGCCCTACCCAATCACCCTCCCCCACTACCTTACCACCTACCTTTTACTTAAAACCTATTCCCACAGCCCTCATCTATACTCTGCTTCATAAGCTCAAACCCTGTACCCCCTCAGCCGATCTCCTACCACTTGAATACCTTCAAACTGCTGCTAGAGCTCTTGCCTACCCCATCTCTATTCTTATTAATAGAACCATAACTGAAGGCTCCATTCCTTCACTATGGAAAATCTCTCATATAATCCCACTTCATAAAGGAGGGAACTCAACTGAACTCTCTAACTTCCGGCCCATAGCCCTACTATCACCATTAGCCAAAATTATGGAAAAATGTATCCACCAACAAATTCTTGACCACATTCTCCAATATAACCTCCTAGCTGACTGTCAACATGGTTTTAGACCATTCCACAGTACCACTACTGCTCTCCTATCCTTTACAGACTGTATTAATAAACATCGTAACAATAACATGCTCTCCTCTGCACTATTCATTGATCTCTCAAAAGATTTTGATATGGTCAACCATCAATTATTACTCAATACACTCACCTCAGTCTCACTTGACACACAGGCATTACAGTGGTTCAAGTCCTATATGCACAATAGACAGCAAGCTGTTCTTTGGGATAATAATCTATCCAAGCATCTCCCTGTTACCCTTGGTGTCCCACAGGGATCTATCCTGGGACCTCTACTATTCTCCATATTCATTAACGACCTTTCTACTAATCTACCTCTACCTACCTGCATACAATACGCAGACGACTCCACTTTGATTTGTAAAGCAACCACCTTATCTGAACTCCAGGCCACCATCCAATCAGTATTCAACCATGTTGAAAACTGGTTCCAACAACATCATCTCCTCCTTAATGCCAAAAAAACAAGCTATTATTATTTACTCCAACTAACAAATCCACCCCACTAGATTTCTCTATTACCTCCATTGATGGTACAATCATAGCTCCTGACCCAACTACAAAACTCTTAGGTGTATTGATTGACCACAACCTCAACTTTGATGCTCATATTAATGCCACCATCAAAACTGTAAACAGAAAACTTGGATCCTTATATAGAATAAAACCTTTTCTTACAACAGAAGCCAGAACTACTATGGTCCAGACCCATCTGATCTCCACCCTCTTCTATGCCTCGCCAGTTTATACGAATCTTTCCAAAAGCAACCTAAACAAACTGTCTACTTCGTATAACAATATTGCCAGGTTTGCTACTGGGTCCTCATTTAGAACACATCACTGTCTAAACCTAAAACTTCTAGGATGGCTGGAACTAAATAACCAGCTAAAATTTCAACAACTCTCCATTACTCATAAAATACTATATCAACCTAGTAAGACTCCTATTCTCAGTAGCCTTATCTCCCGCTACACAAACCTTTCTAACCTTCGCTCAGCAAATAAACTACTGGTTACCTCCCTGAAATCCCACAACAAGGCAGGTGATTCTCTTTTCTCTAATTCTGTGGGGAAGGTTTGGAACAAGCTTCCCATTAAACTTACATCTCTCTCATCATTACCACTCTTTAAAAAGCAACTAAAAATTCACTTAAAATCACAATGGCTTTGTCCTTGTACTAACCCAGACTAACCCCCCCCCCACCATTACCTTTTCTATATCTCTCCTCCTTACCCACTTTGAAGTATAACAGCAATTCCTCGCTCTTCCCCTTCCTAGTATCTTATTCCCAACATGCTATCACTGGGCATGCTCCTTACTACTTATTCATTCCTCTGTGAACTCTTATCTTCCCACCTCATACACAAACCTTTCTATTTCTTCCACTTTGACTATAATTACTTCCACTTGTACTTACCCTCCAGATTTTTTCTCCTACTTCCCTGTCCTCTAAAATTTCACCACCTACCCTGTGTTTTACACCTGACATTACCTTTTTATTGACCTTTCATAACCTTTTTATAGCATTTTTAAAGACACATTCTTACCCTATATACAAACATTGAATGTTCTATCCCTTTCTCTTGATCAAAATACTGCATTCTACCTTATTAACCTACTTCTCACATTCTGTTTATTTTTAGTTTCTATATAACCTAAGCTGATGGAGAAATTTTTATTTACTTTACATATTACATGTATCCTTTTTTGTATTGTCTTGATTTTATCTAGTTTAAAAGCGGAGCTTTTCTCCCCGGGCCTCTACTGAAAATGGACATATATCCAGCTGGACTAGCCCGGTCAACAAATGTAAAATAAAAAAATGGTTTCCGCAATTCTGTCAACACCATGACTGCCTCATTTGTTGCCACAGATAGCATATTTAACAATATGGATGAATCAAAACTAAGTGGAGGCCTATGGATAGATATGACTAAAGCCTTTGAAATCTTAAGTTAGAATCTTCTCTTCTATAAACTCAGTAAAGTTAACTTTGGTCTCCTAACAATTAAACAATGTAATCGGGTATCTGCCTTTCAGATTAAGGTATCCTTAGCAGAAGTGTCCAACAGGAGCAGGCCTTGTGCCCCTGACATTTTCACTCTTTTATTTATTAACCAGAAACTTTATCTGCTCTATGCAATTATGTATATCGATCTCCTAGAATCCAGCAAATATATCTAGATATAGAACTCTGCCATACAGCAAAAACTGCAAGCTAGTATTACAGCCTTGATTAAATGCACCCAGAGCAAAAGACTGCTAATCAATCAATATACACACAATAGCATGGTCTTTGGAACCATGTAAAAGCTCCCCAAAAGGTAATACTTTACAAGCTTTTTCACAACAAAGATATTTGGAGATAAATACTAGATCCCCTACTACCGTCCAGAAAATGAACTGTCAGTATTGTTAAAGCACTGCACCAATTAAAGCTGTGCTTAAATTACAGTGCATTGGTGTATGATTGGGCAGTCATGCAACTATTCTCCATTTGCATGGGTGCTGTGAAGTTAGGAACCTCTGTTTTTAGGACCCCAAAGTCAGCTTTGTAGAAGTTTTTCATGCTGGCTACCTTTGAGGGAGGTGTGGGTGAGATGTGGATTTCCATGGTGATTAATTTGTGGTCGGATCTAACCAGGGAGGAGCTGACTATTGGTGTAGAGCAACGGTTGCCCATGATAGTAATAACCAGGTCAAGGATGTTGCTTCCTCTAGTGGAGGTAAGAATGAGCTAGTCCAGGGCATTAGAATTGATGAATTCCAAGAAGTGTTGGGCCAGTGTATTGGTGCATGAGTAGTTTTACCAGTTGATGAAGGGGTAGTTGGTCACCCAGTATGAGAGTGTTGGGTTGGATCATAATAGTTTCCAGTGTGCTTAGGAACATGGAGTGAGACTCTTGTGACATGGTTGGAGAACTATAGCAGGCTACAACCTGAATCGCCATCTTACCCAATGTTAGTTGTACCTGAAGTATCTCCACATGCTTTATGCTGGGCTACTAGTCTACAGGTGTGCATATCTTTTATGAATATGGAGACACCACGATCTTTGGAGCTTCGGTCCATATTCTGGGACCGAAAGGTGTGGAATGAGTTATAGCCTGGTAGCGCAGATGTGCTTTCTGCTGCTTTAAACCAGGTCTCCATTACAGCACAAATGTCAATGTTCTCCATTTTGAGGAGTGCTTTGAGCAAGTGCATCTTGAGATTTAGACTTCTAGCATTGAGCAGCATGACCCTCAGACTGCATTTATTTGTAGCTGTTATGGTAGTAATTTGGTCTTCAGAACATCGCCTAAAAAAGGCACTATAGGGATGGCAAGAGCCTTAGCCAGTATATGGAAACCCAGGGGTAACAGATGCAAGTCATCTCTGGCAAAGCATCGAGGACTGTCAGTCATGTCATCTCAAGCAGGCAGACACTGGATCCCCTTAGCATGACACCAGAAACTTAATCAATTGTTGAAGTCAATCATTTTCTGCTTGTACTGCGGTATCATTCTGGGCGATGGTAGGATGCTGCTCAGGGCTAGGGTCATACCTGCCTGGGCCACATAATCCGAGAGCTCCTCTATGTCTCTTCATGTAGTCCAGCGAGGTGTGTCTCAGGTTATTTGCACCCACATGGACAGTTACAGACTCATACTTGTTGTGGAGTGACCTGAGTGCGTGTGTTGTGTCGGTTTCTGGCACCTGATAGACAGCTGACTGTTACCTTCTCCCTATTCAACCTACTGAGTGGGACATAAGTGTGTCTCACTATCAAGTCACCTATAATTAGTGCATTGGACAAGCTGTTTTGCTTAGGGGCTTAGGTTGAGTGGCACACTGTGTAGGTGAGCTGTGTGTCTTGTGGTTTGTGCTGTGTTGTGATGTTTGAGTCCGTTTCTGCCTTGTAGGTCTCTGCTGTTTGGGTAGATTAATATTGAGGGCCTCCACTAATGTGGGTGTGTGGTTTGTGTTTTTATATGTGAGCTGTAATGGTGGGTGTTCTGGAGGGCTGTGTGGTGCATGTGGTGTGGTGCAACTACAGAGTAAACTGGCACCTCACCTGTGTACCCTGTTCAATCACAGCCTCACCTCAGGCTTTGTCCCTACCAAATGGTGCACTGCTAAAGTCCTCCCTCTCCACAAAGGAGGAGTAACTACAGACCCCGGGAGCTATCGTCCCATTACTCTGACGAGTCTTATATGCAAAGCTGTGGAATGCATCATCATGGACCTAATAAACAAGCACATATGGAATCTCCAATCGCTGGATCCCACACAGTTTAGTTTTGTGAAGGGTAAATCATGCTTGCTTAACTTGGTCGACTTCTTTGAGTCAGTCACCAGAGCTCTGGATGAAGGTAAGGTGGTTCATACAGCCTTTTTTGATCTGGCCAAGACCTTTGATACCATTCTCCACTCAGGAATCGTAGAAAAACTCACTAAGCTAGGCATCAACCCCTATATCACTAGGTGGGTTGTAAGTTGGCTCAAAGATAGAACCCACAGTGTGAAAGTAGCTGACTCCAAGTCGGACTGCCAACCAGTCACAAGTGGAGTCCCACAGGGATCTGTCCTGGGTCCTCTTCTGTTTGCTATCTACTTCTCTGAAGTCCAGGCCAAAACAAAGGGACTCTGGCTGACAAAGCTTGCAGACGATTGCAAGTTGGGAGCTATTACTGACTCCCCATGTGATGTTGACATGCTACAGAAAGGCCTCACTGAGACCAACGACTGGTGTTAGAACCATGGCCTTAAGCTCAATGCCAAAAAAATGTGTCGTCATCCCCTTTGGGAAAAACCCAGTTCCCATGAATTGCCACATCAATGGTAGCCAATGAATGCAGAAGACATTATGAGAGATCTGGGAACACAAGTTGACAGCAACCTCTCTTTTGACCACCAAATTGCTACTGTGGTCAGAAAGTCCTTCTATGTGGCACATCTCATTACTAAGGGTTTTGCATCCAGGAAGAAAGAGGTGATTGCCTCCTTCTACTCTTCACTCATTAGTACAATAATTGAGTACAATGACCCATTTGGGATGTACCTCATTAGATACCTGAAACAACTGGAGAGGCCACAGAAGTACCTCATAAAGAGGATCCTAGGCCTTAAATACTAGTCCTATATGGACAGACTCAAAAAACTCCAGCTATTCTCTGTCTCATATCACCTGCTTAGAGGCGATCTCTGCTTGACTTACAAAGCCACGTCTGACTCAGCTCTGTTAGAAATGCTACATCTAAAGAAATCCCAGTTCACCCGCACCACACACTCCAGAGACCTCAACCTCATTACCACAATCAACAGAATGCACTGGAGGGACAGGTTCATAACCCAGAGATTGCCCATGCTATGTAATAGACTTCCCATACATCTAAAACAGAGCATCTCACTGGCCCTCTTCAAGAGAAATCTTGATGAGTGGATGGGAAATAGAAAATTCACCCCAGGGATCACTCCTTGATAGAGGCATTGGGAGCTAAGTTCAGGTGGCACAATGCCAGAGTAATCCTATGGGCTAGGCTTGTAAAGGCTGCAGGGCCATTAGCCTAGTATACACCTATGAACCAACCCACAATGAAATGTCTTACGAGACTATAAAAAAGCCCTTGCTGAAGCCTCTTAGACCTACAAAGATCAAGTCACAATAAAATATGTCACACCACACCAGGTTCTGAAATAATTGCCACAAAGAGACATCGTGAATCAAATTGTTGCAAATCTAGTGCACCAGTCCACTCAACAAATAAAAACATTTTAATGATTTTTGTCGCTATAGCTAAACATACTGATTATCCTTTCACTAGGATGGATAGTGATGAGGTGACTGTGAGTTGTCTTTCAGGTGTCTGGATCTTTGATATCTTGTGGGCACTTAAGGTCCTTTCACCTTGCTTACATGATAACACGTTGGTGGCCCATGTGGGATGAATGACGTGGCATGCAGTCCCTGAGAGAGATGCAGAGAAATATGACATGATGTTTCATACATGTTACAAATGCAGGGTGGAGTCTGGTCCTGAGTAGAATCTTTTTTTTCTACAAGAGCAATACCTAGGTACAAAGCAAGCATAACTGACTTCAACAGTTTTAAAACTGGGTGCCATTCTACAATATGTATTTTGTGTGAGCATGAGATGACATGTTTGACAAAGGATTGTGTGCAACTCTCATTCCAAGACGTATGCATGCTGGATATATCTTTTGCTGACCAGTAGTAGCACTTTTAGGGGTATTGCAGCTGATGAGCATACTGACATAACGCACATGTCAGATTTAAAACAGGGACACATTGGGGTAGCTCTGCTCAGTACCAGAAGTCTCAGCAACAACATATCTGTCCTTGAGGCTGTCCTGAATTTGAAGCACATCCATCTCTGCATAAATGCTGAACCTTGGTCTAAATGTTCAGAAAGTACTCCGTCTGTGCCCGGGTTTTATGCCTGCCATGCCTTTAAAACCAGTGACAACTGTGATGGCAGCTCCATAATTAAGGACCATATTAGTTCTAAAGACATTCCCAGAGACCAACAAATGACACTGAGCTCTAAATCACACTAAACAAGACTATCAGTTTATAAGCTATTACAGGACACTGATGACTCCTTAAAATTGTATAAGGTTCTTGAACTCCATATAAACAAGAATTCCATTATCTTGGAAGACATCAACTACCCATCAATAAACTGGAGCACCTTTACCTCAAATGAGGGATACATCCTAAAGTTCTTAGATTCAATAAACAAATGCTCCATTCAATAGATTAACAAGCCTACTAGAAGACAGAATATTTTAGGCCTTATAAATGTATAGCTTCACATACTATTCCCTTGGCATATCCTTCCCTGATTAGGTTGGATCATAAGAGTGACCTTCACATTTAAAACTGCAGGTACCAGTAAGGTAAAATTCAAGGATTTCAAATGTATAAATCTCATTAAATTCTGTGATGAAGATTCTATTAACTTTTACCAGCAAATCCCCAGACATTGCTGCAGCAGGTAGCTTCACAAAGTATTTCCTTCTCACTTGGGTAAAAGTACAGACCTGTACCAATCCCATCTATATATAATGGGAAGTTTAAAAGCAAACCACGGTAGTGGTCCATCATCTTACATAAACTTATTGACATTTCTTTTATTGTAAAGTATCCAGAAGGTCTAAGGACCCTCCAGTCCTGAATAAGTTTAGAATACAGCCTATAAACTTAAGAAAAAAATATTAAGATTACTAAGACAGCCCTTGAATGTTGGTTAGCATTTAAATCTAAATATAGCTACAAATCCTTTTCATTTAAGTTAAAAAATGAAGAAATAACATGGAGTATTCTTCTGAACTTAATCAAAATGAATCCAGCTACTCTGATGCTGTAAATTGCTAATGAATTCAGTGGAAACATCACCTGGATAATAACAATCCAAAGCTCACATCTCCCTAAAGCGTTCAGACATCCTGTTATCACTAAGACTAAAACTTCCTCTATGGTTCCTGATAATTTCTGTCTATTTAAACAAGCCCTGTTAGAGTTGCTCTTTAAACTGTTTAATCTGAGAGTAGCCACTTGGTTCATCCCTGAGGTTTGGTGGGCAGAAGTAGTGATGTCACTCTACAAGGGTTGCTCCAAGTATTTCAGGCCCATCAGTCTGATGAATATTACTTGCAAAGCTATAAGATATATAAATGACTGAACATTAAACATATCATCAGGGCAGACCCTCAGCAGTTTGATCTTTGTCAAGGGTAGCTCATGCCTACATCATGTATAATAAAATCTGTAAACATCTTTGAAGACTATCACAAGCTGTTGACAGCGGTCGTGAGCTCCACACAACATACCATGACCTGGCCAAGGTCTTTCATACCATACCCCATGCTGGCACAATTAACAAGCTAATTGTATTAAAACTAGATCACTGTGTAGTAAGGTGGGTAGTAAATTTGTTAAAAGGTGGAACCTACGTGATACAGATAGAAAGTACCTCATTAAAAAGTCTGAGGGACAACTTAGAAGGACAGTACTTTCAGCTAGCCACTCTGACAATCAAAAGAAATTCACTGAAGGTCAAAAAAATGTCCATAGTATCAAAATAAACTATTTATTAAATTAGGTCAAGTGCTTTTGTTCCATAACATATAGGGACTTCTTCAGAATAATGATACAAACACCTACAGAATATATAAAGACTTAACAATATAACTATTGCACTTAATTACCAATTAAGGCTAATTAAAAAAAAAAGCAGAATCAGTAAAACATTCCTAACAATGAAAAAAATCTAAATGCATTGCAGAAACATAAAAAGATATATAAAACTTATGAACACAATGTTAAAAATGAAGCATTTTCTCAGGGATGAATATATTAGCACCCATTTATTCACAGTCTACTCCACAGCTGATCTATATTTCCTGTGCCTTCACTTTCAGTAGAGGCAGAATGGATATATTTTTATTAATTCCTGGTAGGTTTGTGGCATTAAGTTTTAACTGCCAAAACAACTCTTGTTTTCCTAAGTCTAATTCCCACCACCCTCCTCTACAGTTCACAGGAATAATATCCGGACTACCAAATCTGAATTTTATAAAATCTTGACAACCTTCACTATGTTTAAATAAAGCGTTGTTAGCATTTTTCTTTGATATAGCATAAAGATGTCCATAAATTCTGTTCTTTAATTGTGTCTCAGTTTTCCTACATAAAAATATCGACAGCTTGAGCAGATAGCAATTTAAATAAGACCTTTTATTTTACAATTCACATTCTTTAAATGTATCAAAAGGGATGTTCTGCAAATAAATTTTTGACGCTTCTAGGATGTAAGGACATTGCTTACACAACCCATACTCGATAACTGCATTTAATATTTCCTATCAATCTGAATTTTCAGGTGCTCATATAAAAATTTTAGGTTTTTACCTGTCTTAAAATCAAAATTTGGGGTCTCACCTAAGATTTCAGTCAAATCAGGGTTTGCCTTAAAAATCATCCAGGTCCTTCTCACAATTTCTTTAATCCCCTCTGTTCCCTTCCCGAAAGGTATCACCATACTCTTAATGGAATATTTTTGTAGATAACTGTTGTTTTTTTTTTAAACTTGGGTTGTTGTGTCAATATTACAAAGTAATGGTTTGAATCTCTCCCTATCACCTCTCAAAGTATGAGGGTTACCAGTGTTGTCCTGCAGGACTCCATGCCTGGAAAATGTTTTTTTGGTATTTTCTTCTCTGTGCACAACTATGAGTCATCCTCTAACACCCAAGATCTGCAACAAGAGCTTGCACATATATATATATATATATATATATATATATATATATATATATATATATATATATATATATTGCACTAAAAATGGGCTTGTATTAAATGCAAAAAGTGCAATATTTTCATAGTTGGTAAATTAACCTTCCCTAAAGCATATGATATAGATACTATCTCACTTAAAAATAAGATTGTCAAAGAACCTGGAACTTGGCCTGATAATTCTCCTCACCTTTGATCATCATGCAATAACCACAGTCATAAATCCCTTCTACTTAGTGCAGTAGATTGCCAAGGGAAAATCTTCCAGTTCCAAAGAAGTCATTGCCCCATTATATTTAGCACTGATTATGTCAGTTGTTGAATGCAGTGCCCCCTTACAGATGTACCTCACTAGACATTTAGAGCAACTAGATATACCTTGGTGTTTCCAACAAATAGCATCACTGCCTTAAAGATCCCCAGGTATCAGAAAAAGACTAGGCTCTGCCCCTATATTCAGTATCTTGTACAATCTGAGGGGACATCTATGCCTTGCCTTTTGAACCATCAGGTTCTTAGCAGTTTTGGGTATTTTTATGTCCATGAATCAAACAGCAGAAGGGATCTAAATCTTCACCTGCAAATAAATTAAAACAAGGAGTTGGGAGTGTTTCATTACAAAGCATATTTCACACCTTTGAAATAGACTCAGAATCTCCCTTCAAATGGAATTGGATGCTTGGATGAGGTATTCCCTAATTCACCCCAGCTTGACTGGGCCTGGTCCTATTAAAGAGAAGAGGGTCAGTCTCAGGGTAGAGACTGGCATGGTGTAAATGGTTGTAAGAGAAATTGTGTTGGTAGGCCAGAAATGAGATAATTCAATGCATTTCATTAACTTTGATAAAGGACAGTCCCACAAAACAGACATTAAATTGTAATGGGGCTTCAAGTTGTATAAATGGATCAAGCTTCTTTATAGGCATATAAATAAAAGCTATAGAACAACAATACAGAGTCTGTATACACAGGTGAGTAGCTTTCCATTAACAAAACCATCCATAAATTCGTAAGTGTTTTTTTTCTAACAAAAACTTAGATTGCTACAGAACATGACAGAGCCAATTAAGGGCCATTGACTAATGATCCCAAATTCATCCAGGATTAATTACTGTCAAGAGCTCATTCCCTAAGCTAACGTATTTCTTAGGAGGAATGCTCTCCAGAGGCAAAGCAAGTATTCTTCTCCTCAACTTCAAATTGGAGACTGGTTGTTTTGTTAAGGTTTAATAGTTTTGCAGATGTCCGGCCATTTTATGGAAAATGGAAATGCTACACCAGTAGTACAGCACATTCGGAATTACATTACTGCATTGGAAAGAAAACATAAGATGCTTCTGAGACCTGTTGATGTTGCATGTGGGCACAATGTAAACTTCCTGGTGTAAATCATGGAGTATGGGCTTTTAATACTGACATACAGAGAAACCCAGTGTAAATAACAGTTTGGCAGCATTCAGTTCATGACAGGTTTAACAAAGAGTTGTGAAGTTCGTTTATAGGTTATTGATTTAAAAGAATTTATATGGCAACTATAGCCCGAAACAGTTCATGATTTTTGTTGGTATGAAAAATGGGAACATAAGACCTGATCATACTTGTATCTGAGAGGAGTGAGATAGTTGACATGCTGGAAGTTTTAAATTCATCAAATGTAACGGGTCAGTGGTGCAGAAACATTCATTGCTTGTATATGTGAGATGTGTATGTGTATGCAGATAATGTTATTTTGGAAACTCTCATTAGGCAGTACTACTAATAACTTTTACAACATCTGATTTAGGACAGTTACTCAGGCCTGATGGTTAATGTAGAAGAACTCTGTGGCACAGGGCCAGTCAAACTGCAGTTTTCCAGAAGGATTTGACTGCAACTGTATGGCATTATCAGTTCCTAACAACATTCCTTTTGAACGAACTGCTATATCTATGAAGGAGATTACCTCAGACATGGAATATTTATGCATATCAAACTAAAGTGTGTAATACAAGTGTCCTTGAGGGCTGCAATGACTTTTTCAGTTCCATTAAAAAAATATGCCCAGTATAGACACAGACCGTTTAAGCACAGTAAAACAATCCTCTGGAGTTCAAAAAACAGTACAACATATTTTTTTCTAGTTCTACTTAAAACTGCTAGAATTTTGGAATAAATAACAAGACATGACTATTTTATTTGTGAAACAAAAAAAACATAACTCCACTGTTCGATACACTATTTAATATGGAACCAAAACAAAATAAAATAATATAGAAAAACTGCAGAGCTTTCGAGTAAAACTCTTCTTCAGTGCCCTAAATAACAGGTACAACACCGGTAGCAACAGTATTAAACCTATTTTAAAGAATAAACATAATGTGATATAATTATATATGTATTTATAATTATTTATGTATTATATATTTTTTATATTAATGTAGAATGCCTTGGCTTTTTAAAGTTATTAATGGATTAATTGTTGTTAATTGGAACCATGGATTGATTGGATGGTTTGTATATAAAAGAAAGGTATTGTACCTGTCTTTTAATGCACTGAAGAAGGGTTTTACTCGAAAACTCTGCAGCTTTTGTATTTTATTTTATTTTGTTTTGGTTCCATATTAAATAGTGTATAGAACAATGAACGTCTGTTTTTTTGCATCACTGTGCTTTTGGTATACTTTGAAGTCCCTTGGCAATCCAGGATAGTTGTTTGTGTTGTTGACTATTTTGTTTGTGTTAAAGTATTTCACCTTTATATTCAGTGTACTCAATATATCAGTCATATATCTGCAAAACTGTAACATGCTTATTTATTAAGCAGAATTCATAATAGCATGCAGTAGCATTAACACATTTTACTTATTTTTTATATATTTTACATTTGTTGACCGGGATAGTCCAGCTGGATTCATGTCCATTTTCAGCGGAGGCCTAGGGAGAAAAGCTCCAAGGTAAGCAGATACAATAAAAACAATGCAAACATATTACAAATATGGTATAGACAAAGAATACATAAACAAACATGAACAGACATGTTCAACAGATTAGAGTTACTCCCTGGTGACAGTCAGGGGTAAGTTCAACAGTAATCTGATTAAGAGATTTTCCACATTCATGAAGAGAGTTAGCCAGGCTTGTTGTAGTGTCAAAGCCAGTTTAGTGCCAGATGTTGTTTGAGTCTAGTTTTAAATTGGCCTAGGGAGGAGAGCAAATCAGCTGAAAGTGAGTTCAAGGATCTGCCTGCAGAGTTTGCAAAGAGGGAATCACTGGCTGCATTGTTAATTTTGATTGTCTGAATTAGTAGTCTGTTCGAGGATCGAAGCAGTCATGGATTGTTATAGGGGGTGATGAGATGTTTAATGCCGGTGTATTATCTGGATTATAAAGGATTTTATTAGCCATAATCAGTAGGTTATGTTGGATTAGAATAGGTAGTTCAAGCCATCCAAGCTGGTTAAGATTGATGCAGTGGTGTGTCCTAAAAGGCAGGCCAATGGCAAACCTGGCAATGTGATTATAACAGGTTGAGAGTTTATTAAGTACAGCCTTGTTTAGATTAGAGAGTAGGGGGATGCATATAGAAGTGTTGGAAGTAGGTGAGAGCGAGCTATGGCAATTTTGGCTGGAGGGGTGAGGAAGGCTTTTATTCTGTAAAGTGACCCTAGATTTTTTATTGATGGTTTTGATCGATTGGTTTACATGTAGGTTGTATTTTAGGTTATTATCAATAATGACAACTAATAGTTTTGTAGAGGGCTCGGGGGAGATTATTGTGCCATCATTTGCATTTATGGTAAAGGTAAAAGCAGCAGACCTTTGTGCTGGTGAGAATAACAGAATTTTAGTTTTTTGGGGGATTTACTATAAATCAACGCTCAGAGAACCAGTTTTCTATAGTATTAAAGGTGGACTGGGTAGCAGACCATAGGTCTGTATGAGATGCAGCTGAATAAATCAGGCTGGAGTCATCAGCATATTGGATACAGCTGACATTTGGGATGACAAGTCGTTAATAAAGATGGAAACCAGTAGGGGCCCTAGTATGGAGCCTTGTGGTACTCCAAGGGTATTGGGTAGTAGGTTAGAGGGCTTGTTCTGCCAAAGAACAGCCTGCTGTCTCTCATTGAGGTAGGATTTAAACCATTGAAGGGCTTTAGAATCTAGACAGAAAGTTTGCAGGGTGTGAATCAGAAGTTGGTGGTCAACCATGTCAAATGCCTTGGAAAAATCCTAGAAGAGGGCTGGGGATATGTGATTATTGTTACGGTTATTGTTTATGGTATTGGTAAAAGCTAGTAGAGCTTAAGTAGTGCTGTGATGTGGACGGAAGCCGTGTTGGGTATCTACCATGAGGTAATTCTGGATTAGGTGGTTCATGAGTTGTTTGTGTATACATTTTTTCCATAATCTTTGAAAGTATAGCTATTGGTCCATAACTGGAGAATTTAGTGGAGGAGCCTCCTTTATGTAGTGGAATTATGTAGGATGTTTTCCAAATGGTGGGAATTTTAGCCTCTGCTATGGTACGATTAATTAGTATTGATACTGGGTTGGCAAAAGCATAAGCTGATTTTTGAAAGTACTTGGGGAGTTGATCAGTGGAGAGTGTGTTGGGTTTTAATTTTTTGATCAAGATATGGATAAGTGACGTGGACACTGGTTGGAGGTTGAATGAGAGTAGGTTCATAGGGATGGTACTATCAGGGCCAGGGGAGCTAGGGGGTAATTGGCTAGCTAAGGCTTGAATTGTCTCAGTAAAGAAATGGTTAAAACTATCTGAAACATCCTTGGGGGGGGGGAGGTTTATCAATGGTAGCAGTGGGGATAGGGGTAGATGTTTTTTCCAGGATGAAGTAGATTCTTCAGACCTGCCTAGAACTTCTGAGGATTGTTCTGGTTTGCTGTTTGTAAATTACAAAAGTATTGTTTTTTGTCTTGTAAAATAGATTTTTTAGTTTCATTCCTAGCTTGCTTATACTTAACATGATCTTGGGGGTCTTTAGTAGAGTGCCATAAAGCCCAAAATTTGTTTCTACTGGTACTTTTTAGTCTAGACTCTTTAGAAAGCCATGGTGCAGTTTTTGATTTTGTTCTCTTTGAACGGGCAGGTGCATGCAAATCAAGGATTTCAAGAAATTTGTTGTTAAAATATGCAACTGCCTCCTCTAAGGGGAGGGGTTTTAGAATAGACCAGTTACAGGAGTTAAGTTCCTGTTGGGATTTGGCAGGGTCAAAGTCTTTTTTGTTTTTGACTTTTCTGAGTAAGGGTTGTTGGGGATTAATGGCTTTTTGATTGCTTAGGTAATCAGGGAGGGTACCAGCATTTTATAGTTGGGGGTTACTATTTATGAGTACCCAGTCGAGTATGCTTTCTTTTTGGTTGGGTTTACCTAGTCTGGTAGGGGTGGTTATGATTTGTGTAAATGCATGCAGGTTAATATGGGTAGATGGGAATTCTGAGGAACAGGTGCCCCAGTCTATGTTAAAATCTCTGAGTAGTAGGGTTTCTTGGGGGTAATGACATGATAGCCAGTGTAGGGTAGCGTCAAGTGTGGCTATATTGTTACCTGGCGGTATATACATGCAGATGATGTTGATGCATTTACTTTTGTTACATTGCAATCTAGTGGCAAGAATTTCAGTTATTAATCTGAGGTAGTTGAGTAACATCTATGGTCACATTCAACTCAGATTTGTATAGTATAGCTACCCCACCCCCCCTTCCTGGAAACATGATCCAGCCTGTATATGTTATACCCAGGTGGTAACACTTCATTGTTGGTAGTGTTAGGTTTTAACCAGGTTTCAGATAGACAGAGAATCTCAGGGGAGTGGACAATCAGGAGTGCATGCAGTTCATGTACCTTGTTATTAATGCTTCTAATATTGAGATGACAGGCCAGGAGAGAGTTAGTTGTTCTATTGATTATAGTTTTATAGCTTAGGTTACAGGTAGAGGGGGTGTATATATCAGAAATGGGTGGGCCAGGGTTGGGGTGAATATCACCACCGAGTATTAGGCTACGTCTGTACTTGGTGATAAGCTTCAGGAGTTTGTTTATAAGTTTGTAGTATTGTTTAGATCTAGGGCTGTTGTGCCAGGGGTTGGTATACTGAAAGAGTGAACAGGATGTTGAGTTGGACCCATTATTATTAGCATGGCTGAATTTGAGATGCTTTACAGCTGGGGTGATAGTATGGCTTTTTGGGTACTAATAACCAATGAGAACCTGGTTTTCATACAAGGTGAGTAAATAAGTCGCCAGCAGAATGGGTAGTAAAGAGGAGTATAGCATTATGAGAGGAGTATAGTAGTTAGATCTGTTGTTTGCATGACACAACAGCAGAAGATCTGATGGTAAATTTAGAGGTAATGGTGTGGGTGGAGAAAGTATGTTAGGTGAAAGCTGATAGGATGCTATAACAGGGGGTGTGGTTGAGTAACTATAAATTTAGTGGTACTGGGGGCGGGTTAGAATTGGGGGCAGGGAGGGATGCAGAGCAAGCCCGAGCAGAGCGAGGGCAAGCAGAGCATGGCTAACACAGACTACAAGTGTTTTCTTCCTGGAACTGTATGGTATGTATTTAGTGTTAACCTAATAGCTGTGTTTTTAAACTGTATTTTTAAACTATAATTTACACTTCCCTCTATGATCTGGACCTGATGGGTCTATTTTGTGCACCCCACAGGAGCAATGGCACTTTAAGAGAATGCATTCTTCCTTGTGCTGAGTTGAGTGGGTGTGGTTTCCAGATGTGTATATAGGTTGTTTTTGCCATACATGTGACTGTATGTGTGTGTGTGTGTGTGTGTGTCCACCAAATGTCTATGCGCATGTTTGTTGACATTCATGTTTGTGTGTGTTCCCCATGCTTATATGTGCATGTGTCTGCATATGTGATTTTTGGTGTGTAGCTAGTATACTGAATGCATGGCACTGATGAAACATTGAAGTGGTACCACCGTAGGAGGCACTTTATAATCCTTAACTCAAAATATGCTGCGCATTCAGTATCGTGTGCCAGACATAAATAGAATATGTTGGGGGCCAGATATGCATTGCAGGGAATACATCATCTATGGAATCATCTTCCACACCATATAAAGCCAAGTACTTCTCTTACTCTATGTCAGTGTAGCTTGGATGAATGGTTGGGAAACTGCACATTCACTGTTGGTTTAGTACCTATGTCTGTTGTGTATGTGGGCAACAAGGTAATGTCCCAACATTTCTTTGTTCTGCCTGCCTCTGGATTATTTGTAAGTAATAAGAACTACCATAAGAATGTAAGGATAGGCTTCTTAACTCATTAAAGCCTAGTGACACTTCTAGATGTTACTACACTTGCATCCTATTGGCACGTCTAGGTATCAAATGTGTGTTAATATTTGCATTAATACTTTCAGAACCATTCTACATAAAATTTATTAGAAGATTTCATCTTAAAATTTATCTGGCACAGCTGCATTGTATTTTTCCTCCAAGTGTAGTTAGAGATGTTTTATGTTATCTGTATGCCTTTAATTTGTATTGCAATCAATTTCCTGTTTCTCCAAGCGTCTTAGTAATCAAGTGGCTCAGAACTGCTTAGTCTCATAAAAATAGCTGCAAGAAGAAAATACTGCTGGCAGTATCTATCCATCCATCCACCTACCCACCCACAACCTTTTTTCCCTTTTGTGTCACTTTAACTGTTTATACAACATTACAAAAAATATTTTCTGTTTTTGTCCTTTAAAGACCTAGAATTAGTGAAAGTAACCACTATAAATATTTGTGTGGAACAGTTTGCCATTCACAGTTTTCTGGTTTCTCTTGCAGTTCTAGAGATATAAACATTGGTTTGGACTGCTAGGTTAGAACTTCATGGCTCAGGCCACACCCTCTGGAAGTTAGAGTGTAAACTCAAAAGAGTTCCCTTGGAATGAACAGTGGGAGGGACATAATGAATGAAGACATACAGTGGTGTTAACAGAGTGATATAAGGACCACTAAGATGGCTGATGAATCATTGAGGATCTGGTGGGCATTATAGATCTGTCAAATATCGTCTACTCAGAGGCGATCTCTGCTTAACATGCAAGGCCATATCAAACCCAGAGCTGTTGGACATGCTACACGTAAAGAAATCCCAATCCCTCGGAGCCACACACTCCAGGGATCTAAACCTTGTCATCACAATGAACAAAACATGTTGGAGGAATAGGTTCCTGACCAGAGACTCCCCAGACTCTGGAATAGACTTCCCATACATGTTAAGCAGAGTGCCTCTTTGGCCCTCTTCAAAAGGAACCTTAACGACTGGATGGGAGATAGGAAATTCACCCCGGGGATCACGTCAATCACCCTGCTAGACAGGGGTCCAGGGAAGTAAATATTGTGGGAAGAAATAGCCAGAGAATTGTTATGGCTAGGCTTGTATAGGCCCTAGGGCCAATAGCCTAGTACTAACCTATGAACCTATAGATGGGAGTAATGAAGGTGGAGGTAGGAAAGGAAGAGCATCTGGCATGTTTAGAAGTGGATAAGCAGGAAAAAGCACTACAGTGACAGCACTAAGTTAAATGCGATTAGAAAAACTGTTTTATGTGCGCCTCCCCTTGTTGACAATCTGTTCCTCATTCTGTACTTTCTGCTTTCCTTCTAAATTATATAAAGGAGAAGAAATTCAAAGCACAATGGAGTCAAACTGATTCAAAGGTTTTTACTCTGTTATTAATCTGTGATCTTTAAAACTGCATCTACATTGGTTGAATGAAGCACTTTTCAATCCTTGTTTTTCAAAGGGAAATAAAACGGGTCTATATTAAATCAACAAAAATCCATTACATTGAATACCAAAACAGCGACATGTATTACTTGAACCGCAAAAATACCGAACGCACTAAACCGCGAAAGTTAAAATATCAAATGTTCATTGTCGGCCAACTCCACCACCCGCTACATACTACCTACCCAAACAAAATAAATAAACATTATACATACACTAACCAAACCCTACTCCTAACCCTAAAGTAAAGCAGGAAAACTCAACTTTTAACCCTACATTAAACCCCACATACACAACTATCTATGTACTATCCTTAACCCCTCCCTAACCCTAAGGTCCGTAACTATCACACACTTACCTTACAGAGCTATATCACAGACGGGCCAACCAAATTTTGCGGTTTTGCATGTTCAAATACGTATTTCACGCAATACTTGTCGCTGATTTCGTATTCGCATAAACGGAGTTTTGACAATCTAATAGGAACCCAAATAAAACATCCGTGTGCTGGTATAACCTTTAGCTATATATATATATATATATATATATATATATATATATATATATATATATATATAAATAAAATCACATACAAGAGTAGTCAACATGCAACTCAGGTAGATTTCCTCCTAGTACAGAAAAGGCACTGGGGCAGAATCCATGATTGCAAAGTCATCCCCAGTGAAACAGTCAGCCCACAGCATAAAGCACTAGTTACCACAATCAGCTGCAAGCAGTTGTCAGAGAAGGCTCTAAGGTCAACAGAGACAAGACTGAAAACCCTGGACGTTGACTGGACAGAGTACAGCAGTTCAAGGAATTACTCAGGGCTCTAGCTCCCCGAGAACAGGAGGAAATAGGTGGAATTTAAGAAGAATGGCAGCACCTAAAAACAGCATGTGTTAGGACTACAGAAAATATATGTGGCTGAGCCAGGTATGGAAATACGTTACATAAGGAAAGCTGGTGGTGGAATGCTGAAGTCCAGGGAGTCCTCAAAAGAAAAAAGGAGTGCAGGATGAAGTGGGAGACAGAAAAGACTGACCAGGCTAGGAAGGGACTACTGGTTAGCTAACAAAGAAGCTAAGAAAGAAGTTGCAATAGCAAAGAATAGAGCATCAGAGGCACTGTACCAACTTCTGGAAAGTGACTCAGTAAGGGGCACAAAGAAACTGTATCAGGTTGCAAGGCAAAGACAAAAAGATTAAGAAGACAGTCAGACACCCTTCATAAGGGATGCCAGCAGCAACCTCCTCACCAGTCCACATAACATCAAAGGCAGGTGGAAGGAATATTTGCAGCAGCTTCTGAATGAAGAAAACACCATAGAAGCTGTACTGCCCCAGAAACAGCCTAGAAAGAGAGAAGAGGAGGAGCCCACCGAGAGGAAGTAAGAACAACACTAAGGAAGATGAAGTCAGGGAAAGCAGCAAGCTCAGATGAAGTCAGAACAGATATGATAAAGATGCTTGGTGAGATAGGGGAGAAATGGCTCCTGAGGGTACTCATAGCAGTGTGGAGAATAAGCATACTCATGCCAGTGTACAAGAAATAAGGGGACATCCACAACTGTGGGCAGTACAGAGGCATCAAACTCCTACCACATTGCATGAAATTTCTGGAGAGGGTAATTTATAAATGGATATGCAGAGTAGTAGAATGTAAGATGGGAGATGAGCAGTTCAGATTCATAACAGGATCAGCACAAATGACCTGATGTTTGCATTGAGACAGATACTTGAAAAGCTAGAGACGAGGAGAGAGTCCAACTTGGGTATTCCTAGACTTACAGAAAACATATGACAAGGTCCCAAGAAAGCTGATCTGGGCAGTACTGCAGTAGTTTGAAGTCTCAGAAATATTGGTAGAATTAGTACAGGCTATGTACAAGGACCCAGTGACTCAAGTATGAACAGTGTTCAGCCTCACAGAGGTGTTCGCAGTGGAATGGATGTATACCAGGGATCATCTCTGAGCCCACTGCTGCTTATACTGGTGATGGACTACATTAGCAAACAGTTTGAAGGGGACAGATCAACAAAGCTGCTGTATGTCGATGATGTGGATGTACAAGCAGACTCTGAGCTAGAACTTCAGCAAAGTATAGGAGAATGGAATGCAAATCTGAAGGCACATGGGATTAAATCAAGTACAGATAAGACAGTGGTAATGGCAGCAAATTGGAGAAATCAGAAGAAGCTGAGAATAGAGATAGAAGGGAAGATAGTGAAACAGGTAAGTAGCTTCAAGTATCTGGGAGGGGTGGATGAGGAGAAGGGTAGTATGAAGGAAGAGGTCAAAGTTAGAATCGGAGGGGCTGGAGCCAACTGACATCAGGTGAAGTATCGGGTGTGGTCTATGACAGAAGAATGCCAAAGAAGCTGAAAAGTAATGTGTTCAAGACAGGGGTCTGACCAGTACTACTGCATGGTATGGAAACCTGGGCAGTAAAGGCAGAGCAGTTCAGGAAGCTAGAGGTGATGGAAATGAAGTGCCTGAGAAAGGTGGTAGGATGCACACTGTGGGACAGATGAAGAAATGAGAACATAAGAACAGAAGCCAAAGTAGCTCCAATTGCAGAAAAGATCAAAGAGAACAGATTACAGTGGTTTGGGTACATGTGTAGAAAACAGAAGACAATCTGGTGAGGAAGATTTGGGAAAGACAGGAAGAAGGTAAAAGGAAGCAAGGACGTCCAGCAAAGAGGTGGATGGATTGTATGAAAGAAGATCTGCGACAGTCATGCATGAGTGTTGAAGAAGGCAGGAGTGTGGCACTGAATCGAGAGAATTGGTGACAGTTAACACAATACCCTGACCCCATGTAGAAAAATGGGCAAAAAGGGGCTGATGATGATGAGATATATATAAATAAATGAGTTTTGTGGAGATGGCTTCACATGGGGGGAAAACTCTAGTAGACCTGGAAAAAGAAGATCTTGATACAAGTAATATGATAATACAGGGGCGGGGGGAGGCAGTAACAGGGGAATAAGACTGCAGTAAAACCTAAGCTATTCTTTCCACTTAACCATTTATGGTGAGGAGAGGGATGCAGTAAAGATGGAAAGGATGAAACACTGATGAGATATGAGGAATAAAGGATGTTTTATTAATGAATCTTGTAGCACTCAAGATGCAAAAGGTCTATACTCAAAACAGCTAAGTTATAAAGCAATAAACAAATGTAGAATGAAACGGAGTCTGACTTACTCCACATCCCAGAATGTACCTTATTTGTTCAGGTTGGTAAAGAGCAACACCTTTTGCCAGGTAAATCTTTGCCATGTTCTAGTAGCAGTCATAATCATCTGAATGTAGAAAATATTTTACCATAACGTAGTTGGCATACATTTCATAAAATTTGTGTCCGTTATATGTAATGAGCACAAAAATGTCGTACAATTCTGTAAGGAAATATCCTCATCAAGTTATACTTCAAGACGTTTTTTACTGTCTGTATGCCAAATGAATATGCAAACAGTGTCACAGTTAATTCAGCAAAACAGAGTAATGAAACGGGAAGCACTTTGCCAATCTGCATTTGTTTTTCTGTATCTTTAAGCAGCACACTTTATAAAAACAGAAGAGTGACTTCAAGACAATAATACTTATGTGTCACTAATGTCCATTTCTTGTGTGTACCACATCTTTTCTTATAAAAAAATGTCTGTCTCTGCCTATACAAATACACACATACATGAACACATGCCCATTTATATTTATACCTGTCTATATCTATCTAGCTAGATGGGTTTATACTTATTCATTTAGAAAAAAAGATGTTAGCTGTCTGTATAAAGATATATGTAGACATAGACTCTTTGTCAATGTTCAGAATATTCTGTAATTTTTTTTGTTACTTTTGTGTGTTGCCAGAAAAAAATGCATCTTTATGCTTTAAATTGTTGGCGGCATGTAAAAATATTAATGAACGCTGTTTAATAGTTATACAGTATTCAGTCATTGTATTTGTTTCTTGTATTACCAGTGATACAGAGAGCACATGTACAAAGCATTTTACTTTTCAGTCTTGTGTTGATAAAATGCATTTTGTGTGTGTGTGTGTGTGTGTGTGTGTGTGTGTGTGTGTGTGTGTGTGTATGGCCATATCTATAAGATCAACTGCAATAATTTAAACATAAAATATAACAAAATCTAACGCATTCAAAACCAGTAATTTATTTATTTTTTTCTGCTGGTGGGCAACCCTCCTCCTGCACGTTCCCGTCTCCCCTGTGAATTATGGGCATAAATCCTTCCCCAGTTTTGTTAGTATTTTGTGTTTAGATGTTTTTCAGTTTAGATATTATGCTGTTGATATTTTGACTGATAATACATTGATCAGATAATTTTAGGTACACGTGTATGTGATACAACATGTAGCATTTATAGCATTCTCTCAATATCCATTAGCAAATCAGAATATTGTTCTAGAATTTCATAACAAAGAGAACAATTCCACAGAGCATTTCAGTTGTGCTTGATCTGTGATGCAGTGCTATGTTGAACTTCTATGGCTGTGTTTATGCATGCTCACACACTATATACATGCATGTATGTATGGTTAAGCACACACCACACACACAGTAGATGGGCTTTTGTATTGCAACGCTACAAAAGGAGAGGCAGGAAAAATTTTATTTCTGTTTTGTTTAAAAGAAGCTCATCATTCTCCAAGTATATGGTTACATTTTGAAAGTTGTTTCCAGATCAAAATACAATCAGTGATGCAACCCTCAAGATACAAAAGCAACAACAATGTAAATTATAACCACACATAACATTATTCAACATTAATATCAATGCCAGTGTGTTAATATGCTTTCCTTATTATTTTGTTATATATCCACATATTTTAATGCACAATTCTCATTCCTCCTGGCAATCTAATATTTTGTTCAAAACAATAATGTCTTTTGGATTATTTATTCATTCTACAGAGCTTAGTTGGTTCATGTCAGTGCAATATTGAATAATAAATCTTTCAGCAACCACAAGTGTTTGAATTAGATTTTTCCCTTCATGAGCATACATCTGATCTCCATTCATGCTTCATGACATCAGGAACATTACTGCACACTTGAAGAAGTTGTACTATTTGGAAGAAGATATTATCAGTGAAAGGATTTATATCCTGAATATTTTAATATTCTACATAAAAGTCATGTTTCACATCTTTGCATTTTGTTGTAACTTTCTTGTATCTGCTGCTCATATGCAACTATATCTAACTCCAAATATCTTGTTTCACATATCAGGCTGAGAGAGTTCATCATGCCACTTATGCGAGTCTCTGATATTCTAATTTCGAGCATAACTAGAAATTTTATATCAGCCTATGCTTTCTTGTATTCTGCCGGCATAACTGTAGAAGTTAATTGTATTTGACAACCATCAGCACAGAACTAGCCTCATATAGACCATAAAAGTTGAATGGGTTTGTGTGGTGCAGGTATTTATATTTCTTTAGTAGTTTATGTATTAGAAGAAACTGCTTTTTCTCCAAATGCATTTTTAATACTAACAAAACCACTATGCATATTTGTATATAAAACTGTCTCCCTAAACGTCTCCATTTCTTTCTCAACCCTTCCTTAATTCCACATGCACTGAACTTTTCCCCAGCTTTCTACATTTACAGCAATCAAAATGGATATTTTCCTTTATTTTGACTTATTTTGGTGTAGTATTTAAACACATATACTCTTAAATTTCCATATATATATATTAATCCTGCTGAACTCATTGCTTCTAGATCAAATAGTGATTGCATTGTCTTGTTTTGACGCATTTTGCCTACTTGCATTTATTTCTGTAAATAGAAAGTCTTCATTCCAGTGAATGCTGGTATTTTGTTTTCTTTTCTTGTATTTTGCATCTATTATATATTCTGTTTGAATTTACTTCTTTGTCTGGGTTACAGCAAAAAAGCATCTTTGGGCTCAGTTAACAAAATATTAAAATAAAGTAAAATGTTTTGTAGTTTATTTTTAATTTATAATGTTTCCTCCACCCATTTTATCTAATTGATATTTGTATCATTTTTTTTTTTGCTTTTCAGAGGTCTAACATTTAACTAGGATATATTTAGCATTAAATTTACAAGAGAGTATATTCTGTGACATTTCTTTCAGAATACTGTATGCTGTAGCCATTTTTTTTTAAATGTCATTTTAAAAATGTTTTAAAAACATTTGTATAGAAACTGCACAGTTTCAGAATACTGTATGCTGTAGCCATTTTTTTAAATGTCATTTTAAAAATGTTTTAAAAACATTTGTATAGAAACTGCACAGTTTCAGAATTGTAATTCAGATGCCAATAACTCACAGATAGTATGTTGGCTGAAAATTCAAGCTCCAAACTACAGCAGTTGGCATTTGTTGGAAGCAATATTTCCAAAATGTATTACTATTTTAGATTATCATTCTGCATTTCAGTTGTGGAAATCTTATTTATTTATTTCTAGTTTGATTACCGGGGAAGTCCACTGGGCCAAAATGACCCATTTTCAGTGGAGGCCCAGGGAGAAAAGCTCCAAGTTGCATAAAAGAATTGCAATACATTTGGTACATAGGTATAACAGCTACATTATATAAAAAGTTACGATTAACATATTTGAAGTCATTGTATTTACAGAGTTCAGGGTTTTGCAGTTTCATTTAAGGGGCAGTGTAATATGTGGAAATAGACAATCACATAAGTATGAACATGCATAGAAGGATAAGACAGAATAATGACATAGCTAATACACTCTGCTTATGCATAATTAAACAAGGATGCTATTTAGAATATTTACAAGGTTGAGTTGTGTCAGAGTGGCTGTTGGTGTTATTGACAGCATAGAGAGTCCAGGAGAAAGAGAGAGTACACACTGGGAGCAACAGGATTTACTTGGATTAGGTATGGTGAGACAGGGTATGACATTTTCAGAGTTGTCATTTTGGAAGTCTTTTGTCAAGGTGTTGTATACTCCTGTTCCATTGAATTTGAAAATGCTACTTTTGTGGTCATATTTGTAAAACATATTTGGGATCTTAGTTGCACAAATTCAGTCTCCTAATTCGGGTCTATATTATATATTCGAAGTTTCAAAACTTCTAACCTCATATGTTCGACAACATATGAGCGAAGTTTGAAATTTCAAAATTATAATAAAACATTTTTTAAAAATGACCTGAATGCTCTGAGAAGGGGGCAAGCCCTCTTGCACCCCCCACACGCCCCCTACTTAAATATACCAACATAGAAATCGCACTTCAGTGCAGAAAAGGGAAATTTTCCCATTCTGCATCGTACGGACCTGTTGCTTTTAACTTTCAAACTTTTCAAAGTTCGATCATATGGTGTCGACCATATGACATTCTAACTTTGAAAAGCTAGAATAATTAATAGGAACCCCCTAAGTCATATGTTGGTGTACAGTATGATATGTTGAAAAGCTGTTTTAGAAGACATATGGGCATTTGTTGAAAATGTTAAAACATAATATGCTTTTTTTAATTACTTTGCTCTGCTAGAAGGCTAAGAATACACACAGTTTTTTTTATACATTTATTTATTTTTTTTATTAAAGATGCATAGAACTGTAATGTAATGTCTTTTTACATTTGCTGGCCAGAAACGTTGCTAACAGAGAAAAAGTTTGCCAGTGAAATTCTAATGTAAATATGAGGTCAAGGTGGCCACAACTTTTTTCTGTTTCCTGAAACAGATTTGATAATATGGTAACTAGTAAACTGCCTGTTTTGTAAGCTATAAAACATTAATGGTAACTAGTGAACTGCCTATTTTGTAAGCTATAAAACATTAATGATAACTAGTGAACTGTCTATTTCGTAAGCTATTAAACATTAAGGGTAACTAGTAAACTGCCTATTTCGTAAGCTATAAAACATTGATAACTAGTGAGCTGCCTATTTCATAAGCTATAAAAAATTAATGGCAACTAGTGAACTGCCTATTTCATAAGCTATAAACCATTAATGGTAACTAGGGAGCTGCCTATTTCGTAAGCTATAAAACATTAATGATACTCTGATAGAAAGAGGCATTAAATTAGATGCACATTTAAGATTCATTATAGCTGGATACATGTATTTGTTAATATTGTCTTCCTTATTATCTTATACTATACCTAGGCTGGGCCAGCAAATTATCTATTATGATCAATGTGTAGTACCCTGGTTAACCAAATAAATACTATAGTTAGCCATGACTAGTAGTGAGCTATTTTAAAACTATGCTGCAAGGACTGGTTGCTGTTTTCCAAGAAGACTTGTTTATGTCCATATCTGTCCACCATTAACTGCTAAAATCACATTAATTGATTCTGTTTGCTGTAAATTCTTAATATGCTTTGGGAATGGAAGCATTTGATTTTTCAAGTGCTTAAGAGCTTAGTCTTGTTTTTAGTTAGAAGGTTTTGTTCCTTACGCCATTGCTACTAACAAAGACATTTTTAAATGGCCTTCATCTTAATATTTTGTGTTTGTACTGATTATGACGTACAGTTACCTCACACCTATTAACCAAGCATGATAAATAACTACATTAAGCTGCTGTCTCATGTCTGTCATGCCATGCTTTCATGTGATGCATTTTTCCACCAGTAATACAAGAAAGCCTACTAACTGCAGTTTTCTTGCATCATATAACTAGGCTTTCAAAGATCATAAAATGTTCACCAGTTTGTGCTGGGTTTTGCACAGGCATGAAAAAAATGATGATAACACAATTACGTTCCTCCCCAAAACACACACACACACACACACACACACACACACACACACACACACACACACACATGCATTATTTGCTGGATATCCTTAATACTGAATTATTAGTACTATATTTTTCTAGAAGTAATCAGTATGAGAGCAATTGTGTAATTGTTTAGCTAAAAGAAGAAAAAGAAGTATGCAAGACTGACACAATTCTGAAATTCTTCTGTTTGGGTCTTATCCACTAAAATGTATTACTTTTTTTTCAGATCAGTAGTAGAGCATGTACTTCCCTATACATTTCATATACTGTAGTCAGTATAATTAGGAAAATAGGCATTTGTATTGAATTTTGTATTCCGTATTGCTTGCATACTGTCATTGTTTTGCATAAATCCGCTTCAAAGAAGTGTATAATTATCAATTGCAGCTGTGCTATATATAGATATGGGTCTACTTGACATTACTAAGATGTCAGTAAACCGACTTTCATGTTAATGAGACAAAATGCCAGTGTTCAGATGACTGACTGAAATACTGACTCCAAACTGAACGGAACAGAAAGTCCGCTCATTTCTACACTGGAGTGCAATCTCGGAGTTGGTATATTTAATTTGTAGGGAAGGGCCACAGCCCCCCTTCAGAAACATAACATTTTAAAGTATTTCTGATTTTTGTTTTATCAAACCCCCACTGAATATTTTTGTGGTTCACCTGCATAAATATTCAGTGGGACTTGTTTTAAAGTGGCTATTGGTTTATGGACATGGTTTGCAGGAGAGTTCAGTAATTGTGTAGTTCATTTTATTTAACAGGGCAGTGCTTACACTGGATGAGTTTTTGGTTTTGTTGATGGGTTATTGCAAGACACCTATAACTACGCCTGTATATACCAGTTGCTTTTTTTTAACCATAAAGAAAATGTGCTTTTATATATTAATCGAATGTCATTATCAATATCTTCTTATAACTATCCATATATATGTACTAGGATTCAGTAAGCAGAAATGTAATGAAGTGTAAAGAATTTCTTAAATATGTAATGTACCTGCATCTGTAAAAACTGTCATTTATTATAAATTATACTGTGTTTTCAGGGAGCTTTTCTCCCCGTGCCTCTGCTGAAAATGGACATATATCCAGCTGGACTAGCCCAATCAACAATTGTAAAATAAAATAAATTATGTGAAAGGTGCGTTTCATGTTATTGGGACATTTTTGTGATAGTTGGCTATGTTGGGTTTTAGCGTTTTAATTTTTCGGCATTGTCATCTCAATGATATGAAAGTCAGTCTAATGACATTTCGGTAATGTCAAGTAGACCTATGCATAAATATCTCAGCTGCTTCTGGCAAGTTTGTTTTTCTACTGATAATTTTGCAGATGTGTTGTGTAACCTAATTAAGCTTCAACACAATGCATAGTCTTACTTGATTTAACTTTACAATAAATGTAGGAAATTAATTTGTAATTTGGAAATATGACAGGCAAGCTGAGATATGTTCCATTTGTTTGAGGATACTAAACTATAAATATTTGTTTTATGCCTAAGGGAAAAAGTTCTTGAAGATAATACGTTTTATTATTATTAATAATCTACAAATGCAACACTTACTAAAGTTGTATATTCTTCCATTCTGATTGATGGTAATTCATATTTTGCTAAACTTCGAGTTTCTGGAATAGCTGCAGGTTCAACAGAAATACCTTCTAGTTTAGGGAATTTGAATATATAGTAATTAGTTTGTTTAATATTAAATCTTTGAAACAGGCATTATGGATTTTAAATGGGAAACTATTGCTTTATATGAGGCCTCTTCTAATAATACTTTGCTTTGTATCTATTTTGAAAATGTAACAAATGCTACCAATTTGATTCAAAGGAAATGAGATAGCAACACTATATTGTATTCTTTTAGCTTGAAACATGTAGGTCAGCAAAGCAAATTTGTTGTAAGCACATGCTTAATGTTTTAATAATAAAATGAAATTTATTGGACAGAAATTTGTTTATACTAAGACTAAGACTTTTTATTTTTACACTCTTCTGAAACTGTTGACATGCTTATCCTGGTGAATGAATGCAGGAGTATGTTTGTGGAAAGAGAGATTTATGAGTTGGCAAGCAGCATATAGTGGTGTAACATTAATTCAAAAATGTATACGATTTCCCAGTTTAGAAGTTGTAGGAGTTTAATACATGTTTCCTACTTCTTCTGAATATCTTTTCCATGCTAATGTTGAGAAGTGTTTGTTTTTATTGTTGGCAATATCTTTACCTTGCTAAATAATTTTTTTCCCTTTTTATGATGACTTGTTTGCAGCACAGAATTGAACAGGCATCAGGAAATGTGCCATTAATAAATGTTAGAAAGCTATTAGGCTGAATAAATTACCATTGGGAACTGGTTTTAGAAGATGGCTTGTATAGTTGTGCTACTCTTATCTAGTTATCTCTTTCTCATGGTTTGCTGTTTGTATTCCCCCAGCCCTTTTTTTACAGTCTTACTCTAAAGAAAGTATTATTTCTTTTTGGTAAAAGCTAGAAAAAATTCAGCTCAAATAATTAACCCATATATATACCCTAACAAGTGAGTGAAGTGTTGAAAGTTAACACACAATACAGCATTGTATGGTTAAAAACATACCCAGGATAAACATTTTTTTTTCTATTTTAATGTTCATTAAACAAATTGTTCATTCCTGTGTGGCATTTCCCATTGGTTTAATAGAATTGCTCATGCTTACTGATGACTACACAGGCATCTAATGTTTTGTCCGACTCTGATTAAGCAGTATGCATTTAGCTTTTGCTCAGTTTCTGTTTCAGAGAGTCAAGCTGCCTAGCTTTACTTCATTATAATAAATTCTTCATGGAATCCCAACACCTTCTTGCAAGATGAAGAAGGTGATCTTTTGTATAGGACAAGGATTCATGTCATAATTAGTTATTTTACTGTAATGCTCACATGTAATCTTTTCCCTTCAATTAGTAAGCATCAAACTGTTTGACTAGTCACTGAGGCTAGCATGCTGTCATCGGTCTAGATGTCATGTTTTGAAAGACTTCTAGCATGTCTGAAAAGCCATGAGCCAAAGTAGATTGTAACAGGATGTCAATTTTGTTTCAGTTGATGTAGTGGACCTCTGTTTTATGTATTCCACACTCTGCTGGAGTTGTTGGCACCCTGATGCGAGCAAATATTGACCACCATGATGTTAGAATGTTAATTTTCGGACCGCTTACTGAAAACAATTATTTGTTTTTCGAGGGTAAGGACTTTAAATGGAGAACTGGTATTGATATGGGGGCAAACTGTGCCCCAACATAAGCCAACAGGGTGATGCATGTATGGGAAACAAGGTATGTTTATTAGAGTGAAAGGTTTTGATATGTACGGCTATAGCCGCACTTTTTTAGATAACATTTTGATATGGATAGGTGAACCGTAACATTTGATTGTTTATTGAAATTTTGAAAACAACAACTGATTTTTTTTAAAAAATTGCACACTGCTTGTCTTCTGATTCTGTGAAATACCTAGATATGACTATTTATAAAAACCTTACTGACTCAAAACTTTTTTCTGTAATATATAGTAAGCCCACATTTTGCAATTCTTACATAGATTATCAAAGTTATCATCCACACAAACCAAAGGCTAGTATAGTTAATGGTCAAATGGTGAGTGTCATGAATGACCTTCAGTGAAGTGCCTTCATGGAAGGACTTAGTTACTTTAAAGACTTTTTAGAATGAGGGTATGCACTTGACATGCTTACAAGTACCGAACTGAACATTTTGAATGAGAGAAATGGTAGATTTACACCAATTATGACTAAAGTGGCGGTAAATAATCTAATAGCCAGGACAGAAATAAAGTTATGAATGATAAAAATCCCTTACTCCCACCTGGATTCTCTTGTTATAAAATCTTTGCTAACTGGTTTAAAATGAAAATTGGGGCTTAAATTAAGTTTGTTTCTTAAAAACAGAAATAATTTTAAGAATTTACTGGAGTGCATACCCCACAGTAAAAGTATAAAACTACTAGAATGTTTAAGTGTGTAGCCTGTGCACAATGCCCAGTTATACCCGAGGGGAAAGAAGTTTGTGTGCCACCTGATTTTGTAGTTAATTGCAAAGAGAAACCATCCTGTGGAGGTTTGGGGGTTGTTTATATTGGAAAATGGGATTCTTGCAATGCTTTCAACATTGGAAAGTCTCAACACACTGAGGAAATGCATTTACTGGCATGGGAATAAAGAAAGACACATGATGCAACAAATACATTATACAGGCACTCTATAACATGACAGACTTTTGTGCAAATTAAATTTTGTATCTTGGAAAAGGTGGTATAACCCCTGAAGCGTGGTGACTAAAAAACTCAGTTAGAGGCTTGTGAACTTTTCTGGCAGATTAAATTCAAGTGCAACAGTGTTTCCAGGATTAAATTATTCCATTTCTCTCAGCAGTCTGTTTAAGATGACAGCTACTATTTTAGAATAAAAAGTTTATTTTCAACACTGCATTTTGTATAAATGTGCTTTTTACTGTAGTGTTTTAAAATAACTTTGTCTTCACTGTGTGTTTTAAAAGCATTTGATCATGTGATGCTTTTACTAGCCTTGTTACTTTTCTATGTTAACGGCATGCGGTGTTAAGTAGGATTCATTTTGCACAAGTCGGATTCTTTAGATGAAAACAGTATATTAAAACTGTGTTTGCCATATTCTACTGCCTTGGACTGATGGGTTTTCATCTGACCTGGTCTTTATTGCATGTTTGAGGGAGGATTTTTTTTTTTGGTTTATATAAAGTCTAAAGTCTATCAAAAAGTGGAAGACCGATCATTTTTACGACTGTTGATACATATAACATCCGAATCATCATCATTATCAACCATCCGTTTTTTTCCCGATTTAAAAATGGTCATGGTGTCATGTAAACTGTTGCCAACTCTCAATTAAGTGTCACTTTCCTATCTTGTTAGATAGTCATGCCTAACTGTCATATGACTTTTCTCACACAATCCATCCACCTCTTTATTTGACACCCTCGTTTCCTCTTGCCTTCTTCATATCTGTTACAAGTCATCTTCACCAGACAGTCTTTTGCTTTTCCAGAACACGTGCCCAAACCACTGTAATTTGTTCTCTTTAACCTTCTCTGCAATTGGGTTCTCCTCCGATGTCAGCATTTCTTCATCTGTCCCACAGTGTGCATCTGACCATCTGTCTCATGCTCTTCATCACCTCCAGCTTCCTCAACTGATCTCCGTTTACCACCAATATTTCTATACCATATAATAATACTAGTCACAAAATGTTTTGTACATCTCACTTATCAACTTCTTTGGCATTCATTTGTCATACACTACCCTTGACATACTGTGGAAGTTGGCTGCAGTCCCTCTGATTCCAGCTATGACCTCTTTGTTCAGACATCACTTTCCATCTACCACCCCTCCCAGATATATGAAGCTGGGAAACTGTTTCACTATTTTTCCTTCTATCTCAATTCTCAACTTCTACTGATTTACTGCCATTGCAACTGCCTTATCTGTACTCAGATTTATCTCATGTACCCTCAGTTTTGCATTCGATTACCCTACCCTACCCTTTGCTGACGTTCTTGCTCAGAGTCTGCATGTAATGCCACATTGTTTGCATACAGCAACTTTGTTGATCTGTACACTCTATCTGATTTGTAATGCAGTCCATCACAAGTGCGAACAGCAGGGGACTTAAAGCTGAACCTTGATGAACTCCCACTGGCACCCCTCTGTGATGTCAAGCACTGTTCGTACTTGAATCTTTGTATCATTGTTCATTCTCTGCACAAACTTTATCAATGCTTCTGGCAGTTTGAACCACTGCAGAGCTTTGCTTTCACCAAGTCTAGGAATGGACATTTGGAGTCTTTCTTCACATCTAGCTTCTTCCAGCTATCTGTGTCAGTGCTAATATTGGGTCAGTTGTGTTGCATCCTGATCTTAATTCAGACTGCTGATCTTCAGTCTTACTTTCCACTACTCTGCATTTAATTATTTCTGATGAGTTTCTACTACTCTGCATATTTGTTGAAAAATAAACCTTCTAGAACCCTCCTGCAGTGTGATATGAGTAACTTCCTGCTGCCCACAATTGTGGATGTTTTATTTGTTTTTGTACACTGGCAATAGTATATGAATTCTCCAGTTATCTGGGGTATTCCCCATACTGCTATGAGATCCCTCAAAAGCCATTTCTTCTGTATCCCACTTTACATCTTGATCATATCGCTTGTGATCTAATCTGAGCCTGCTGCTTTACCTTACTTCATTTTCCTTAGTGCTTTTCTTACATCAGTGGTGGGCTCCACCTCATCTTTCATCTTAGGCTAGAGTGTATATAAAAAGTCTACACACCCCTGCTAAACTGCAAGGTTTTTGTGAAACAAAAAAATGAGACCACAATAAATCATTTCATAATGTTTCCCACCTTTAATGTGACCTATAACCTGTACAATTCAATCGAAAATCAGACAAATCTGTTAGGGGAAAAATATAAAAAATAAAAAAATGTACAATAAGCTGATTGCACAAGTGTGTCCACCCTTAAACTAATACTTTGTTGAAGAACCTTTTGATTTAATTACAACACTCAGTCTTCTTGGGTATGAGTCTATCAGCATGGCACATCCTGACTTAACAATATTTGCCAACTCTTCCTTGCAAAAGTGATCCAAATCTGTCCGATTGCAAGGGCATCTCTTGGGTACAGCCCTCTTCAACTCACCCCACAGATTTTCTATTGAATTTAGGTGCTAATGAGGAGCTTTGTTTGATATAGACAGGTAGTTTGTTCCAAAGTATGGGAAGTCTCTCGGACATGAATCTATCCCTCCAGCATGTTCTGTTTATTGTGGTGACAAGGTTTAGGTCCCTAGAGCGTGTAGCTCAGAGGGATTGGGATTTCTTTAAGTGGAGCATGTCCAACAGCTCTGGGTTTGACATAACTTTGTATGTTAGGCAGATATCTCCTCTGAGTAGGCGATATGCGACAGAGTAAAGCTGGAATTTTTTGAGATGGTCTGCATAGGGCATCTGTTTGAGGCTGGTAATCCTCTCTTTGAGGTATTTCTGTGGCCTTTCCAGTTGTTGTAGATGTCTTCTGAGGTACATACCAAAAGGGACATTGTACTCTATAATGGGTCTAATGAGTGATGAGTAGAGGGGAACAATGACCTCTTTTTTTCCAGGATGAGAACCCTTTTGTGATGAGGTGTGCCACATAGAAGTATTTCCTGACTACTGTGATAATGTGATTGTCAAAGGAGAGACTACTGTCCACCTATGTCCCAAGGTCTCTTAGCACACTTTCGGTGTTAAGTAGACTACCACCTATGTGGTAGCTCATAGGTACAGAGGTTTTACCTAAGGGGATGACAATGCACTTTTTGGCACTGAGCTTGAGGCCATGGCTTTAACACTGGGCATCTGTCTCGGTGAAGCCCTTTTGTAGGATGTCTACATCGTTAGGTGTTTTGATTATGGCTCCTAGTTTGTAGTCATCTGTGAACTTTGTTAGCCAAAGACCTTCTGTGTTAGCCTGTACTTCAGAAAAGTAGATACCAAACAGGAGAAGACCCAAGACTGAACCCTGTGGTACTTCACTTTTCACAGGTCTGAAGTCGTATTTGGAGTCTGCTACTTTCACAGTGTGGGTTCTGTCAGTGAGCCAGTTGTCAACCCATCTTGTGACATAGGGATTTATACCTAGTTTAGTGAGTTTATCTATAATTCCAAAGTGGGGAATGGTGTCAAAAGCCTTGGCAAGATCTAGATAGGCTGTGTGAACCACCTTACCGTCATCTACGGCTTTGGTGACTGCTTCAAAGATGTCTGTCAGGTTTAGGAGACATGATCTGCCTTTTTCAAACCCGAATTGGGTGGGGTCCAGAGTTTGGAGATTACCAATGTCTTTGTTTATAAGTTCCATGATGATATGTTCCATGGCCTTGCAGTCCAGACTCATTAGGCTAATGGGGCGGTAGTTCCTGGAGTCTTTGATGACTCCCCCTTTGTGGAGTGGGATAACCATCACTGTACACCATTCAGTGGGCACAAAGCCTGAGGTGAAGCTATGATTGAACATGGTGCTTTAGTGGGGTGCCAGTTCATTCTGTAGTTCATGTAGAATGCAGCCTGGGATATTGTCAGGTCTCATGGTTGCTGTGTTCTTGGCTTTGGAAAGTGTGGTTTTTACCTGTGCAGCCATGATTACAGGAACTTTGCATTCTTCCGGTATAGAGATGGGCCCTTTAGGGGGTGAGAGGGGGGTAAAGTTACCACTGAACCTATCTGCCAGGATGTGTGCAATATCATTTGATACTGTATATTTAGTGCCATTGTGCTGTAACTCAGAGCAGATCTGAGTTTTGCCATTGACATAGCTATATAATGCTTTCTGGTTGTCTTAAGAATCAGTGGCGATTTTGTTTTCATAACTAGCTTTGCAGGATTTTATGAGGGATCTCAGCTTCTTACTGAGGCTGACCAGGGAGTTCCTCCAATCAAGGGATTGTACTCTTTTTTTTGCAAAAGTTTCTTTCTTCTGTTGTAGAGTTTGTTTATGGCAGGGGACCACCAGATTGGCTTCCTTTTTTGGAGGATAGCATCTTGGCTCTGTTAGGGATAGCATGATCCATGCCCTCTTGTAAGTGCTATAATGTGCATTTGTGTAGAATTCAACAGTCATACCTCTACTGTCCATCTGCATGGGTGTCATGAAGTTTGCCACTTCTGTCTTAAGAAGCGTGAAGTTGGCTTTGGAGAAACTTTTTACGGTGGTTTCCCTAATGGGTGGCGGGAGCAGGATTAGCTTGTGTTTGGATCTGACCAACGATGAATTGACCTCTGGTGTGGAACACTGATCATCCATGTTGGTAATGACCAGGTCTAAGATATTGCTGCCCCTGGTGGGGGTGTGGATATGTTGATCCAAGGCATTGGAATTTATGAATTCCAGAAAAAGTTGAGCAAAAGAGTTGGTACATGAGTAGTTTTCTCAGTTAATGATGGGATAGTTGAAATTGCCCATTATTAGGGTACTGGGTTGTACCCTAATATTTTCCAGTGTATCAAGAAATGAGGAGTGGGAATTCTGGGGCATGGTGGTGGGGGATCTGTAGCAAGTTACAATTAAGACTGCGGTCTTGTCCAGAGTTAGTTGCACTTGGATAATCTTGGATGCATTATGCTGAGCAACTGGCGTGGAGGTGTGGATATCCTTAATGAATATGGACACATTTCTGCCTTTAGTCTTTCGGTCGAGGTTAGGTGGCCAAAATGCATGGTATGAATTATAGCCTGGTAATTCAGGGGTGTTCTCTAGAGCCTTGAACCAGGTCTCTGTCACTGCACAGATGTTAATGTTCTCCATTTTAAGGAGTGCCTCAAGTGAATGCATTTTGAGGTTTAGACTTCTAGCATTGAGTAGCATTCCCGTCAGATTTTGCTTGCTTGTACCTGTTATGGTGGTGAATTTGTCATTTCAACCGTGTCTAAAAAAGGAACTATAGAGGTGGCAAGAGCCTTATCCAGTATCCAGAGTGACAAGGACTACAGGTAAAGGCCATTTCTGGCAAAGCATCGTGGTCTGTCGATCATGTCATCCCAGGCAGACAGATACTGGATCTCCTTATAATGACACCAGAAGCTTAGCCAATTGTTGAAGTCAATCATTTTGTCCTTGTACTGTGGTATCATTCTGGGTTATGGCAGGATACTACTCAGGGCTAGGGTCATACCTGCCTGGGCTACAAGATCAGAGAGCTCCTCCATGTCTCTTTTAATGTAGTCGAGGGAGGTATGCCTCAGGTCATTCACACCAACATAGACAATGACAGAGTCGTATTTGTAGTTGTGGAGTGACCTGAGTGCATGCGTTATGTGGTGGATCCTGGCACCCGATATGCAGCTGACAGTAATTTTCTTCTTGTTTAGCCTGGTGAGTGGAACATCAGTGTGCCTGACTATAGAGTCACCTTTGCATAGAGTGTTGGGTGCATTGTTATGCCTTATGGGTTGTGGCTGATTGGCACACTAAGTTTGTGGGCTATGTGTCATTTGGGTTGTGTTGGGGGGGTGGAGGTTGCTTGCATTTCTGCTTTGGAGGTCTCTGTTGCTTGAGCAGATTTTTATTGAGAGCCTCCGCAAATGTAGGTGTGTGTGTTGTGTTTCTGTGTGTCTGTTTTGGTGGTTAGGTTTTGAGGGACTATGTGATGAGTGTGGTGTGGTACAAGTGTTTACCTTCTCCTCTTGACCGTCTAGTCCAGTCTTGGGTGAAGAGAGCTTTGCTTCCAGTTTGGTTATATAAGTGCATCTCTCACAGGTTGTAGTGTTGGTTGGTAGGAGGAGAGGGTTGTCTGTGTACATGAGTCAATTGCTGCATTGCCCCAAGATGCCCAGATTCATCAGTTAGACAGGAGAAAAGCAAATGTCAAAGGTCTGTTACCAGCCTAGCTGTCCCACTATCACTTATATGTTAAACATGCTACGGTTTTACAATAGGTGAGCATGTATGATATGTTAAATATGCTACGGTTTTACAATAGGGGAGCATGTATGATATGTTAAACATGGTATGGTTTTATAATAGGGGAACATGTATGATATGTTAAACATGCTATGGTTTTACAATAGGGGAGCATGTATGATATGTTAAACATACTATGGTTTTACAATAGGGGAGCATGTATGATATGTTAAACATGCTATGGTTTTACAATAGGGGAGCATGTATGATATGTTAAACATGCTATGGTTTTACAATAGGGGAGCATGTATGATATGTTAAACATGCTATGGTTTTACAATAGGGGAGCATGTATGATATGTTAAACATGCTATGGTTTTACAATAGGGGAGCATGTATATAACAGCTCCCTTCTGTTTCCATGTTCATGCTGAATGTCTAGGATTTGCATATTCACTTAGCACCACTCTTCACAGATTACTGCTAGGAAAATCTGCAGCCCCAAACTGTATGAATTCTGGACTAGATCTGCTTAGCTGGGATGCTAAATTACTGCTGCTTCTTTTGTCCTGTTTTATCCTAGATAAGGAAGGTGTAATGGTGTCATAATTGCTGTGTGTGATATTATTTGTAGTCCTAAGTATTCATGCTTTAAACTGTCTCAGCTAGAGCGTCTTCTGTGTAGAGACATGCGTGAATGGGCATACCTTCATTGAAGGTTGTGCATCAGGGCTGGTAACTCGGCACGTAAAACTCACCTACCAATCATTAGCGGACCGGAGTTCCGCTGTGGCGACCCCTAACCGGGAAAAAGCCAAAAGACACAACAACAACAATGTCTTTTTGATTCTATATGCTCTCCCCATGCTCCTCTCATCATGTTACAGCTATTCCCCATTTTTGACTTATTTTCTCACTACAACTTTAAGTTAAGTTAGGTCTTGCAACCAGTACAATGTTTGTATGTTCCCAATGTATTGCATTATGGCATAATGGAGTACATTAACTTTTATTTTGCCATGTTTGTTTTGCTAATTCATCTTTTCATTATTTCATCAATTGTTTGTCCTTTTTCAAATTTTTGAATTTCACTTGGAATGTTATATTGTATTTTTATTTATAGACCTTTATGGAATAAGATAGGCCATTTCTTTGCAATTTTCGTAACCCACCCGTTCTGTAATTTTAAGAAATTACTCCAGTTAGACGATGACTAACTGGTTTCTTGCATGTAAGAATGTGTTTGGCATTATTATAAGTTTGGCATTACTAAATACAGGTCAAAAGAATCTGACAGGCATTTAGCATTCCATATAGGAAATGTAATGTTTTTTACCCTTCCAGGTGATAACTTGAGAATCATGTTTTTTAAAATGACTTGCATGTTTTAACTGCATCTCAGCATTGAAGGCAAGTTATTTTCAGTAAAGCTCAAGAGACATCAGTATGGTGAAAATAATCAGGTGCCAAAAACAAGGAATTAAGCTAATATTGTACAAAAAATTTTATATTGAGAATTGTTTCGATGACAATAATATTTCTGCTTAGATCACTAACTGCCTGTAAGATCTGGAAAATTAAATTTGATTGCATTTTATTAAAACTATCATTGTATATTCTATAAACTAGTTTAGTTTTCCTTTACGAAACCCCTCTGACAATCTTATATCATTAAATCTGATTTTTCATGAGTGGTAGTTAACAGCTTTATCAAACAAACTAACAGCCATACAAAACAATCCATACTTATTATTACAGATTTTAAGATATCTAACTATTATAATCATTTGCATCAGGAAACTCTGACTTAACTTTGCTTGAAATAGTAAACGAATATCAAATGAAAGAAAGGACAGCCAACGTCCAGTACTAAGCAGACTTTGTACAACATGTGTTCCTAGACATTGTCATGACTCTGATACATGTATGTCATGCATACTCCGCAACATGCTGTACCATCTGTACGTGTGAATAGAATTTATTCAAGGTCGGTATTCACAGTGTGCAATAAAATTTAATGCTACCTACAATCCCGCTAACAAAATACACTGATATGTAAAGATGAAACGGGCTCATGAGTTAATCCTACCAGCAGAAGTTGAGAATCATGGTAGCTACCAAACAGGATAATTTAGCATAATTTAGCTGTACTAAAATTTTCCACTGTGAAATTCTATTAACCATTATCTGTGTCATTTTTTGTCAATTTATTGCATATTATTATCTAATCATCATAACCTTCTCTCTATTATTTTGAATATTATTTATGTATTAAATTCTGTATTTAGAGCTTTTTTACCCAGTCCTCCACTGAAAATGGGTTTCTGACCCAATAGACTTTACAGGTCATGACATGGCAATAAATAAGTGAATAAAATAAATAACAGTTTATGCATTACAGGTTATTTTTCTCATAATTTTACTTTACCCCCTCCAAAAAGAGTAATCTTGCCTGATATAGCAATGTTTCTGTAATACTTGATTACTAAGTAATGTAATATGTTTGTATTCACATAAAAGTGAAGCAAAATGTGTAAAACCTAGTTTTACAACATGCATTATAATATTTCAAAGAGCACTAATTTGAGGCAAGTTTGGATTTTGATTTATTTATTTATCATTTGTTTATCGGGAAAGTCCGACTTGGAACGATGCCAATTTTCAGCGAAGGCCCAGGGAGAAATGCTCCAGATGTATGTCTTTGTAATATGGGAGGAAACCAGAGCACCCGGAGGAAACCCACATGAATGCAGGAGGACATGCAGACTGCGCACAGAAGGCACCCTAGCCGAGAATCGAACTGGAGAACCTCTTGCTGTGAGGTGACAGCACTACCATTTTGGTATCATCTTTTCTGATCAACTAAAATTATCTTTGAAGAATCTAGTAAACAATTTGATTTGCAACACTTCTGCTGTCCTTTCTGTTAGGGATAAAAAGACCTCATTTAGTAATCATGCGCTTCTGAATTTGGAATGCTTGCAAGAACTTCATATCAATTGGAAATTACTATTGAAATAGTAGGTCTTTTACAGTAAGTATCTTCACTTTTAAATTCTTCCCCTCTTTTTGATTTTTAGGATACTTGCATGGACTCTGAATTAGGACCTGACCATTATTTTCGTGTTTGATTAGGAGGAGTCATTCCCAGTATGTTAATCGGTAACTTATTTTTATGTCTGGTTTATTTTGCTGCTGTCTGCCTTTAAGAAATTCTACAACGTCCATTGATAAATGAAGTCCCAGGTCCCGGTATTCTCAAACACAATACTCTAAGAAATACTTGCATTCAGCTCATTATTTTTAGTACGCCACCAATTATATCAACAGTTCAAAGAAATGAATTGTGGTATTCAGTGCAAGAGTGCACTGTCACTAACCCATTTTTCTGAATTGCACACAAGACCACACCAGATGATGATGCAGAACCTGGGACTTACTTATCTCTGTATTGCCGAGCAACACTACAGTGCATGACCATATATGACAACAACATATTGGATGAATTACAATACAAATTAGTTGTAGTAAGTGCTTGTTATGGCATGATGAAGAGGATTCAGCAGCCTTAAGTTGTGGTGCTCTGTGCTGCAGGCTTGAAAGTGATTTACGAATGACTTGGAGACATTAGTATATTCCTGTGGTACTGGGGTCATTGCTATGTTATAGCACTGAGGGGCACTGATGCTGTGCCTGCTGTCATTGGCTAGCATTTGATACTTCTGTGTGGGTGTAGGTGTTAGTAGGATCATTTGCACTGTAATGGACCCTGTTGCTGGTACAGATAACTTAACCTCAGTGCTAGTATGTTCATCACTGTCTATTGAGTAAAGCACTTGAGGGGAAAGGAAATTGCTACTGCCGCTAACACAACAACCTGTTGAGACTTTATGAATAGTGTGCAGTTGGATAGTTGGGCTGCTTACTATCAGGTAGGTGGTTGACATACTGCAGATCAGGATTGCACAGTAGGATTTGTGTTTTTTTCTGTGTGTTAGTGAGGCCTATGAATTTAACAGGTCCTTGTCTGCCCTTCTTTCATGCACACTGAATATCGCTTAACATCAATATGTATGGCACATGTATAGCACACTAGAAATGATCAAAAATGCTTCATTTTTCATTTGTCAGTAAAAAAAGGCAAATATGTTGCAGAAAGTCTTGTGTGGTATTATTTTTGGTTTATGAACTTATCACATTACTTTTGTGCTTTGTGTAATTTTGTGCAATAGAAATCTGAATTACACCCTAACCTTAATTCTTAAAACTTGAGAAATGAGGCCTTACCCATCCTTTTTTGCTAGTAGCAAGCATTGTATGATCTGATCAAAATAATTGTGTGACCTACAGCTAATGTTTTTCAGCTTTCTGACTTAACACACATTTTTTCTATCCAAGTTGTTCAAGCATGTGAAATGCATAGGACTATTGTGATTATTATATTTTTCTGGAATACAACTTCTCCTATTATTGCAGGATCTGTCAGATGTAAAAAATCATCCCTTTTTGAATAAATGTTAAAAGGTCATCACTCTCCAGTTGGTCGAGTAAACCTATGGCTGTCATGCTGTTTATTCTTGCTGTATTGTTTAGAGCAGTCATTGTTTCCTCCATAGAGAAACAGTAAGTTTGAACATCACTCACAGTAGAATGCATTATTAACGCTTGAAGTGCTTTGACATTTGCTTCTGCTGCAGGCCACTTGATTCAATTAACTGTGTGAAATGATTTTTATGACTAATATAGTAGCTATGCAATGCATGTAACGCAATAATTATGCTCCAAAGCTGGGGAAAAGAGGGGGTTTATTAGGCACTCCCTTACTGCTGTTCATATTTAGTCTTGCACTGCTATGTTAACAGAAGCACAGCAGAAAGCGATTAAATACTTTGTGCTTAATTTCTGAGAAAGTCTGAATGAAGTAGGAGGTATTTAATATCTTCCTCATGTTAGACCATGTTGGCCGCCCTCCAGTCAGTGGTGTTAAGTACGTAATATCTTAGAAAGCTGTAAAACATTTACTGCTACTACACTTTTTCTTCCAGTATTCACTTAGCATTTTATAGGTTTATAGGTAAGTACTAGGCTATCTGCCCGATGGCATCTATAAGTATAGCCAGAATGTGTTGGCTTTTGCCGCCCCCTTAGATTACTTCCCTGTGTCTCTGTCCAGCAGAGCCATTAGTTCCCTGTGCCTCTGTCCAGCAGAGGCACTGTAGTGATCCCTGGGGTAAATTTTCTGTTTCCCATCCACTCGTCAAGGTTTCTCTTGAAGTATGGTAGTGAGAGCTCTGCCTTATGTAAATTGCAATCCTGTTCCAAAGCATGGGGAGTCTCTGGGACAGGAATCTATCCCTCCAGCATGTCCTGTTTATCGTTGTGGTGAGGTTTAGATCCCTAGAGCATGTGGTTCTTGGGGATTTGTTTTTTTTTTAGGTGGAGCATGTCCATCAATTCTGGGTTGGACATGGCCTTGTATGTCAGGCAGAGATCACCTCTAAGTAAACGGTATGCAACCGAGTACAGCTGGAGTTTCTTCAGTCAGGCGACACAGGGCATCTGTTTGAAGCCAGTAATCCTCTTGGTGAGGTACTTCTGTGGTCTTTCCAGCTGTTGCAGGTGTCTTGTAAGGTACATCCCAAATGAGGGCGTTGTACTCTCTGATGGGTCTGATGAGTGATGAGTAGAGGGGCACAATAACCTCTTTTGTTCTAGATGCAAACCCTTTTGTGATTAGATGGACCACATAGAAGGATTTTCTAACCACCTTGGCAATATGATTATCAATGGAGAGATTACTATCTACTTGGGTCCCCAGATCCCTTATTACATTTTCTCTATTTAGAGGACTACCATGTATGTGGTAATTTGCAGGTACTTTGTTTTTTCCAAAGGGGATGACTATGCACTTTTTGGCATTTAGCTTGAGGTCATGATTTTGACACCAGGTATCTGTCTCAGTGAGACCCTTCTGGAGGATGTCTGTATCAGCTGGAGAGTCAGTTATAGTCCCCAGTTTGCAGTCATCTGAGAACTTGGTCAGCTATAGTCCTTCTGTGCTTGCCTGTACCTCTGAGAAATATTTACCGAACAGGAGGGGTCCCAGGACTGAGCCCTGGGGGATGCCACTTGTAACCGGTTTAGAGTCAGACCTAGAGCCTGCAACTGTCACTGTGTGGGTTCTATCCATGAGCCATTTGGCAGCCCATCTCATGACATAGGGGTTTATGTTAAGGCTGATGAGCTTGTCTATAATACCAGAATGGGGAATGGTGTTGAAAGCCTTTGTGAGGTCTAGATAGGCTGTGTGGACCTCCTTTCCCTCATCTAAAGCCTTGGTAACTGTCTCAAAGAAGTCCACCAGGTTAAGGAGGCAAGATCTGCCCTTAACAAAGTGAAACTGGGTAGTGTCCAATGTTTGGAGTTTTCCATTGTCTCTGTTAATGAGTTCCATGTTGATGCGCTCCATAGCCTTGCAGACCAGGCTAGTCAGGCTTATAAGGAGATAGTTCCTGGGGTCTGTTGTGGCTCTACCTTTGTAGAATGGGATAACTGTTGCTGTGTGCCACTCTATGTGTACGTAGCCTGTAGAGAGGCTGAGTTTGAACAGTGTGTTTAGGTGAGGGGTTAGTTCATTTTGGAACTTGTGTAAGACACAGCCTGGGACACCGTCCGGTCCCATTGAAGCTATGTTTTTGGCTTTGGATAGGGCTGTTTTAACCTGTGTGTCAGTGATTGCTGGGGCTGTACATTCTTTTGGTATGGTTATGAGCCCTTTAGGGGGTGGGTGAAGTTTGCACTAAACCTGTCTGCAGAATGTTGGCAATATCAGTTGGTTCAATGTATTTTGTGTCATTCTGCACTAACTCAGAGCAGATCTGAGAGTTTCCACTTAGGTTCTTGACATAGCTAAAGAATGCTTTGTGGTTATCTTTGGAGTCCTTGATAATTTTTCTTTTGACGCTAGCCTGAGATGATTTTATGAGGGATCGTAATTTCTTGCTGATACTGATCAGGGATGTCATTCCTTCTTGGGATTGTACTCTTTTCTGTACTAGTTTCCTCCTTCTATTGTATAGCTTATTTATGGGGTCCACCAGACTGGTTTCCTTTTCTTGAAGGAGTGAGTCTTATTTTTTTTAGGGATAGCATGATTCATGCATTCTTGCAGGTGCTCATAGAGTTCCTTTGTAAGGGATTCATCAGCTTGGACAGCGTTGTCCTTTAGCATGCGGGCCGTGAACCTTTCCACCTCGGTCTTAAGTAACATGAAGTTTGCTTTTGAAAAGTTTTACAATGTAGTTTCCTTGATTGGGGGTGTGGGCGGAATGTGGATATCCAGAGTGATTAGTCTATGGTCAGATCTAACCAGCGAGGGGTTGACCTCCGGTGTAGAACACCGATTGCCCATGTTGGTGATGACCAGGTCCAATATGTTGTCCTCTCTGGTGGGGGTGTTGACCAGTTGATCCAGGGCATTCGAGTTTATAAATTCTAGAAAGCAATGGGCAAGGGAGTTAGTACTTGAGTAGTTCTCCCAGTTAATGTTTGGGTAATTGAAATCACCAATTATTAGGGTGTTTCGTGGGACCTTCATATTTTCCAGTTTCTCCAGAAACGCGGAATGGGGTCCTGGGTCATGGTGGGTGATCTGCAGCAAGGTACAATTTGAATTTCAGTTTTGTCTGTTAGTTGCACATGAATGATCTCTGAGGCATTGTGCTGTGCCACTAACCTGGAGGTGTGGGTATCCTTGATGAATATGGATACACCCCCGCCTTTTGTGTTTCGGTCTGGGTTCTGTGGCTCAAAAGTATGGTATGAGTTATAGCCTGGTAGTGCTGGGGTACTCTCTGGAGCCTTAAGCCAGGTTTCTGTTACTGCACAGATATCGATATTCTCCATACTGAGGAGTGCCTCGAGTGCATGCATTTTGAGGTTTAGACTTCTGGCGTTAAGTAGCATTACCTCAGTTTTTGGTTACTTGTGCTATTTACAGTGGTGGCTTTGTCTTTTGAGTCTTGCCTACAAAAAGGCACTATGGGGGCGGAAAAACTCTTGGCCAGTATTCAAAAGCCTAAAGGTGACATGTGCAAGCCATCTCTTGCGAAGCAACATGGCATGTCGAGCATGTCATCCCAGGTGGACAGATGCTGGATCTCCTTTGATTGACACCAGAAACTTAGCCAATTGTTGAAATTGATCATGTTTTTCTTTATACTGTGGCATCATTCTTGGTGAGGGCAGAATGCTACTCAGAGTCAGGGTCATACCAGCCTGGACTGTGTGATCAGAGAGCTCTTCCATATCTCTTTTCATGTAGTCCAGGGACGTAGTCTCAGGTCATTCACACCAACATGAACAATGACAGAGTCATATTTGTACTTGTTCTGGAGTGACCTAAGGGCTTGTGTTATGTGGTGGATATTAGCGCTTCACAGGCAGTTAACTGTAATCTTCTCCATGTCCAGCTTAGTTAGTGGGATATCAGTGTGCCTGACTATAGAGTCACCTATTACTAGTGTGTTGGGTATGTTATTTTGCCTTAAGTGCTGTGATTGCATGGCACACTGATTATGTGAAGTATTTGTTTCATGGTTCATGATGGGGTGTGGAGGTTGCTTGGGTGTCTGCTTTGGAGGTCTCTGTTGCTTTTCCAGATTTTTATTTAGAGCCTCCGAGTATGTTTTTGTGTATTTAAGTGTGCTATTTGCCGGTGTTGGTTTAGTAGGTCTATGTGCGACTGGTGGTGTGCTGCAAGTATTTTCCTTGTCCTCTTGACTGTCAGTTCCAGTCTTGGGTTGAGAGAGCTTTGCCTCCAGTTTGGCTGTATAATTGCATCTTTCGCATATATTAGTGTTTGGTGGTAGGAGGAGGTTGTCTGTGTACACGAGACAGTTGTAACATTGCCTCAAAATGCCCAGATTCATCAGTTGGACTGGAGAGTACACCTGAAACTGCTCTTTGGACATGCAAGAATAGGTAAATTGAGCTGTTTTACTGATTGGCTGGTAGGGCCGATTAGAGAGCCTTGTCCTTCTGGACTGTATAGGGAGTCTAGTGCTAGGGTTCATTAGAGCTTGCTATGAGTTTTGAGCAAGTGCTAGGCTGTGAAATGAATGGTTTGAGTGCTAAAGTTGAATGTTTGTCTAGTTCCGAGGGAAAAATTGAAGAGTAGACTTTGTGAAGCCAGGAATAGTTTAACCCTAGCTAACCAGCACTGTCCGGCATGCAAAAGCGTGCTAATGCGGTTTTTATAGCAGTAAAATGAAAGAGAGAGAAATTAGCCCAAAATGGCCAATAAGCTACTAACTTCTGGGCTACAGCAAACAAGGCGCAGAAATTTCAGAAAGAAACCGATCAAATAAGCAGGAACAATAAGCCTTTTACCAGAAATTCCAAGCTCAGAAGGGTTGAATCCAGCATCTCCTCCCACAAGAGTGCAGACCACAAGCCTTCTTAATGTAAAATAACTGGCTTGAATCCCAAGTGCTTAAACCAGAACTAATACACTTTTAGAATAACAGACACTGAGCCTTCAATCAGCAATTCCCAAATTAGAAAGATGTAAGCTACCTGTCCTGCCACAACAATGCAGTCCACAAACTTTCTTAATGTAAAACAACTGGTCTAAAGCCCAAGTGCTTAAACCAAAAGGCTTTGAATAACAGTTACAATTTAATCAGGCTACTACCAAGCAGTAATAACTGCAGCAGAATAATACAACTGAGTATTTTTAAGAAGAAGCACAAGCAAAATAAGGTAATAAAGTGGGAAAAAACACAATTACAGTAAAAGCAGATGAATAAAGTGCAATTTTTTTAATAACAATAGAAAACGAGCAAAAATCATTAGTGGACTGGAGTTCCGCTGTGACGACCCCTAACCGGGAAAAGCCGAAAGAGAAACAACAACGCAAGTAACCACTAAAAAACATCAGAACTCCATGAACTACAGTGAATTATACTTAAATCTTTCTGATCACAGCCCTTGTTAACAAGTTTAATTTCTTGATATCTGCATGCCAAATTGTATAATGACCTAGGGATACCTCTTTGAGCAAGAACTCTGAACAAAGCCTGAGATAATGGGTGGATAAAGGCCCAAAAATAAGGACACATTTTAAATGTTGCTCTTTTAAACTTACAAAGTTACTAGAGTAATGGGATTTGTGTTAGCATACATTTTGTGGAGAATATGAAACCTGAAACTGAAATGCATGTCATTATTTTGTGACTTTAATCCTTAGATCATCCCAGTAATTTCTCAAAAAATACAACTTTTATAAGGAACAGACCAAAAATATGAGTCAAAAATCTAGACATTCTGTGAAAATCTGTAAATATTTTTTTTTTAAATAATTTACTTATTTTGTAAATATATAACAACATGAATACAGTATTTGAAAATTTGAATCATTAAGAAGAAGCAAATTGAACAAAGAAGTATAGCTGTGTATATTACATACTTATATAAGCAATCTGATTAGAAACCCAGCTGGGATTATCTATATAAAGCATTTGTGAGAGAACATCCAGAGTGCTTCTCATAAATTACATATTCATCTGTTTAGTCTTCCTAAGATGTCACAGCACAATTTCATGATGGCAGAAAGTAACAGAGTCCAAAAAAACTTATGCTAATACAATGGGGTTAGTGGTTTTCTGAAAAGCAATTGGTATTAATTTACATTTAGAACAGTACAAGTACAGTTCCAAGTCATTCTAATTACTTAGTGTTCTCACTGCTAACATTTTGCTCCATAATTGTATGTGCTATGTCCATTGTTTTGGCTGGACCACATTTACTGCACAACACCTGTTTATGCACTGTATAGTCCTGATCCTGTTTCTGTTTAAACCTTCTTGTAGATAAGTGTATATGTTTACATAATGACAGTGCTCTTCCTTGGTTAAAAAATATATATATTTGGTACATACGTACAGGGAAGCCATGAATTACCTTGTCTAACTCATGTAAAGACTTGTGACAAGGCATCAACTTGCCAAACCTAGGAACTTTCATAATTGGCCCTATTGTGCTTTTCTATTAGTGTCTCAGAAAAAGTGTTGAAACGTATACAGTTGATTTTGTACTCAGGTTAAGCTCCTTTCTCTTAACATTCACTTGTGCTGCGAGTGTGACAGAAATTTCTGCATAGCAAAATTAATATTATATATAACGAATATTGAACATCGAGCAATGCTGTTTACCGTCTTTAAATTTAGTTTTCACTTGATATGAAAAATGTACCACTACCTTTTGACTGACTGAAGTATTGTTAATACCACTCTGGCACTTTGACACTTGCATGCCAGACTCTGCTCCTCCTACTCAGTTGGTCTTTCTTCACATTCTTTATGTACTAGTCTTTCTGAGGACCTAGAGATAAGAAACCTACAGGTTATATCTCAAAAATGTACTTTGATCTGCTAATGAAAGAGAACAGAGTGCATTATTTACACAGACGATAGTGGATATTTGAAACAGACCATCCAATTAAGTAGAAATGTCAGATGTTTAAAAGAAATGAAGGTGACATAGCACATGGAAAAGGGAATTCTTATGAGTAGGTAGGATCATAAAAGGGAAAAAATGTTCTATGGGATCTCTAGTTTATCCCGTCTGGAACAGGATGATAGCTAAGCCATAAAATATACACATCTGTGTTGTTATATTAATATATAATACTCATTCCTCTTGCCCTATTTTCTGTTCCCAAATAAAAGCACCATTCAGGACTCTAGGAAAATGCACCCACTTGCCTGTCTGATCATGTAACTTAATCTCTTTATTCTCTTCTGTCTACATACCTTGTTGTGACACTGGTTTTGATCGATTCTTTCAGCATGCCAACTCTTTTGCCGCTGTATATATATATATATATATATATATATATATATATATATATATATATATATATATATATATATATATACAATGCATGCATGTGTTGTGCTTTTTTCAGACAGTCTTTATATAATGTCATTTATCTGCTACTTTTATACCCTCAAGCCATATATGCTATTCGCTTCATATAAAGTATGTGTGTGTGTGTTGCATTTTATTATTCATTCTGTATACAATGTCATGTATATATTTTCCTTGGACTGAGACTGAAATGAGTCCACTGGAATTGGTACTTTATCATGGTTAACTAATTCAAAAATAAAATAAAATGTAACATTAATACTTTTAATATTGTTTCTTATGTTTTTGGGTACTCCTAGTACTGTCATTTGGGTTGACATAGTGTGCTCTGTTATGCTTGAGGTTCAAATAAAGCTGCTGACCCTTTAAGTGGCAGTATTTATTCAACTCAAGGTGGGAATTTTTTTACATGCTTAGTGTTTCTGATACTTAAGTCCTTAAGGATAGAAAATAGTCCTGTGTGCAATACATAATTGCATTTTATAGCTAACTGATTGAGGTTTTCCACTACGTCGTGTTGGTACTAGGACATGCCCTCTTCAGACAGAAATTATGTCAACAAAGGTCAAATGAATAATAAGGAATCCACTGCCAGATATACTTTTAGTAGAAAAGTGTCATTTATTTAAATCAGCATGGCACAATAATCACTTGTAAACTTTAAATTACTTGTCTATGGATGAAGTAAAATTTGCTAACACCATTTATATACAATTATATTGTTTTTGACATATTTGGTTTCATTTAGGCAAAAATCTAGTAATTTCTAAATGATACAAAAAAATGTAAAATGTGCATCTATATTGAGATTTGATCCTGACTTTTATACCAAGCGTCTTGTTCATTATTATACAAATGCAAAACTGCTTATGTATGTACAGTTCATGAAAATACCACAAACAGGTTAACAAGTTTAGTGAACAAGCCCATGGTCTAACAGTCGTCAAGGAGTATCATACTCTGGATCTCATGTTGGAAATTTAAGGTGCCCCTGTAGTCATACATTTATTTCTTAAGTGCATGGCTTGATGGTCTATCTTTATTAATAGAGAGTTGAAGTTTATTCCATAAAGATGGAGATCTTTGAAATATGAAGTTGCTATATTTCCCTGTAGAGTGCATGCTAATTTTTATTGAGACAAAGTGCTCTGTTGTGTTCATGTCATAAGGGTATATCCTAAGGATAAGGTTTCATGTGGTACATGGTCCTTTAATGTTTTATACGTCTGCCGTAGGTCTGTCTTAAGAAGCCTATAGGATATAGAGAATAAAAAGACAGTTGCTGAAACCTCTGGCTGTAAGATGAGCCTTGAAGTCCTTTGATTATCATTTTTGGAATATTTCTACCTTCTTCAGTGCACCACAGAGTACATTCCAGGACAGTGAAAATTTTGCAATCATTTTTATAAGAACTATATGTAGTAGAAAATTGGTAAATGTCTCTACCCAATAGAGGATTAGGTCGATCGCTCCCTATGTTTTTTAGATGGCATTGGCAGCATCTGTGTGGGACTTAAAATGGCACAGCCTACAAGGACTCCAAACTCTTACTATATCAGATTTTTGTTGCCCACCAGAAATATATAAATCTGATTTATTTTTTCTACAGTGCATGAATGCAGCATTCTTTTGATTCTAAAGATGAGATCATTTTTACTGCATTATATCTTTGATGTTCAGTGCCATTCAAAGGGGTGTAAGTCAGTAGGGATAAGGTTAATTTTCCTATACAGCAAAGAAAGAAATGCAGAAGCACTGAAATCCAATAAACTCTTCTCAACGGGATGCAATAAATCTTCCAAATGTATTGAAAAAATTCTTTTATTGCGATGCCAAACAAACGAAAACTGCATGAACAGACTAACAGCATAAAACACAGTATAAATCCAAAGTGGAAAACAGTGTGAATTTTCCTATGTCTGCACTCATCTGCATATTTTTTGAGATAGGCGTCAGTGCAGTCATTTCTGACATATCAAAAAAAGATGTGATCCCCGGTAAAGAACGGACAGTAAGTCCGATGCTAAAAAGGTGTAGTCCCCAGTAAAGAAAAGCGAGTTAGTCCGTTTGTGGGAGGGGTTAGTGAAGTTAGGAGTCTTTCTAGTCTTATTTTTAGTATATGACAATTTAGTTGATTTTTGGCTTTGGCTTTAATTTTAGATCCCTTTGTATATGAATGATTCCAACACAGTAAAAGATATGGAACCATACTGGAAAAAAAGAAACTTGACCATGTCAAAGAATTTATTTCTTGATACCATTAATTCAGGGAAACTATACTGTCATATTTCAAACTGTGTCAGTAATCAGACACTGTATGATAGCAAAGTAACTGTATAATTTTGAGAACACCTGATTTATGAGAACTAAGTGTAGTTTTAGTTCTAAACTAAATAAATCCAGATTTTTTTAAAGTTAAATAAATTTCATCTTTTTCTCTCCAATTATGGTTGTGGGTTGTGTACTTTTTTCTTTATGTTAGTGTACAGGACAATATGTAGCATCTATTTTTTGTTCTGTTGTAAAATGATGAAAGCTTACATTCAGCTATTATTTGCTGTAAAACAGGCATGCTTGGGTTAAAAAAAATCACATTGACTTGAACTCTAACAATATGGCAGTTTTATTACAGTATGAGCTCTGCAAGTGAAGAATGCATTCAGATTTGATTTCTCCCATGTCAGTTCTGAATGAGTACTTTACAATCTTTAATTGCTATTCTTGACTTTATCCATCGATAGAGCTTGCTACCAGGACAGAATCGGTAATCAGTTCCAGCTGGAAGAAAAAATATTTCATATTCTGAGTAGCAGGATAATCTGCATACGGCTCTATGAACACAATAAAGCATTTGAAAATATCTAGGGTATAAGTACCGAAAAAAAAATAGAAATCCTTTAGATAATTTAGACTTTTGAGTGAGTCTTTGTTTTAAGATTATTGTTAAACTTTCAAAATCGTATTTTTGAGTTAGCATTAAAAATATTGGTTTAAAACAAATTTAATTTAAAGCAAAGCAACTAAATAATTTGATAAAATATAGGGCTGAGGGACCTATAGGACCAGTTAAATATATACTGAGGTGTCAAGCTTCACATTCCATGCAACTCTAGAACTAGTTCATCTACTTTATATGAATTATACAGCATATTAATGTGTGATTTGAGAATCAAAAATAAATAAGAATATTCTTTTTTGTTTGCATATACCAGATATCAAATTGTAGACTCTGTGTATGTTTATTTATTTTAATTTTATTTTTGTTAACATTGTAGATGGTATGGTCTAAGGTTTCTTTTTATCCATGATCTGGTCCATAAGGCGAGGTAAACAGTTAACACTTAAAGTACACACAGAAAATACAAGCAGTGGAGGCTGATAGTTATAGAATAAAATCTGGCTAACCGAGATTAGGAATAAGTGTGGATAGCTGTGTGCTGCCAAATGTTGAACATTGTAATTGTAACTAACAGCACATAAAACACTAATGCAGAGAGTCACAATTTATACACATATTGAAGATGGCATATTTGAACAACTATCTGCTAGAATGGTTAAGTAGCTTAAACACTGCAGTGAAAATACTTAACAGCAACTATAATATGTTCAAAAGGCAGCAGTTATCTGCAGTAGACAGTAATAATCAGCAGCCACTTTTCAGGAAGCATAGAGCAAATTAACAACCAGCACTCTAACGTGTATTTTTATAGCAATTACATTTGTATACTTGACTAATAAGATCCTTCAGAGCCTTTAATAAAGGTAACAGTTTGCCTTATGTCCTGATATATTTGGGAATATTGCTCCAAATATCCAGTATTAACTTTAAGAATGCTGTCACAGGCGGTCAGGGTGAAAGGATACCTGCATAGCAGAATGACCTGACTGCCTCTTAGTGAATAGGTCATTTATGGAGGACAGTCTACCCAGTGATGGCAGAGAGTTATGGAGATTAGCACTGTTGTGACTCTGACAGTAGCAGGGAGACATTTCTCGAGTTAATGAATTATGTTCTGCATTGCTAGATAGGTTGACAAACCACAGAATTTTGTTCTCTGTACTGGAACAGTGTTCTGTGCTGTGAGGAAAGTGATTAGGAGAGGCCCATAGTTCCGCCTGGGTAGGAACACATTGATGGCAGGAGCCCGTATAGCATTGATAATTCAAAATCTTATAGACTGCTTTAAGTTGTTGTAACATTGTGTTCTAGATTTCTTTCTTGATGGGCATACCAGTAACTATTTTGAATGCTATTATGAACACTTAAAATAGAAACATTCCATTTTCAAAAAATGTATTAATATCGGAATAGTAATGTTCTCAGATTTCAGTACTTGCAGAGATCCATGCCCAAACCAACTGTTCCCTAACTTTCCTGCATGCCCATTTATATTTGTATGACATTCTGACAACTGAAAGAATTGCAGGTCACTATTACCTGGAAGCTATTTTAAGCTGTCCCTTTGTTGTTTTGAATGCACCTCTGACTAACATTGTTATATTTACCAATTGGCCCGGTTTGACTGAAAAGGGTGATTAGACTAGCTCTACCTCTCTGTTAACAAACTGCAAACAATAGATTAAAAACTTTGCTAGCTTGAGTGCTGGAGAGAGGAATGAGAAGGGTGTACCTGCTCACTTTTTTCTGGGGAATGGTTGAGGTGTATATGCCCAGTTCATACCCAGGGTGTAGACTTTGTATCTATTCTTAGATCGAGGGCAGAGAATGCCATCTATACTATACTTTCAAGGCTAAACAAGGCTACTGAGTGGACATCTACATGATGCATAAAATAAGACACGATATTCAAAGCTTTGCAGTACAGTGGCCATGCATGTGGGAACTGAAAGGGCCCCCAGAAAGCATAAAATCACCATTAATCCACTAGTTCTCATTCATCCCTAGGAAGGTCAAAGGGAATAAGTCATAGGGTATTCAACCCAAGGTGGAAATGTGCCATTTGTGATTGATGGAATGAGGCTTTGATAGCCATGGTGGTCTGCAAGGTTAAACCAATGCCAAAGAAGAAAAGAAGTCATGAAGCTGATATTCTTATTTTGGTAATATACTTAACTAAACTAAGGCTAAAAGGTATTTAGTAATTTAGTAATATAGTACAGTCAGAGGGTTAAATAAATATGTTGGTGCTTGAGGGAAAAGAGCATTTTCAGGGTAAAGAATGAGTTGCTTTGATTTAGGATAAAGGACATAAGTTGTCTAGTAGTTCATTAACAAAAGGGTAATGCTGCCAAGCTTTACCCCCTAGTTCTAGGTCTGACGTCCTGCTGCTCTGTTCCCCTAATGTTTAACACGGACCAAAGCCCTTAACCAGAGAGTTCTGCAACACCATCACTAAAAAGTAGTACTTCTGCCTTGTAAGTAAATCTGCACAATAAATAACTCTTAACCTGTGTTATATTTTACTTGGGCAGTAACACATTAGGATTAAATGGAAGGATGTGGTCAAGATAGCTATCTTAAGCAGTGTTTTCAAATTATGATTCCTGTGTATGTGACATGGAGCCATATTTAATACTTTGGCTATCCTTCCAATGTTCAAGTGTAGCCTTTTAAAAATAAAATAAGGAAGGTGAAATTTGCTGAGAGATTTTGGTTTATCAAAGTCTCACGTATGTAAAACCCAATCAGAAGTACCTTATTGAAGAATTGGCATTTCTTTTACACTTTTTTTTTTTTTGCATTAGAACAAATCAGACTGCATATTTTTCTCATGCTTCTATCCCTGAAACCTCTTAAAAATATAATAAACTCTAAGGCTGTTTTAACTTGCTTAGGTTAGAAATTCATTTGGTAGTTGAAGTTCAGTAAAGGGGGTTCATTTAATTGTTTTTCTCTGGAATAAATTTTTGAAGAGACAACCAAGCCCTGCTGAGAATGCACAATTGTACCTCTTAAATGACTACATAAATATGTTTCAGCACCTAATTTTAACATTGAAGGGATCACAAATTCTTTGAGTGGGAAGCAAATATTTAACTAGTAAAATATTTAGGAAAGAATGCACAGAGAAAAATTAACTGTGTAATGTTACTCTCCATGGTTACTGTTATCAGAAATAATTGATTAGTTTTCAGTGCTACTTGGGTACAAAGCATTAATAGATAAAATCTGTAACCCAGAGTCTTCAATAGCAGTAATAATGACCACTCTGATGATAATAATAATAATAATAATAATAATAATAATAATAATAATAATAATAATAATAATCATAATAATACAAGAAAAAAATCCCTGATAAATATTTCAGTTTTGCCATCCATGCTGGCTGAAAAAGTAAGAAAACTGAATTTTATAAAAGCAAAATTTTAATCTCAGAAAAGAATGCAGTCCTTTATGGTTGAATCAATAAAAGTATGTCTAAATGCTTAACAAACTTTCCAGGATGCACAAGATATGACATTTGAAATGTAATGAATTTTGGAAATGGCGTGAAGGTGTAGCTAACATAGGAATAGCTTAATCCTGTGTCTGAGATCCAAGACCACTCGAGGAGAATGGTCACACTGGAGCTTTAAATGGATCCGAATGTTTAGAAGTCGTCTGTAATGGAAAAGTGATCAATTTTAAACTGGAGCTTTAAATGGATCCGAATGTTTAGAAGTCGTCTGTAATGGAAAAGTGCTCAATTTTCTTTTGTTAATTTTTTAAAAATTATTAGTTGTAGGGGTAGAGGTGAGTATCGTGACCACAATGTCTGGGTATGAAGACTTTTGCTGTTACTGGTACTAGACTAATCATATGCCTAGATATTTGGAATGAAGGTCCAGATAAGGCTTGCAAGATAGATGAGTTGTGGGCTCTGGTGGGCTTCAGGTGCACATTCTTTTGCAGAATATGTGGCCCAGACAGATGAAACTACAATACAGCAGAGTGGAAAATTGCCATTGTCATCCCCTTGCACAAAGGTGGTGCCAATACTGGCCCGGGTAACTATCACCCCATTAGCTTGACAAGTCTGATCTGTAAAGTCATGGAGCATATTATTATGGAACTCATAAACAAGGACATAAGCAATCTCCAAGCACTTGACCCCACTTAATTTGGATTTGTCAAGGGCAGAACTTGCCTACTGAACCTGGTTGACTTCTTTGAGACTGTCACCAAGGCCCTGGTTGAGGGAAAGTCAGTACACACAGCTTACCATGACTTGGCCAAGGCCTTTGACACAATCCCCCACTCAGGCATCATTGAAAAGCTAACACAACTTGATGTAAATCCCTCTCTTGTCAGGTGGGTGGCCCACTGGCTCACTGATAGGACCCACAAGGTCAAAATAGGCATTACCACCTCTGACAGCAGACCTTTCTCTAGCGGTGTTCCCCAGGAATCTGTTCTGGGACCCCTACTGTTTGGTATTTATTTCTCAGAGGTCCAGGCAAAGACACAGGGCCTGTGGTTGACCAAGTTTGTGGATAACTGTGGATGCTGTCATTGTCTACAAGTAGTGATGGTAGAGTCCCAGGAACCCCACAAACCAAAGTCCAAACCACAAGTCCAATTTATTGACAGCAAAAACAAACCAAATGCAGTCAAGCATTTTCATCTTTACCAAAGACTTTTTCAGAACTGCTTAACATGGTGATGTCCAACCTTAAATAATCCTAATCCTCTTTCTTGAGAAGATGTTCACACATGTAAAAGCCCCCTGGGTCTGGTCAATCACCACAAATTTAAAAAAGTGACCAGGAAAGGCAGAAATATGTCTGTACAGTGCATTAGTTGTCTTTACTGTCTTGATTTTGTTGAAATGTACATATATTCTCTCTTTCAAAGCTCGACCAGTCTTACCAATGTAAAATGCTGTACACTGTTGGCAAAGTGCACCATAAACCACTCACCCTGGATGAATAATTAAAATATTTTTTCACCTCAAATTTCTTGTATTTGATGAAAAAAGACCCACAACAGAGAATATGTTGACAGTAGTTACAGTGGTTGTATTAATACATACCTTTTGGTCTATTGGTGCTAAATTTGCCCAAATTCCTTTCCAGTAAACTTTTAAAACATTTGTCTTTCCTAAATACTATCTTAGGTTTGGAACCAAACAGTCCATTACCATCGTTGATGGAAGTAACAACAGGCCAAAACTGATTAACCACATCAACAATGTGGTAAGTGTTTAAAGAAAAAGTAACAATCAAGGCTCGTTCGTATGACCTATCCGAATTATGATCACCAGAGGTCAGTGGCCCTACTAAAGATAAGGAATTAAATATTTTAATTGTTCATGCAGGGGAGTGGTTTTGCCAACAGTGTGAAGCATTTTGCATTTGTGAGACTGGTCGAGCTTTGAAAGAGAGAATATATGAACATCTCAACAAAATCAAGAAAGATAACTAATGCACTGTACAGATATATTTCTGCCTTTCCTGGTAACTTTTTACATTTGTGGTGATTGACTTTTTGGAACCAGACCCAAAGGGCTTTTACACTGATGAACATCTTCTCAAGAAAAAGCTCATATGGATTCTTGGGTGTGATGCCCTTACCGCCCCCTCATGGTTTGAATGAATCTTGTTCTAGTACACCTATATTAAAGTTGAAAAGTCTTGATGGCTGATTATGTCATGTTACTCATACATTTGTTGTTGTAACACTGACTTTTTTACCATTTTTGTTCTAAACATTATTTTTATTTTTAATTTTTATTGTTATACTTATGTTTATTTTTCATGCAATTTAACATGATATTCACAACAATTCTTGTTAAAGTTTTATCATCAATGCGTTTACTAAACTAAAGTTGAGTTATGTGAATGTTTGATCACATGTTGATCACATGATGTATTGTGATTATTTAATGTTGGAAATCACCATGTCGAGCAGTTCTGAAGAAGTCTTTGCCAAAGGTGCAAGCACTTGACTGCATTTGGTTTGTTTTTGCTGTTAATAAATTGGATTTCTGGTTTCGACTTTGGTTTGTGTGGTTCCTGGGACTCTACCTTTACTACTTGTGGTTCTTGGTTTTATTCTTTTGCTGTCATTGATTCCCCAAATGATGGTAACATACTGCAAGAGGGTCTCACAGCTACAAATAACTGGTGCGAAAGTCCTGGCCTTAAGTTAAATGCAAAAAAAAAAGTATCATCATACCGTTCGGCAAAAACACTCCCCCTACTGATTACCACATCAACAGCATTCGCCTAAGGTTATAACCTGTAGTGCAAGACCTGAGTACTCAGGTTGACAACAATCTCACATTCTACCATCATGTGGCGGCAGTCATCAGAAAAGCCTTTTACTTGGTTCATCTCATGATTAAAGGGATTGCATCCACAAAGAAGGAAGTTGTTAGCTCTCAGTACTCCTCCCTCATTAGGCTTATAATAAGTATCATGCCATGTTTTGTATGTACCTATCCAAACACATGCACCAACTGGAAAGGCCACAGAAATACCTCACAAAGATAATCCGTGGCGACTAACATCTGTCCTATGCGGACAGGCTCAAATCACTATCATTCTACTCAGTATCATAGAGATTTCTCACACATTATCTGTGTCTCACCTACAAGGCAATATCACACCCTGCTCTACTAGAGATGTTCCGTATCCGTAAGTCTAACTCCTCATGCATTACCCGTTCGATAGGCCTAAATCTAATATGCAACATCAACAAAGCATGCTGGAGAGACAGGTGTTCTCTCAGATGTTGCCCTGTCTCTGGAATAGATTTCCCATACATGTCAGAGTACCTTGCTGACCCTCTTCAAATGCAACCTTGATGAGGGGATGGGAAACCACAAATTTGTCCCAGGAGTTCCACCTTTGTCCCTCATTGACAGGGGCGACAGGTGCTGACTGAGGGTTATTTTTTGAGGATAAACTCTTGGCTAGGCTTGTAAGAGCCCCAGAGCCATTAGCATAGTAACCTTCTATGATCCTATCAAGGCTGGAATGGGACTATGAGAATGTCTTTGGACCCCATCCTGCCTGCCCCACAGTGTGGAGGTGCATTAAGCTGACCAGGTCCCTGGCACCAAACAAATTAAGGACGGTGATTACCCCAGTCAGATTTGAAGACCTCTTACTCCCCTTGAGGGTAGGTCATTCACTGGAATTCCTATCTAGTAACAGTGCAGTAAATAAACAATGTCCCTGGCACCAAACAAATTAAGGACGGTGATAACCCCAGTCAGATTTGAAGACCTCTTACTCCCCTTGAGGGTAGTTCATTCACTGGAATTCCTATCTAGCAACAGTGCAGTAAATAACCAATGTCCCTGGCACAAACAAATTAAGGACGGTGATTACCCCAGTCATATTTGAAGACCTCTTACTCCCCTTGAGGGTAGTTCATTCACTGGGATTCCTATCTAGCATCAGTGCAGTAAATAAACAAACTATGTTAAATTGTGTATTTACTAATTGTACACTCTATACCCACTGGCTGTAGAATAGAACCCTGTGACTGCTGTATGCCTCATTATAGTACTGCCCCTGGTCAGCTATATCACTCCCTGTTTACTTCATTTTGCTACTCCTGTTCTCTCTAGGCCTTAATTCAATTACCCACCCACTATCTCTGTACTCCCTAGGCTTTGTCACTCAACTTCCCACACAACCTCACACACATACACCTCCTCTACAATCTCTTTCCCTTACTTTCATATCTTCCCATTGATTCAAGCCCCCTTATCACTACCTAACTTCTGTTTGCTTCCTCCCTCTGCCCTCTCTCTCCCACATAGTCTCCCTTTGGCCTCATCCTCCCACATATAATCCCCTCTCTTACCTCTCCCTACCTTAGACTCTTTCACTCACCTCCAGAGCCCTGCTCCCAACCCAATGACTGCCAGTTCCACTGTTTAAAATTGTATAAAACCCAGTCCATAACTAGACTTTTTGGTCATTACAGCTGGTGTTCTCTCCCTGAGCTAAAGTATCTGACCTCCTCACTGATTGTTTCTTTCTTTATCCTTCTTGTCTGCTGAATCTACAGGAAGGTGCTGACCCACTCCGTTTGCCCTCGCTAATGCTCGGGTTTACTTCGCTCCCCCTGCCCTACCCCCATTCCCACCCACCCCCACATCAACTACATTTATAGCTAGAGACCACTCCCACATTCACAACCCACTCCCAATCAACCAATCAGACCATACCAATTATTCCCAACATTTGCATACTCCCACACACCATACTTACCACATGACTAGTATAGTTACCACACCCTCACCTAGCAAACTTCACCTAGAACTCACCATAATGTCCAGTGTAAGTCACACCCAGCTACTAAAAGTGTTATGTTCTTCAGTAGCTATCCTCTCTCTCCTCCTGCTGTCATTTCTTTCCTCCTACCACACTCAACTAAATATCACTTTCCCACCTCCGTGGCAAACTGAATCCACAACCAATACTAGGAACGAAGGACATTGCCCCATATCACACTGCTTCCTCACCTCCCCCCAATCTTCTTCCTCCCTATATAATACTCTTAAATATAAAACTAATCTTCCACCATCACTGAAACTAACTAAAGTTACTACACAAACTAAACAAACTCTATTTATATCTATTCCAAAAACTAACTTGCTGTGGGGACATCCACCCCAATCCAGGACCAAACAAACCTATCCTCAGTACCCCAGAACAACCACATCCTTTGTATCTATGACCTTCCTCGTCTCTCCTCCTTTTAAACATTAACGTTAGAAGTATCCTTAATAAACCTCAGGACCTTCCGACTAGCAGTATACAAACCAGAAGTCATAGTGCTAACAGAAACCTGGCTCAGACCTGAACACCATGACAATGAAATAACTGCCCCTGGGTACAATATTATACACAGGGACAGACAAAGAAAAAAGTGAGGCGGTGTTGCAATAATATTCCAAGACCACCCTCATCATTGAACAATTTGAATGCAATGCCCAAGAAGTAAAGGACATAGAACTAATTCTGGCCAAACTAAAGATTAACTCTAACAAACAAATAATTATTCCAGATGGATATATCCCACCAGGTAATAAAACCCCCATACTGGAAACCCTTCTAAACTGGATGTCTTCCTCCCTTCCACAAGAAACAATATTATTAGGAGACTTTAACATAGACTGGGCTGACTGTTCCAGCCAAAATCTCACCACCCATATTAACCTCCATGGGTTTAACCAAATTATAACTGCTCCCACAAGAATCAACAAAGCCTCCAAACACCAGTCCATCTTAGACTGGATTCTGCTATCAGATCCCACACTGGCTCAGCAATCTTCCTGAAGCTCTGAGCGACCATCAGATCAACCTACTTAATTAGGAATCAATCACACCATAATAAAAAACCCATTCTCAGAGTAGTATATAATAAAAAACTCTTCAATACTAACAAACTAATCAACTCACTAAAATACTGCAGTTAGACTCCCTTAAAACAACTGCCTCTAGACGAACTCATGCAGTACTTTAATTCAACCTTCCTTGAAGTCCTAAACTACCATGCACCCCCTAGAACCATCAGAGTCAAAGCCAACCATGCCCCATTGGCTAACAAAAGAGACTAAAACCATGATGAAAGAAAGGGATAAAGCCTTGGCAGAATTCCACAAACAAAAAATCCCCACCTTAAGACAAACTTATCTTGGACTCCGCAACAAATCCAAAAAACTAATAAAACGTGACAAAACTAATTACCATGTGACCCTACAAGAAAAATATGCAGACAATCCCCAAAAATTCTGGTCCACTATAAATGCTTTACTGCACCCAGGTAAATCATCCACTCCTACCCATGTATTACCAAACAACCATGAAAATGTCCCCACCCAATTTAACAAATTCTTTACTGAGACAGTCCTAGCCAACACTCAAAAACCTGATAGTAGCCTCTTACCTACTGAGACCCTTCCCAACTTCAGTTCAGCTAACAACTCCTCCTGTTTTTCCCTGGACCCAATCCCCATTAAAACAATTACAAAACTTCTCAAATAAACTTAAACCAACCACTCTAGCAGCTGACAATTTACCAGCAGACTTCCTGCAAATATCAGCTGAAGCCATAGCCTACCCAGTGTCGATTCTTATAAATAGGTCAATATCAGAATGCAAAGTACTTCTTTCTTGGAAAATCTCACATATTATACCATTACACAAAGGGGGCAAGTCCCTGGAACTGACCAACTACCACCCTATTGCAATCCTATCACCTCTATCAAAAATATTAGAGCGAGTAATTCATTCCTAATTAATGCAGTACTTCCTTAAAAAATACCTGCTATCCACATTCCAACATGGTTTCCAACCCTCCCACAGCACTACTACAGCATTACTCTCCTTCACAAACACTGTCAACCACCATCAGAATAATGGCCTAGTCATATCCTCAATATTTCTAGACTTATCAAAAGCCTTTGATATGGTGAACCATAGTATGCTTCTAGAAACTCTATCTTCCCTTAACATAAGCCCCTTCACTATATCCTGGTTCAGGAACTACTTATCTAAGCATCAGCAGGCTGTTCTGTGGCAAAAAGATCTGTCCCCTCTACTACCAGTTAACATAGGTGTCCCACAAGGGTCCATCCTTGGGCCCTTGCTATTCTCACTGTTTGCTAACCAAATAGCTTCATCAGCACAATCTGCCTCAGTTGTGCAATATGCAGATGACACCACTATTATATGTGCCTCCCTTACCCTACATGAACTAAGAACCATTACTCAAAATAACTTTTCCTTAGCAGAAACATGTTTCTCTAACATAAAACTTATTCTCAGTCCCAAAAAAAGCAAACTCATCCTCTTTAGCCCCGGTAGATCTCCGCCACTAAATAATGACTTTACTATAATAGCTAAAGACAAGACACAAATCACCCCAACAACAAACACAAAACTATTAGGCATGGAAATCGATAGTAATCTAAAATGTGACATTCGCATAGCCCAAGTAAATTAAAAAAGTTAACAAAAAGCTTGGCCTCCTATACAGAAACCGTCAGTTCATCACAAAACCTACCAAAGCCACCTTAGCAAGGACTCGCCTCTTATCCATTCTCCTTTATGCCTCCCCTATCTTAACTAACCTTTGCCACACAGAAGTAAGCAAACTGGAATCCTGCTACAATAAGATTGCCAAGTTTGCTACAGACGCTTCTCATAGATCCCATCACTGTTTAGCCCTCAACCAGCTCAACTGGCTTGAGTTTCCCCAATTACTCCTACTCAACCAACTATCAATAGCTCACAAGCTCTACTACTTTCCCAACAAAACCCCTGCATTCCAGGATCTAATTCACCCCTACACCACCACTAGAACCCTAAGATCAAGTTTTCAGAACAACATAAATGTCATCAAACATAAGAATGAGGCTGGTAAATCTCTTTGCCTGCTCTATTGCCAGAACCTAGAATTCACTTCCAACCCACTTAACTGCCACCACCTCTACTTCGTAATTTAAAAAACTTCTTAAAACCCACTACACCAATAACTGGCTCTGCTCATGTTACTCCCCAGGTTAGTCCATACCATTGCACTATTGCTAGGATTCAGCTGTGAATCAAAAGGTTCTCCCCAAGTCCAACTTGTAAAAACAATTAAGTGGGAATTAGATTACTACCACATATGTTAGATAATATGAACCTTTATGATCTATACTTAAATTTATTCTTAACATACATGGCTTTGTTTTCTTCTTTACGACTAATTCTTTCCCCTTTAAACTGCAGTAGGGCTGGGAGCCTTCTCCCAAGACCTACCCACCTATCCTCATATGTAATATATTTATAATGTGTTTTTTTTTCTTTATGTAAACATGTTTTGTACTATGTTTCCATATTCGAGACTGTTTTTAGCTACTTTTTTCTGTATTAATGCTTGGAGTTTTTCTCTCCGGGCCTCCACTGAAACTGGACCTGTGTCCAGTCGGACTTTCCCAGTCAACAAATGTAAAATAAATAAATAAATACAATTACTTGCCTTGTTTTCTTGTACTAATTTTGTAATGAGGGAGAAATGGAGTAAAAATTTAACAATCCTGGGCAGATATTTCAAGAAGATAACTTCACTGGGATGTTCCTTAGGAGAATGGAAGGAAAGAAAATGTTACTCTGTATTGGTTGGCAATGAAAAGAGGTTATAGCAAAGCTTTTCTCAGTGACTGAAATTTTTTTGCACTACTAAAAGGATGTGGTGCCACTTGTTGAGTATTAGTAAGTAGTGAATCAGCCTGTCTGCTATAGAAAGGCCTCCTCAGGAATGTGGTTTGCAGATATAATCCATTTTATCACATCCAAATCCCATAGCCTCACTGGTTTTCAACAAGTAGATAGTAGTGAGTTCTCCACTGCTTGTAATTATACCAAAACACTGCCATGTTAGTGAGGATGGCAAAATCACATTGAAATGAAACACCTGAAAAAGCTTGTAATATGAGACATGCCCTTATTTTCGTGATATGGGTGTACATGTTGGCCTCAGATTGTCAGCACTCACCTTGGGAAATATCTCCTTTGACAGTAATTCCATTCCTGAGCAGAGACATCTGTGATGACCTCAACTGCAGAAGTGAGGATTTGGCATGGACAATGCAGAGAAAAATGTGGGGCATGAAATGTCCATTTCAAAAGCAAGTAATAATCCTGAGATTTTTTTTTCTTTCACAGGATCTGACTAGTGTGGGTTCTGCATTCACGGACCCTTTAGAACTGTCATGAAAAACCTGGTGCAAGGAAGTATGTCCCTAGTTGCTCTGACATTGTGATGAAGCGAGTGTCAGAGGGTAAACATTCTTAAGTACCAAGTTTGGTAACAGAAAGATTGTGCCATTGGCAGTATAGAGTCTGCATCCTAGGAAATCAAGCATTTGGGAGGCTCTGCATGGAGATGGAAACTGGCTAGGCTTAAAATAGCAAGGTCAGCTAGCCTAATACTTGTATATGTACCTATGAGAAGTGTTTTCTTTTGGCTCAATAAGTGTACTTTACAAGAATGGATTTATAAATCCTGATCTCTTGTCTGGGTTGGTAACAACACCTATGAAACTTTGCTGTATTCTCCATAATTTTCAAACAGTGGAAGAGATGAAAAAGAGTTGATTACCATATAAACAACATATACAGAATAAAACCTTTTCTAACCTCAGCAGCCAGAGCCAAGATCGCTCACTCCCACCTAATCTCAACCCTTCTGTATGCTTCACCTATATTTACCAACCTTAAGAAAACCAACCTTAACAAATTAGCAACTTCCTATAATAACATTGCCAGATTTGCTACTGGCAGTCCCTTCAGAACCCATCACTGTTCTAATCATAGACAACTAGATTGGCTGGAATTCCGAAACCATCTGATAATCCCCCAACTCACAATTGCCCACAAGATATTTTACCAACCCAATAATACCCCTATACTCTCAAAACTCTTAGTCCCATATAATAATTTGAACTCCCTACGTTCTTCTAGCAAACTCCTTGCTAGCTTAACAAAGTCAAATAATACAGCTGGTGACTCTCTGTTTACCAACACAGCAGGAAAAAACTGGAACCTATTACCCACTGAACTAACTCTAATTATATCCTTGCCACTCTTTAAACAAAAACTTAGAAAACACCTCCAAATGCACTGGCTATGCCCTTGTAGTAACCCTTACTAACCATCCTCTTCACCCCTGTTTCTTCCTCTTCTTAACAAACTTACAAACATTTACATGCTTTGCCTTGTAAATAAGACTGACATTAAACTCTAATAAACTTATTATTTAAATCCTTCTACCTGATATGAACTATTGTACATAACTCTTACTATCTGTTTTAGCTGTCTTAAGCAATACTCTGTTCACTGTTACTGTTTCTCAAGTGTTTTTATAACTATTGTACATAACTCTTACTGTATTATATCTGTTTTAGCTTTCTTAAGCATTATTCTGATTACTGTAACTTTTCTCAAGTGTTTTTATATCTAGAATGTAATAACTACCTGTTTATTTTTGTTTATTAATCCTTATTTTACCATGAAACAATATTTTATACTTTTGTATATCTGTGTGGAGCTTTTCTCCCCGGGCCTCTACTGAAAATAGAAATATATCCAGCTAGACTAACCCGGTCAACAAATGTAAAATAAAATAAATAAATAAGAGACTGTCACGCAGAAACCAGCATATTTTATGTTGAAGCAGCTGGACAATGGACATACACAAAATTCCACAAAATGAAAATGTGGCAAGTCTAATAATGTGGTATGTTCCCACTTATTATAGTTGTAACATACGCAACTTGCATTCTGACTAGTGAGACAGAAAACTGAGCCATACTTACCCTGTTCTGTAACTACTGCAGTAAGATATGCTCTGGATAACTTATACCGCTTATGTAATATTTCTTTAGAAAATGTACTGACAATGATATATTGCAACAACATTCGGAAGTATGAGTCCAAGGCTTACATTAATCATTTTATATGATGGATAATGTCTTAATATATCATTTCTCTTGATTATCAGAAAAGTGCAAACATGCAGTTCTGAAAGAGGGGCAAATACAGGTCTAAGAAGTATTTCTCTTGGCAAACACGTAACATTTTGCTTTTTATTAAGTTGTCTGCAGTCCTATTAAGTTAGAGGACATGTGAAATCTATCCCTCAAAAGAACTCCCATTCCCCATACCTGTTTGCAGCAGGTATCCTCTTTTAGATAAACCAAAATATGCTAACCAGACAAGCCCACCACCTGCTTATCCAGGGAACTAGTCGAGTCATTATAAGCCTCTTCAGTGCAGTAGCCCAGCCAAAACCATTTGCTTCATAGAGGGATTGTTCCCTTTAAAAGTTATATTTCCCCCATTTATCAAACAGTTCCACTAAAATAAACTAACTCTACAGCCTATGGATGTTAAAAAAGCATTTGTCTTCCTTCTACAGATTATACATACATCCCTGCCATATTCTCCACTGCATCCTCTACACTGTTTTACATGAAAACTCAGTTGTGTACGAAATGATGACCTATTCTCTCGTCTGCCAATTATAACTTTCTTTAACTACAGTACCAATTGTTCTATTCCCAATTAAAGCAGCTGCAGTGAAAATAAGCAAGTGATCTTGCTCCCTTTCCTATTTTGCCCTAATGGGATATGTCTCCATTACCATAGTTCCTGTACTTTTTCCATCCAGACCTTGAACATCTACATTAATTCTCTTATCCTCAGTACTCATCAAAATCCCGTTAACAAACTGCACTTTTTTGTTTGCCAAAAAGCATTTTTCTTCATACCATTCGTCTAATGCTCCTAGCCTTTTGATAGTCATTTAAGGTCAATCAGCTGTCTGAGCCTTTACTTCTGGCAAACATACTTTATGTTCTGTATGCATTGTTTCCTACCATACGTCTTCAGATTCCCAGGTAAGATTTCAGTCATGATGCAAGCATCCATATCCACCATCGTCATATGCCAGTAAACCCCAGACAGAATAATTCCTCTTAATCATTCAGTAAAACTACTACTTTCAGTAATACTGAAAGAACTCCACTTCCATTTAATTATTTTACATACAGCAGGGAAAAGACCTTTATGGCTTGTAGAATTCAACAGGGAAACTATTAGATGCATTTAGCTTTCGATCTCTCAGTCCTTTCTTCACTATATTAACACACAAGAGATCTGTTTCCAAATTGAGTCCTTCCTGGTCATTCTCTTCAAACAGTAGTGTGCAAAATTTGCCTTAGTAATTCTGCCACAGTTATACCTTCATATGTATATGCACAAGCTATCATAGCATTGCATGAATATTCCTGTGATATACTGTTCTGTTTTATGCTCTGACAGCTTTTCAACTTTTAATAAAATGACCGTATTCTTAGTTCTTTATTCAAGAAAATTCCATGCTAGACATTTGTTCATCCTGTCTCCTCCTGCCCAGAACTAGTCTCCTCTGCACATTAACTTTACCTCAGCCTTGGCAATAGCTCATAATAGTTATTTTGCACACCCCTCCCTCAGCTCTTAATAATATACCTTTAGATTTGTGAACATAGTTTGGGTGTTGGCAACCATTCTTCTAAATTGTCATGCATATCACGTGATCTCTTCCTGCTATAACATTATTTTCCTATCCTTCTTCCCCATAATGCAACTTTCATGCCGCCTTATTGCACCGCAAGTTTATTTCAGTCTTATTCATTATGCATCAGGGCGTCTTAGGTTCATAGGTGTGTACTAGGCTAATGGCCCTGGAGCCTTTACAAGCCTAGCCCATAGGATTTACCCTGGCATCGCGCCACCCGACCTTAGTTCCTAGTGCCTCTGTCAAGTAGAGCCACTGGAGTGATCCTGGGGTGAATTTTTTTATTTTCCATCCACTGATCAAGATTTCTCTTGAAGAGGGCCAGTGAGGTGCTCGGCTTGACATGTATGGGAAGTCTATTCCATAGCATGGGCAGTCTCTGGGTTATGAACCTGTCCCTCCAGCATGTTCTGCTGATTGTGGTAGTGAGGCTGAGGTCTCTGGAGCATGTGGTGCAGAGGGATTGTGATTTCTTTAGATGTAACATTTCTAACAGAGCTAGGTCAGACATGGCTTTTTGAGTCAAGCAGAGATCACCTCTAAGTAGGCGATATGAGACAGAGAATAGTTAGAGGTTTTTTGAGTCTGTCCATATAGGACATGCGTTTAAGGTCTAGGATCTTCTTTGTGAGGTACTTTTGTGGCCTCTCCAGTTGTTGCAGGTGTCTAGTGAGGGACATGCAAAATGGGGTATTATACTCGATGACTGGCCTAATGAGGGAAGAGTAGATGGAGACAATGACCTCTTTCTTCCTGGATGCAAAATCCTTAGTAATGACATGTACCACATAGAAGGACTTTCTGACCACAGTGACAACGTGGTGGTAAAAAGAGAGGTTGCCGTCAACCTGTGTTCCCAACTCTCTTATAACGCCTTCTGTGTTCAGTGGACTACCATCAATGTGGTAATTCAAGTGAACCGGGTTTTTCCCAAAGGGGATGAAGACATATTTTTTTGGACTGAGCTTAAGGCCATGGTTCTGACACCAGTTGTTGGTCTCATTGAGGCCTTTCTGTAGGATGTCAGCATCACTTGGGGAGTTAATAATAGCTCCCAACTTGCAATTGTCTGTAAACTTAGTCAGCCAGAGTCCCTTCGTGTTGGCCTGGACTTCAGAGAAGTAGATACCAAACAGGATAGGACCCAGGACTGGACCCTGTGGGACTCCACTCGTGACTGGTCAGCAGTCTGACTTGGATTCAGCTACTTTCAGACTGTGGGTTCTATCTGTGAGTCAGTTTGCAACCCACCTAGTGATATAGGGATTGATCCCTAGCTTAGTGAGTTATTCTATGATTCCTGAGTGGGGAATGGTATCAAAGACCTTGTCCAGATCAAGGTAGGCTGTATGAACCACCTTACCTTCATCTACAGCTCTGTTCACTGACTCAAAGAAGTCAACCAAGTCGAGCAGGCATGAGCTACCCTTCACAAACTGTGTGGGATCCAGAATTTGGAGATTCCCTATATCCTTGTTTATTAGGTCCATGATGATGTGTTCCATAGCTTTGCATATCAGACTTGTCAGGCTAATGGGGTGATAGCTCCCAGGATCTATAGTTGCTCCTCCTTTGTGGAGAGGGATGACTATAGCAGTGCAACATTCAGGAGGGACAAAGTCTGAGGTGAGGCTGCGATTTAACAGGGCACACAAGTGAGATGCCAGTTCACTCTGTAGTTCATGTAGAACACACCCAGGGATATTGTCAGGTCCCATAGAAGCTGTATTCTTGGCCTTGAACAGTGCTGTTTTAATCTGTGCAGCAGTAATACTGGGTGCCTGGCAATCTGCTGGTATTGTGATTGGTCCTTTGGTATTGTGATTGGTCCTTTGGTATTGTGATTGGTCCTTTCCTGTTTCCTCTTTTCCTTTTCTGCCTCTCACTTATCTATAGTCTCATATTCCTCACCTCTATATACTGAAACTCTTGCATTATCGCTGGCACATGATTCGTGGTCATTTTTTTCCTCGATTTCATCCTCTGTTATCTGTCTGAGAACCACCAATTTGCAACTTTTCCAGGATACTTAACAGAGGTGTTTACTCCTGGAAGATGTACACTGCCTAGCTTCCTTGTACATCCCTTTCCTGATTTTTTACTAGTCCACCATTTCCATTTCACCAACTAAGATCTGTTTGTTTATAGTGAGATATAATCTATCCCCTAATTTTAATGGTAGACTTGGCTGTTTTTATGGATTCCTGTGAACCAGTGAAAGCCCCTGATCCAGATAACATGCCAGGATATGTGTAGCAGATCTTTTTTAAAAGATGTCTCAGAACTTTTGCTTAATGCACATATTGTCAAATATTTTAGGCTAAAACTTTAAAATTGTTGAAATTCAGCATATTCACTGTTATCCCCAAACCATATTAAGATTCCAGATGAGGAATGTTTCATACTACTTGTGGTCTTGTGTACTGTATCTTCACTAATGTGTATGACAATTTATAAGAATTTCTATTGTAATAGGCAATTACATTAACTGGATGTCGAGTCGCCTGCCAAAACTGTCACTGTCTTTGCTACGTGGCCTGGGTAGTATCTGAAAAATGATCTTGTAGCAGCCCACCCATCCACCATGTTAATAAACAACAAATAAATTCATACGTCAACATTACTATGTATGTCTTACTTCACTTCATGTCTGTAAGTATAGAAAGGCACAATTATGCCTTTTATAACAATTGTGCAGAGAGCGCAGAGATGAAATTCTGACTGAGACTCAAGTAGGCAGGAGTAGGGCTAATTAGCGTATGTCATTTTGCGTTATTTCACATTTGCATGTCATTACTTTATATACTTATAGCTATTCACAGCCATGGCACATTACCATAAGTGGCCTCTATGAATTGAGCATTTGCTAGTGAAACACAGGAGCTGCACTGATAAGATTTTGCACTTTCCTGTAATGACTATGAATATCACCCAAAGTCTTGTTAGAGCAATGATCACGTGAAAGGGCCTAGTTAGAATAAGCTTATTATCATGAACATTATTATTTGGCATGTTATTTTGAGGGAGGATCACACTGCCAACAATGTGACAACTATGATGAACCTGCATAGGAAACCTACAAACAACTAAAAAGTTATAACACACCTCTAGCTACCACACACATAACAAATACAAGGTACAGCAAGGAGCAGAACAGCTTTCAAATGTATTGTTTATAAGATGCGTGTCTGTTCCTGGTATCCATGTGTACATCAGCATCACATGCATGACACTTTTTATATGCAGGTTTATTGTTAGCTGTACAGATTAACATGTTTGAGAGGCATTGTAACAAGTCAAGTATAATGATTGTCAAGTGCTGCTGTGATGTCATGCACTCTTAGCTATTGGCATACTTCTATTTATTTCTATTTGGTTACAGTTAGTCTGGTTTGGAGCTAGTATACACACAGAGTCCACACGTTAAGGGCTGTAGTGGGTGAACCCCTTGACATAAAGCATAGTAGGAAGCCATTTTACTTCTATTAGAATGAGTCTTTTTATTAGCAACAGATCTTTTAGATGTACTTTATTAAAATAATGTGAGGTGTTTACTCACTATAAATGTGTAATGCTTGGAGA
>NC_056750.1:739105738-739225738 GCF_019279795.1 Protopterus annectens | reverse complement strand
ATAAAGAAGAGGCCTTTTTAAACTTTGGTCTGGCAAATGGCTTGATAGTAGCCAACACATGGATCAGAAAGAAAGACAGTCATAAGATCACATACAAGACTGGCCAACATGCAACTCTGGTAGATATCCTCCAAGTAAGGAAAAGGCACTGAGGTAGTAACTGCAAAGTCATCCCCAGTGAAACAGTCGGCCCGCAGCATAAACCACTAGTTGCCACAATCAGCTGCAAGCAGTGGTCACAGAAGCCTCTAATGTCAACAGAGACCAGGCTGAAGACCTGGAAGTTGACTGGAGAGAATGTACAACAGTTCAAGGAATTACTCAAGGCTTTAGCCCCCTAAGAAGAGGAGGAAATGGATGGAGTTGAAGAATGGCAGCACCTAAAAACAGCATGTATGAGGACTGCAGAACATGGATGTGGCTGAGCCATGTATGGAAATAAGGTACATAAGGAAAGCAGGTGGTGGAATGTAGAAGTCAAGGAAGTCATCAAAAAAAGGAGGAGTGCAGGAAAAAGTGGGAAATAGAAAAAAAACAACCAGTGTATGAAGGAAATACTGGCTGGCTATATCAGGTTGCACGGCAAAGACAGAAGGATAAAGAAGAGATTCAGATGCCCTTCATAAGGAATGCCAGCAACAACCTGTTCACCAGTCCATAGGTCATCAAAAGCAGATGGAAGGAGAATTTCCATCAGTTTCTGAATGAAGAAAATCTCACCGAAGCTGTACTGCCCCAGAAATTTCTTATGGGAGAACAGGAGCCCACCCTAAAAGAAGTCAGAGTAGCACTAAGAAAAATGAAGTCAGGGAAAGCAGCAGGATCAGATGAGGTCACAGCAGATATCACGAAGTGGTGAAAGCTGAGTACCGCCAAACTAATATTATGAGCAGTTAAGAACAGTCGCAAAAATAATTTATTTTTCCTTTTAACACAACTTTAATAGTGTTTTCGGAAACGATTATGCGTTTCCTTCTTCAGAAACCAAAAAGTGAAAAGCAAAAATAACGTAGTCACATCCAGCCCTTACATTTAAACCATTTGAGGCATCATGTGATGCTAATTGATTAATACAATCATAATATAAATCATTGCACTACTTAAAAACATTTTCCAAAACTTTTTCATAAATACTGCAGCAACCTATAATTACATTTGACTGAACATCAATTAAAGTTAAAAAACGCTACTAGGATCATCAGTAAACTTTGAACAATCTATAACACTGTAATATAAGACACTAAAATTTAAATTGCAATTAAATCTAATGTGGCCAATAGAACAAACGGCCAATACAACAAAGTAGAAGCAACAAAAGGGAATCCTTTTCAAGTCCTATACATTAAAGCGTATAAAACCAAAATTTTCACTGGATACATAACAACAACATTAAAACAAACTATCAACAGGTGAGAATTCCTATAAACCAACACAAAACATCTAAAAAATCTGAAAATTAATAATACAAATAAAAAAATTAAAAAGATAAAAAAATATAATAATAAAAAGCTCCCCTATCTATTACAAGCAAGCTTTTTTAATACACAAGTAATGGACATGCTATCATTAAGACCTGGGGCAAAAGTGGCCCCTGTTCTTATCTGCCAACATAGTTCTTGTATGTCCAAATGAATTTGCCATGGACCCACATAAGGGGCATTATCTATCTTTTGTAACACCATGAATTCAAAAACATGATGCGGGAATTCCAACTTGCCACGCATTCTACATAGGTAAAACGGAGCATAAATTAAGGCAGCAAGTTTACGAACATTACTACGCCATTTCGAAAGGTGAAACGAACAACGCACTCGCATGCCACATCTTGGAATTGGCCACATTAGATTTAATTGCAATTTAAATTTTAGTGTCTTATATTACAGTGTTATAGATTGTTCAAAGTTTACTGATGATCCTAGTAGCGTTTTTTAACTTTAATTGACGTTCAGTCAAATGTAATTATAGGTTGCTGCAGTATTTATGAAAAAGTTTTGGAAAATGTTTTTAAGTAGTGCAATGATTTATATTATGATTGTATTAATCAATTAGCATCTCAAATGGTTTAAATGTAAGGTCTGGATGTGACTACGTTGTTTTTGCTTTTCACTTTTTGGTTTCTGAAGAAGGAAACGCATAGTCGTTTCCAAAAACACTATTAAAGTTGTGTTAAAAGGAAAAAGAAATTCTTTTTGCGACTGTTCTTAACTGCTCATAATATTAGTTTGGCGGTACTCAGCTTTCACCACTTCGTGCTTTGTGTTTTAATAGTTTGTACTGCACTTTCGTTCGTCACAGCAGATATGATAAAGATGCTGGGGGAGATGGGGAGAAATGGCTCCTGAGGGTATACTTAGCAGTGTGGAGAGAGGCATATCCAAGATGACTGGAGAATAAGAATACTTGTGCCAGTGTACAAGAACAAAGGGGTTGTCCACAATTGTAGGCATTACAGAGACATCAAACTCCTATCATATTGCATGAAAGTTCTGGAGAGGCTGATAAACTTATACACAGAGTAGTAGAATGTATGATGACAGATGAGTAGTTCAGATTCAAATCAGGATGCAGCACAAATGACCCAATGTTTGCAGTGAGACAGATAGTTGAGAAGAAGCTAGAGATGAGGAAAGACTCCAACTGGTCATTCCTAGACTTGGAGAAAGCATATGACAAAATACCAAGAAAGCTGATCTGGGCAGTACTGCAGTTGGTTCTAAGTCCCAGACACATTGGTAGAATTAGTGCGGGCTATGTACAAGGACCTAGTGACTCAAGTATGAGCAATGTTTGGCCTCATAGAGGGGTTCCCAGTGTTGTGAATAGGTGCACACCAGGGTTCACCTCTGAGCCCACTGCTAGTCATACTGGTGATGGACTACACTAACAAACAGGTTGGAGGGGACAGATCAAAAAAGTTGCTGTATGCAGACAATGTGGCATCAAAGGCAGACTCTGAGCAAGAACTTCAGCAAATTAATGGGAATGGAATGCAAAACTGAGGGCATTTGGGATGAAACTAAGCACAGATAAGGCAGTGGTAATGTCAGCAAATTGAAGAAATCAGAAGAAGTTCATAAATGAGATAGAAGAAAAGGCATTGGAACAAGTAAATAGCTTCCATAAAGCTTAAATAGCTCCATATACTTATGGAGGGATGGTTGAGGAGAAGGGAAGTCTGAATGAAGAGGTCAAAGATAGAATCATAGGGGCTGCAGCCAACTGGCATAGACCCTCAGGTGTAGTATATGACAGAAGAATGTCAAAGAAGCTGAAAAGTAAGGCATACAAGATAGCATTGTGAGCAGTACTGGTACAGAAACCTGGGCAGTAAAGGCAGAGCAGATGAAGATAGAGGGGATGGAAATGGTGTGGCTGAAAAGGGTGGTAAGATGCATATATTGGGACAGACGAAGAACTGAGGACATAAGAGCAGAAGCCAGAGTAGCTCCAATTACAGATGAGATCAAAGAGAACAGATTACCGTGGTTCAAACACATGTAAAAAGCAGAAGGCAATCTGGTGAAAATTTGGGACAGACAGGAAGAAGGTAAAAAGAAACAAGGACATTCAGCAAAGAGGTGGATGGATTGTGTGAAAAGATCTGCAATGGTGTCAAAGAAGGCAGGAGTGTGGCATTGACTTGAGAGATGGCAACAAGTTAACACACTACCCCAACTTGTGTAGAGAATGGGGGAAACAATAGGGGGCTGCTGCTGCTGATGCTTCAAGCTGTACATAGTGGCTTTAGCTCTCCGTTCAGTATTGTAGAGTTGTATCTGACTGAGCATACAAACAGCAACAGTCGTCCGAGTTCACTAGGTGAGGAAGGAAAGAAAGTAGTTTGCCAGGCCTTCCTTCTTTATGACATAGACACACCACACATATACATGTGGACGGTTAATAGTTGCCAATTCACTAAATACATGTCTTGGTGATGTAGAAGGATGCTGAGGGACCTTGAGAAAACCCATTCAAGTACAGGGAGGACACACAATCCCTACACCGAACTGAATTGGTGAACATCTTCTTGTGTGGTACCAGTGATAACCCGGCTTCACATTCCCAATCACATGTATGCGGTACCTCTGCTTCACATTTCCAATCACATATATATAATCTCTAATTATGTGTTACACTTCTATTTGCACAGTGATAAATAGCAAAGAATGAGTAATACAAACACTACAGAAGCACTAGGAGGATGTCTAGACATGCTAATGTGTCAGATGCAGATGTGTGCCCTCGCAAGCTTCTCACAACATAGCATAACCACCCCATATAGAATATTTATGCCATATAAAAATAATATGGTAGCAGGGCTCTGCTTCTCTGCAATACATCAACTCCCTGCTTCCAGGGGAAAAGATGGGTAATGTGCACTCCAACTCAAGGGAGGAAGCATGTAACCCAGGCTGTGTTGCTAATCCAGTCTGTCATGTTGCTGAAGAACTAGTAGTTAAGAAATTATAGCACTGGAGAGCAGAAAATGATCAGTTATTGGTGAGGATTACCCAGAAAAATAAGTCCTTTTGTTACTTGGAAGATGTCTGCCTCATCTGTCAGCTCTCGCCTCCAACAGTCTCCTGCATCTGTAGTGCTGGTTCTAGTAGGCGACGGTACAATGAAAATCAGATAGATTACCATATGGTCATACAGGTGTAACATAGAGTAAAACAGGGACACACACTGATGTATGCTTGGCAGTCACGTGGAAAAAATGGGGTAATGTATACACAGGATCTGAAGTAGGATGACTACTTTTAATTTCTGTATTTTCATGTATTGTTACTTTGCAGCTGCCTACAGTTATTTTGAAAAGAAGCACAACTGAGTGCTGTTGATGCAAGGATTTGGGGAAATAAATTGATTTTCATGACTGCATTAAAAGTCTTCCTTAATGGCAATGCTAACGACTATCATTTGTCTGCATTTCTTCCCCAGTTACCCTACAATACTAAGGATTTCAAATTCCACAGGAAAGTAGTTTCATTCAGTCAAATTTTTCTGATTACATGTGTCATGGTGTAATAGTATAAAACATCTGTACACTATGCTTTACTATTCACTTTGCTTAAAAGACTATGTTATTTTGTTACTCTTAAATTTTTGTTTGAAAAACTAGATTAAAACATGACAACTGAGAATTCAGCCTACCACTGCCTAAGTCCACACGCAAATGAGCATTATGATTAGGGCATTGAGTTACATTAGTCAAGAAGCTTGCATCAAATTAGATTACCCGGTTGCATGACTGTACTTGGGTATTGTGCAAAATGCATAATATACTCAACATAAAATGTGTAGCACATAGAATGACCTAGCAAATGATAAGCATGTCCCACATAGGACGAATCATAGCATAGTGCTGCACTCCAATCTATCGAATTTTCAGAAGAAACAGTTTGCCTTTCTTAAGATACCTCTGCCTACTCTATGCAGATTTTTATCATCGGTTAAATCATATGTTACAATTGTTGTGTCAGCGAACTCCGGTCCTCAGGGTAAGTGTAGTTTTATTATTCCAACCATTATCAAGGCTACTGGAGTTGGCATTTATGTACATTTCTCCCTGAACTGATTTTCTTCACTCACATAGTGAAAACAGAATTCATATAATACTCCTCCAGAAAGCTTTTATATTCTTAAGTTAAACAACCAAAAAGCAGTATGAGGACCTATCTCATAGCCCTTTCCACATGGACTATTCCTGCTTTGAATTCATCCACTGTATTGTTAGCCTATGTAACATGTACAGTCCTCCTGCGCCACAAGTAAATATTCATCTTGTATTTCTCTTCCTTTTTTGAGTTGAAAAAAGTGGAGGTTCCACATAAACAAGTCAAAATCTAATTTTCATGAAATGGGGAAAAATCATTTGTCCTGCTCTGTAACTCCAATGTAACAGCTTTTCACAGGTCCCAAGACTACCTAACACATTTAAATAAATGCAAATAGATGAAAGAATGTGGAGTTATTATATATTTGAACTGTGGAGCTGAAAAAAAACAAAAATATTTTGAATCATTGCCAACACTCCTATAGAACAAGGACTGACAGTGATTTCTCATGTAAAAGTGATTAGCCCAGTGTCAGGGAGTAGAAGTCTACGAGTTTTCAATCTTCATTATATGCTGTGTATGTACTTGGGAGACCCATGTTGCCACCCTGACACAAACACCCTGCCAATCCCCCACACACACACACACACACACACACACACACACACACACACACACACACACACACACACACACACACACCATTCTGACCCTGCTTCCACCCATTCCTGATAGTGCTCAAGTCCTGCCTTTGATGCATATCAGCAGTCTATGCAACTGTAGATTTGTACGTCAAATGCAGTATATTGTTAATGTTCAGTCTGCTTGTAGAAATGACCTTTCTCCCTAGCTGTCATCTGTAGAAGTGTATTTGCACAGTAAGTGTTGTAGGATCATCAAAGTAAAATAAATAAAGTAATTAAAGATACATATAGAGTATATATGCATGTTAAACAGTGACAGACATCCTAAAACGGTTGATAGCTTATGCTAGTATTAATAAAGAAGAAAAATGCTGCAGAAACTTTCCACACTGACCAATGTTGACATAAATGAGTATGGAATGCCTACATTTAATGTTGCACATTGCTTAGTTCATAGCAAAACAGTTTAACATAATTTTCTGTTTTAATGAGAATCCTTCATCAGTCTATGATTGGCAGTGCATTTTATGGAAAGTTTTATAATGAAGTGGTTGCCTAATCTTCACAAAAAGCAAGGCTATTTAATTAAACAGTTATGCAACCATATTAACAAGTGCAATAATTAGCAAAGTCTTAGAGAAAAGACTCAAAAAGGCTACTACATTGTTTTATTTCTTTTATTTGTTTGGTCAGATATTGTACTAATATTTATTTTATTTGAGAAGCATGTCTTCTATTTGTCATCCTTTGCAGCTTCTCTCTCTCTTTTTTTTTTGTGTTCTGGCTCTTCGCTCTGATTAGTTGGAACATGGGTTAATGTGACAGTCAGAGTTATTTATGTCATGGTAGATAGAAAAATAATTGCCTTGATTCATGTGCAATCAACACTACAATAAATTGGATTTTCTTGTGAAGGCTTCTGTTAAAGCATATAATTATGTACTGCACATATTGACTATCCTTCCTTGAATACATCATTGCTAGATTTTTCTAATGAGACTCATTTAAGTAGTTCATAAATTTGCTGACAAAACTGCATTGTTTATCACTGGATCATGTATTGCTTTTTAATAACAGATTTTTAATTTGTGATCTGCTTCTTACAATTAACTAGTCAACTTTCATGCCCAGAGTTGTTGCACTCAAATTAGAATTCTCTGTGTATATATACGAGTGTGTGTGTGTATACATGCGTATCTATCTATATATATCTATATTGTTTGTGTCTTTCGGCTTTTCCCGGTATGGGGTCTCCACAGCGGAACTCCGGTCCGCTAATGATTGGCAGTAGAGTTTTACGTGCTGGCTTGCCGGGCCTAACGCACAACCTTCAATGAAGGAACGCCCGTTCACGCATGTCACCACACAGAAGACGCTCTAACTGAGAATCAAATGGGCAACGTCTAACTGTGAGGCGACAACGCTACCGCAGCACCACCGCCGCAGTATATAAAATGTGTGTATGTATGTATGTATATATATATATATATATATATATATATATATATATATATATATATATATATATATATATAAATATATACATCTATATATATATATATATATATATATATATATATATATATATAAATAATATACATATTTTATATATATACATATATATATATATATATATATATATATGTAAATGTGTATTTGTATAAGGTCTGTGTGTGGGTATACATACATATCTATATTTATCTATATATATCTATATATATAAAAATGCGTATTTATATATATATATATATATATGTGTGTGTGTGTGTGTGTGTGTGTGCGCAATTGTATAATGTCTGTGTGTGTGTGTGTGTGTGTGTGTGTGTATATATATATATATATATATATATATATATACATAAATATGTGTGTGTATACACACACACACACATGTATATATATATATATATATATATATATATATATATATATATATATATATATATATATATATATATATATATATACACACACACACATGTGTGTGTATGTATAAAACTAAGCAAGCCATTACAGTTTTTATGTAACTTGTGTATTATCCAGAATGTGTTTTAGGGTTCCCATCACAAAGTTGTATAAAGGATATTTTCCATGCAGTATGAAACTTAAAATCCAACTGTCCCTACTTCCTTGCATTCTTCCCCTACTTATAATTTGTCTCTTGACTTTTTGTATAGACTACCCAAACACCCAATTAACTTTCATCTGCACTGATGACTCAATAACAAATGGCTAGTTTAAACAAACCATAAAGATTAGCAAAATCATCATTCTAAATAGCTGTATATGTTTTATCAAAAAGAGGCATTTCCATATCCACATGCTTATTAGCTTTTATCAGTGCCTCCTTGCAATTAATCTGTAACCTAGCCTTAAGTTTTGACAAAACCTACTTCCCAGATATTAGATCAGTGCTCCATTATTGACAAATACACTACCTTCACACAAGTGTTTCATTTTTCTTTAGGTAGCTATCTGAACCCTGAATCAGCCCCAAAACTGTTAAGATGTTTCCCTCAGGATATAGCTAGTGTTCTGTAACAGCATTTTGCTACCATCTATAATAGGGCAGTAAAAAATACACCTCTTTCTTCCCCTGTCCCTGCTAAACAGTCTCACACCTGCCTGACACATCTTCCATAAGCAATGGAAACAGAAGTTTGGATGACCTATACACTACCTCGTAAACCTTTCCACAATGGCTTTGAATTCATGCACTGTATTGTTGACATGAGCACCCTATACAGTACCCTTGTGTCACAAGTAAGCCACTTATTGTAATTTGGTTCCTTTTTCACTACTCCTTTATAAAAAATTTAAAATATTGAAGGCTTCTCTTCCTAATATCAGACACTGCTGCATCACACTCCTCCATTCCCATCTTTGTCCAATCTGTGAAGCTTTCTCCCTTTTGCATTTAATTTACGACCCCCCCTCCCCCACAATTAGACAGCCTTTTCACAAGGTCATTCATTCCTTTTTGCCTCTTATGTTGCAAACTGCCATTTCTTTAAAAAAATTGATGCACTGTCCCCAGCTAGAACACAGTTAATCATTTCCCTTAAAGCTTTCATTATGTTTTGCGCTTACTACTTTAATGGAGTAAAAATTAATATCTGCCCCCTCCAACTTTTCCTACCTTAACATTACAAGTTACCAGTTACAGCTTTGCCTTCTCTACATACCATCACCATCTACCCCTCCTTAATGTTACTCAGTTATTCTCAAAAAACATTATTTTGCACCTTCAACCCCTCATGCAGTGATAAACAGCATGGTAGTTGGTAAGCATATCACCCTTCACTCATCAGATTCTCCAGCCGCAGCCTTAAGTCTTGTCACTGTCCTCTCTTTCTGACTTTTCATATACCACCGTATTAATGTTTTTCCTTTTCTGCACTTCTTTCCAACCTCATCTTCTGCTTGGTTCCACGCCTACATTTCAGTTTTTACTTTAACACCTGCCTTTATACTGCCAGTTTGACTGTCATTCCTCAGTTCTAGGCTTTGTAGTCTGTGCCTTCCAAAATGTAGATTCATATGGAATGTATTGTTTTTTTTCTTTGTTTCTTCGTCTCTACTTTGTTTTCCCCTATGATATGCTGCATTACTCTAATCTGAGTGCATCTGACTTCACATGGCTAATAAGCTCCCTGCCCACCCATAACTCTCTGAACAATATCTCTTCTTTCTCCTTAGCCATATCTGTAATTTCCTCCACCATTCCAAAATATTCAGACTCAACTCTAATAAGCTCACAGTTACCCATCACTTTATCCATAATGTGATCCAAAATAACCAAAGTATATGTACTTGCCTTCCTCTCATCACCATCATCCTTGTCCCATATTAACATCCCTAGGTAGTTGGATAACTTTTCAAATTCTGATAATGCACAACAGTAAAAGAAGCATGTTGCACTCCGTGTCTGCCATCCTTTGGTTGAGACAGTAAACTAACCCTGTCTGCTTGATTTGATGATGTAGCAGGTGGACTCTTAACATATCTGTGGCACCTATCAAAAAGAGCAAGGATTCTTTTACAAAAATCATCTTTACAGTATTTACTCATTCTAATTTAAAAATCATCATACTTAAACTTTGTTTTCATGAACAATCTAAATAACAGACGATAACCAGCAATCAAAAAGATTAAATCACTTCAGTGCCTCCTCCCCTACCTTCATTTATTTCTAACACAGACATTTTTTTTGTTTGTTTTTCTTTCATATTATCATTCAGGATCCAAATTTCTCTGTCTTATCTGTCCATATTTATTTTGTCAACCAAAACTTCACCTTAGTAAGTTATTTACCTTCCTGCTTTATTTTATTTTCATAATGTCCATAAATGATCATTTCTATATTTCCATTTTTGGTGTCACCAAATATTCTTTTTTCGTATTTGCATTTCCAAACGTTTTACTCTGCCAAAGACTAAAATGCAGACATGTTTCTTCTTTCCCATAAAAAATCACTATTTCTGTAATTGAGTTTTATTTCAAATCCGTTTTAACTGAATCTTTATCCAAAAAAGTGCTGCCAGAAAAACTTTTACAAAACAAATTTATCTTTTTTCCTCTTATTGCATTTTAATGGTATTTTAAACATTACAATTCTTCCCTTCCCATGGATTTATACAACAGTGTGTTTAATTAATATCTTTGCACCATATTCTCCTAGTTTTAAACTTATTTTCTAGTTTTTCCTTAACAGGATCTTATATTTATTCCAGAATTTCCTTCCTTTCATATCACCTCCCACAATTTTGTATATTCCAGTGTAAATGCAAAAATAACTATAGAAATGGATTTAATAATCTCAAGCTTCCTTTTCACATTTATTATATATCTGTATCTCCCTTTATTGGATGTTTCTTATTCAGTCTTGATACCTGTATGATAATAAATACAATTTGTAACATCTCTCTTATTACTCCTTAGCAGGGTATACATTTTCAACAATCTTCTAGTATTAAAAGAAGAAACACTGCTGTACAAGTGGAAATATTTAATAAAACACTGCAGGCCATACAAAATAAAACACTGTAAGCGTTTTCTCAAAAATTGCTTCTTCATACCATAGAACTCCGTATGCACACAATATAAATACCCCTCTAATTAATTAATCAATTTAAGATTCATTTAGGGCAAAAAGGTCTTCTCTGTTTCAGGTTAGGTCTTAAAAAGACCCTACCATTTAATCCCTTTCCTTTATCTGCTTGCAAGTTCAGAATGCAATACAATTCCCTGTTCTCTGTAATAGTCCTCATGCCACCCAACCTTTGCCCTAGCATAATAATTTCTCTCACCTTAAACTTAAAATCATGCTCTGTGCCTAGATCCATAATATGCTTTGCTAAAGAATTTAGACCATTTCCCTGTCTAATATCCTGGAGATGTTCCCTAATTCTTTCCTTAAAACAATGATTTGTCTTCCTGACATAAAACTGTTGACATAACTGACATTGAGCTAAATAAATTAAATGTTTGCAAAACAATTGAATACCACCTTGTATACTTTTATAAGCAAAAATAAAAAAATATATATTATTAATGAAAGAATGGACGGCCACGGTGGTGCAGTGGTTAGTGTTGCTGCTTCACAGCAAGAGGTTCTTGGGTTCAATTCTTGGCTGGGGTGCCCTCTATGCAGAGTCTGTATGTTCTCCCTGTGGTCGCGTGGGTTTCCTCTGGGTGCTCCAGTTTCCTCCCAGATCCCAAAGACATGCTGTAGGTCGATTGGACACTCTAAATTGGCCCTAGGTGTTAGTGTGAGTGCGTGTGTGTGCCTTCTGTGGAAGGTTGGGTGCCAGGCTGGCAACTCGACACCGTAAAACTCCACTGCCAATCATGAGCGGACAGGTGATCCGCTGTGGTGACCCCTAACTGGGAAATGCCAGATGAAGAAGAAGAAGAAGATATTCCTAATGAAAGAATAATAGTTCACTGTATTTTCACTAGCATGATTATTAGCTTGAATAAAAAGCTGCAAGAATTATATGAAATATAAAGGGTTAATTTAGAAATAATATAAAAAAATGAAAAGTAGTAAGTGTGCTGGCGTAGCTTAGAGTTTGGCATTTGTGTAAAGGAGTATGTTATTGAGAAACAAAGTCTGTAAAAATAACTGCGCAGATGGCAGCTGGAAGGACATCAACGAAGTAAAGAGATATAACATCAATTTCAGATAGTGCTGGAACACCACGTTTCAGATAATGCAAGACTGAGTTTCCATGAATCATCAAACTACAAAGAACCAAGCACAAGGGAACAAAGAAAAACTGTTATACAAAGAAAGAACTGTTATACATCAGACTCTGAGAAAAAATATCAGACGTTTTGGCATAAAAATGACTGTGTGGAAACCAGCTTTGGGTATTTGCCATAGAGAGCTGACAGCATCTGTGTTACATGCTTGTAGATCTGAAACGAAAAATGTGATAGTAAAGCGTATTAAGTGAAACAGTTATCTTTGTGTATTTATTGTACTCAGTACAATACAGTAATAAGACTAGTCGATTACAATAAATAGTTGAACTGTGGTATGCATGCATGTAATGCGAGTGACAGTAAGACATCATATCATTTTTTCGCCAAAGATCCTCATTTTCTTCTTTTCGTGCTTCCTCAAAAATTCATTCAGTTCAAAGATCTCAAAATTAAAAAAAAAGAAATAGCTGTATTAGCTCAGATGAATGAAGGGACTCACAGCTTCAGTTTTAATGTCTAACAGACTATTCACATTTGTACCACATAGAAAATCTGCCTCCGTGTGAGAGTACCGATTTTTCGTTGTTATCTTTTTATATTAATATCGATTGCTGCGTGTCCATCCCTCCATCCTTTAAATCCCTATTGATGATCGTGGCTAAAGCATCCTGCTGACTTCTGATCTTATTCAGACTACCATTGTCCATAATCACAGTTTATTCTCCTAATTCATTCATGCACTTGTCATTAGCGCTCACGTGTAGTTCCTGGTTTGCCAAAATCCTTTTTTAATAGATAATGAAGTTTGAACGTCTTTCTCTTGCTCAGCCTGTATCCACCCTTGACTATATGCAATTGGCCTTCACTCTCCGCTACCTTCATAATAGGAAATTGGACACATTTGAAATTTATTGAATATGGACAGGTGTTGAGCTTTGTTTTATGTGGATGGGAGGTCTGCTCCTGCAGAGTGGCATCCATTGTGAGATATACCTGCCCATACAAAACCATACTGTTGATGTTGCAGAAGAGACTTAGATCCCCAGATAGAGTATTTCTGATACCATTTGAATGATGTGCAGTAAACCCATCAGTATTGCATTGGAGAATGTTTTGTATGTTAAACATCACCTCTTAGCGGTCTGTAAGATGCACAGTGACAGCATCAGTCCACATAAGGTCATATTGTTTAGTCATTGTATCCTTTTAGTAAGGTATCTCTGTTGCCATTCCAGTTGTTTCATGTGCCTGGATATATGCATGCCAAAGGGAGCATTATACTCTGACTGAGTAAAGGGGCACTGCCTTCTCAAAGGCAAAACCTCCATGGGACCTGAAACATCCCAGGCTGCATCCTACATGGACTTAGGCATGAACTTGCAGCACCATTAGGAATCGTATTCAACTAAAGCCAGAGTACCGGCTTTGTCCCAGCCGAGTGGAGGACAGCTACTGTTATCCCTTTGCACAAAGGTGCGGTGTCCACCGATCTGAGAAATTATAGACCCATCAGCCTAACTAGCCTAATCTGCAAGGCCATAGAACGGATTATCATGGACCTTATTAACATGGACTTTGGCAACTTTGAAACACTTGACCCACACAGTTTGGCTTTGTCAAGGGGAGTCCCTCTGTTAAATCTCATTGACTTCTTTGAGACAGTCACCAAAGTGTTGGACGAGGGGAAGGTGGTCCACACTACCAACCTTCACCTGGCCAAAGCCTTCGACACTATTCCCCACATAATAGATAAAGTCTCTCAACTAGACAGCAATCCATATATTACCAGATGGATAGCAAATTGGCTCACTGATGGAACCCACCTAATCAAAAGAGGGGAAGCCACCTGAAGCAGTAGACCTGTAATGAGCTGCATACCCCAGAGATCGGTCCTGGGGCCTCTGTTATTCAGGATTTAATTCTCTGAGGTGCAGGCCAAAACCAGCTATGGCTGACCATGTTTGCAGATGACTCAAGCTGGGTGCAGTCATCAAATCCCCGCGTGATGTGGACGTCCTCCAAGAGGGTCTCACCTAAACAAATGACTGGTGCCAGAAACATGGCCTCAAGCTAAATGCCAAAAAATGCACCATCATCCCCTTTGGGAAGAGTGATGTCTCCACATATTATCACATTAGTAACAATATCCTAAGTATGCAATCAGTAGTGAAGGATTTTGCACATTTCACCCTGACTTTGGACAACCGTGTTGCTTCAGTTGTACAGAAAGCTTTCTACATGGCCCACCTGATAAGTAATGATATCTCATCCAAGGACAAAGAGGTCATAACATCCCTGTATTCTTCCCTTATGCCAATTATTGAGTACAGTGCCCTCTTCAGCATTTACCTCACAAAGCACGTGCAGCAGATGGAGAGACCGTAGAGGTTCCTCACCAGGAGAATCCAAGGCCTCAAACATCTACCCCACACAGATAGGCCAAATGCCCTGTCCCTCTACTCAGTTTCATACAAACTCCTCAGATGTGACCTGTGTCTGGCAAACAAGGCAGTCTTAGACCCACATATCTGCAAGTCAAGCTCAACTCAAGTAACCCATACGTGTGACCTCATCCTGGTCTGTGATATCAATAGAACTTGTTGGTGGGACAGATTTGTGTCCCAGAGACTTCCCCATCTGTGGAATAGACTCCCTCTCCATGTCAAGTAGAGTCACTCTGATCCCTTTTTAAGTGAAAACTGGATAACTGGATGGTAAACAGAAAATACACACCTGGAATTCCACCTGTGTCCCTGCTGGACAGGGGCTTTGGATGCTGACTTGTCTAAACATGGCCTAAACTCTTGGCTAGGCTTATAAGGGCCTCAGGGCCAGTAACCTAGTAACTTCCTGTGGTCCTATGAAGATGTAGACAAAATCCCATGTTTAGAAGCTGTGCTATGTAGAATGACTTTCTTATGACAATGGACATAAGTTGTTTAAAAGTTAAGTAATTGTCCACATAAGGTCTAAAATTCCAGACAGCTTGATCACCTCTTTGCAGCCTATTGTTAGTGTGGTAGTTATCCAGGGTAGGTGACTTCTCAATGGACACAATACTGCCTTTTTTGGCTTTTAGTTTCGGTCCATGATTTTGTCACCAGTTATTTATTTGGGAAACTTTCCTGCAGGATTGCTACATCATTTGAGTAATCAGTGGCTGCCTGTGGCTTGCAGTTACCTGCAGATCTATTCAGCTAGAGCCCTTTGGTATTGGCCATTACTTAAGAAAAGAAGATGGAAAACAGAACAGTTCCCAGCATAGAATCCTGGGAGACTCCGCTGGTGACTGGTGTCTTTGAGATGGCATCTTTTCCTGTTTCCTGTATCATACCTGTTAGCCTGTTTGTAATCCATTTGCTGACATTGGAGTTCATTCCTAATTTATTTAGCTTTTCTACTATGGTTTTGCTCCATGAACTAGCTTGTAACGCAGATGATACTCTAAGTACCAAAACATTTAGAAAATACCCTCAATACAATACCTTGTTACACGCCTCCAGTATGCACCCGAACCACACCATCCGCAACATCCCTAAGTCACAATTTATGCGTATCAGACGCATTTGTTCATCTCATGATGAATTTGAACATGCCAGACTTGATTTATACCATAGATTTCAGGACAGAGGATATAGAGACATAGATATATATCAAGCTAGTTCATGGAGCAAAACCATAGACAGGAGAACATTGTTACAATACAAAAAATCAGAGCATGCTCATCAGGATTCTATCTTGAGATTTGTCACCACATATGGCATGAATCAACCTATTGTCAGGGATATACTTAATTGCAACTGGAAAATTCTTTTGGCTAATGACACTTTAAGGTCAATACTAGGCCCTCAATGTCAAATGTCATACAGAAGAGGCAAGAATTTGGGAGGGCTATTTTCACATTACAAAAACAGAGAAGGGGGAGGTGCGATATATCATCAGACCACTATCAGTGGTGATAAACTAATTGGTACTTTTCCATGTGGTCACTGCTGCTCCTGTATACAAGTTAGTACACTAAAAGAATTCACCAGTACCAACACCAATCGGGTATTTAAAACCAGGGTGTTTGGTAATTGCAGCAGTACATGGGTTATTTACTTAGCTACCTGCCAATGTAAAGCTTTTTATGTTGGTCAAACCTCTAGGTCTCTTAGAATAAGGATGACAGAACATCGTAGTGACATGAGGAACAAAAAAGAAACAAATGCTTTATACAGACACACAATACAACATCCCAATGCCCAGTTTATGTTCATGATCATTGACAAAATTCAGGGAGATAGGAACAACCAACAGGGTTGGCACACCATTTTAAACCACAAGGAACAATATTGGATAACCAACCTTGGATGTTTATTCACAACAGGTCTGAATGACCATCTGTGAGTTTCACTGAACACTGGAGGATTTCATAATCATGGTTACAACAACAAACATTCATATAGATCAAGAATTAGTACGAACCATTCAATGGTGGTTAGGCCTACCAACGCTCATATTATACTCTATAAAGCATGATAAAAATTGTTCAGGATACGAATATGTATATGTATGGTTTGGTATTCAGATCTGGTATGTTGGCGTTAAACATTGAGTATTGTACAATTACAATGTTGAACTTGTATTATCTACAAGCATATTATTTCAATTTATTATAATCTATAATATAGCTGAGAATGAGGCCACTATACTCTTTTTGCCTTATTTTGTAATATATTATATGATCAGTACTTGGTTCATTATTATTCAGTTTTTTTGAACTTGTGGTTATCACCCTTCAAAATATATATATACTAGTGGTATATATTTTCTGCTTTTTTACACTATGATATGCATTCACAAATAGTGACTATGGTATTGGTCTATTACCTTGTAATATGTATGTCATATAATGGCTTACTTCCAGAGCTTTGATTTTTATCTTTAAAAATATGACTTAATATCTACACCTCTGGCATTTTTATGCCACTGATCATATGCTTCAGTCAAGAATGGAACATGCACTTTGTTACTCCAGCCACTGGGTGGTGCTGTAATATTGCTTCCAGGTAATCAGAGACTAGTATAAATGCAGGCTGCTTCATTTCATTCAAAAAAACTTTATTGTATTCATTGATAAAGGCTGAATAGCCGAAACCGGTCTGGATTTGAAGGAATTATAAATAAATAATCATTATTTCTTCATTACTGCGTGTTCACTATCGTTTTTTGCTGGTCGTTGGTGGTTTACATTGTTGGCTTGACCCTGCATGCCATCCTTGTGGAGCATATGGTTGTTTGCTTATGTACCAGACCACCTATATGTTGTCCAACTGAATCTCCACTGTCCCCAAAGGAAGAGCAACTTGAAAGGCCTGCAACATTAGAAGCACTGCCCTCCTCTCTAGGATATTTATGTGTAAATTGACTTCATTGGAAGACCAGGTGCCTTTAAGAGTCTTTCCAGATAATGCTCCCCCACCCCTATTTGGGAAGCATCCGTGGACACTATGGCCTGAGGTTGAGGGGGAAGAAAGGGTCGACCTTGCATTACCTAATCAGATCAAATCCACCATGATGGAGCTGTTCTGCAGGTGTCCATAATAATTATCTATTAAGACATCAGTTGATGGATAACTGACCAGTGTGCTTCCAAAAGCCACTGTAGTATTCTCATATGGAATTTTGCCATGGGTACCAAGACTATAGTGGCTGCCATTGATCCTAAAGCTCATTAGACCTGACGGGCAGCTATCCTTCTGTTCTGAAGTAACATTTGTGCCTGGCATCTGATCGTTAGTACTCTGGATTGTGATAGCCTTACAATCTTTTGATTTGTGGCCAAAATTGCTCCTATAAATTCCAGAGCTTGAACAGGTTCCATGTGAGATTTTTCATAAATTATTGTTATGTCTAGATCTGTACAAATGTGGATAACTGAATCCCTTGACCGAATAAGTAGATGCCTGGTGGGGACGGAAATGAGCCAGTCATCCAAGTAGGGAAACACCCAGAATCCTTGTCGTCTAAACTGAGCCACTACCACTGCCATGCACTTGAACACTCTGGCATCTGTGATGAGACCAAAAGGCAGAGCTCTGAACTGGAAATGACTGTCTCCCAGCCTAAAGCACAAATAATTGATGGACCGCCTGTCCATTTTTATGTGGTGGTATGCTTCCTGAAGGTCTATATAGCACATCCAATCATCCTGTTCCAAGAAAGGAAGTAAGGAGTGTACCGTGACAGTGTGGAACTTGTGATGTTGAACCAACTTGTTTAATCTGCTGACATCCAGAGTTGGTCTCCAGCCCCATTTTCTTTTGAACTACAAAATACCTTGAGTAAGTTCTGAATCCCCTTTGGTCTGGGGTGACCTCTTGGATGACTCTATTGTCCAGCAGTTTCTGAATTTGAATAACTGCCTGATCCCTTTGATCGGGTGGCACATCCAGGATTCTTCTGTTGGGTGGGTGGTCTTTTGAGAATGCAGTCAGTTATAGTCTGGATATTATCCTCTGCACCCATTTTCAGCCAGGCTATCCAGTATAAGGATAGTCAACCCCTGATTTACCTCCAAAGATGGCCAATCGGGCCTCCATTCAGGAGTGCTGGAAGGTTCTCCCAAAGAATGGTTCTCTAGACCCTAGTTTCTGTGAGACTAATCTTCCTTATTTGTTTCCTCTTCTGCCTCTAGGTGAATGCATTCTTCGTGTGTTTTGGTAAGCCCTGTGATTTTTTTAACTACATTTTGCCACCACCCCCTCTCTAACCCTTAGGATATGGTTTCTGAGAGGGGAGTGGAAAAAATATGGCCATGGCAGAGAGGGTCTTACCCTCCTTCTCATGCCTGGATAGTGTGTCTTTAACTTTGGGGCTCAAAAGGGACATTCCATCAAGTGGGGAGTTGTTGAAAGAAGACTTAAAAGGCTTTGCAAAGTTGTATAGGTACAACCAGCCATGCCTTCTCATTGATATGCCAGAACCCACCACTGTACTTGTTACTTCAACTATGTGAGTGATCAGCCTCAAGGAAGGGTTAGCTATAGAAGGTATTGTTACCAGCTGGGAAGCTACTTTCTCCCCAACTCCATCAGCTACTGCTCCTTCAAGATTATCTTATAACTCCTTGATCAGCTCCCTTTGTAACCTAGTAAAGTGGGAAAGGTAATTCAGTGATCACAAAGCAAAGGTTGCAGAAGAAGACTCACTTCCACATGTATCCATCATTCTGGAATCCTTATTCAGAGGATGGATAGTGGAACTTTCTTCTGAAAGTTTCTTTTTTGTAGCCGTCGCCTCCACCATGGCATTTACTGCATCCTCTTTTGTCCAAAATGCTTTGTCCGCTGGAGCTGTAATCTAGTTTGTTCTCAGCGGAGTTGGTTCAATGAAGTGTGGGCTCTCTGCCCACTGAGAGATCAATTCTATGAGCTTATCAGCAGATGGAGTGACCCAGGAAGTATATGATTGGGAACTGAAGGCCTACAGGTACAGTGACTCTTCAGGAGAAGGATTACTGGACTGACAGCCACCTCTCTGTTTTGAAATTTCCAAGATGTCTACAAATGAGACATCTTTAGGAGGTGACCATGCGATCCTTCTTTCTCATCCAGGTCAGTGTCTTCTGTGGCTGACTCCTCAGTGGAGTCCATATGTTTTCTCTTACAGGTCCTCTTCCAAGGGACCTCCTCAGTGGGATAATCTGGGGAGGTATTAGAAGAGGCAGGGGTACCACAGTGGATATCCTGTGGCCAGTTCCTGCTGTCCTATGGAATTTCTTGGGCAGAAGAGGTGTGCAGGGGTGGAAAATGGAACTGGGAATTTGATGGAGGAGATGACTTCCTCATGGCTCTCTCCTTATCCCCAAAAGCTGACTTTTCCTGAACGGGAAGGGAGTCCATTTCTAATAAGCCATGCTTCTGGGAAGAGGAACCCTCCATCCCCTAAGACAGCTGGCATCGAGCTCACCTGAGCAGAATCCCTGAGATGCAGAGGCTGCTCAAAAAGTCGACTGCACTTGAGGTCTACCATGCTTATTATGGCTCAAGGAGCTCTCCAGCTTCTGCAAGTGTCTGACCTAATGAAAAAGAAATCTTTGAATCCAAACAAGAAGTTATAATTGGATCTCAGGGCTCTGAAACTTGAGCTGAAGTCTGAGGAGGAACCAAGGGGGGTGGGTGGTGGATGGCTTGGACAACCCTAAGACCATTGAGTTTGAGGTTTAGGGGGACTTAGTAATTCCCTGCACACACAAAATCTTCTGTACCATCCATTCCATAAGTTCTTCTGTAAGGATTTTAGTAGAACAGGAAGATGACAATAATGGAGATCTTGGTCTGGTTAGGAAGGGAGATGGCACTTTAGACAGCACTATATCCACCAATGGCTAGTACAGAGTCATTGGCAGTCAGGTTATAGGTCTGAAAGGGCTGGATATTTGATCTGAGCACAGTGGCTCTGACCTATCCAGATTGGAGAGGCTCTTCATTGAAGGAGCCAGATCCAACGATGACACACTCTGAGCCAAAGGGTCTGAACAAGTCGTTTAGACTGAAGCTTTAGAAGACCTTGATCTTGGCTCCAAGGGATTAGATGGAGCTGATGAAGTTCTCTCTATCACCAGACTTGGAGGCAGAAAAAGCTGGGCTCGACTGAGTCGACCTAGGTTTTACTGTAGATTTCAGAGGACCACCAGAAATGGCCTCATTAAAAGAAGGCAATAATCCCCTAAGAATAAGTTTATTCTTAGGTTCAACCAGGGCCTTGTGGTTCAAGGAATGATATATAGCACAGTCTTCCTGAAGGTGATGTGGGCCCAAACAGTAAATACAGAGTGAGTGTCACTGTAAGGCATCTTGTGACTGCACTTGGAACACTTCTTGAAGCCCATGGGCTTATCTTGTTTCTTCACCATGACAATAGTACAGAAAGGCTGTGAGCACAAAAACACATACTCAAAGGGTCACACACACATGTGTATGAGGGAGAAAAATGGAGAAAAAACAAAAATCTTTAAGGGTTAGGGTATAAGAAGAAAAGGGCTTACTAATGATATTAGCGTTGATATACTGCTAGGTATAAGGGAGGGAAAAGCAAGAAAAAGTAACCTAATAAAAAGATGGTTACTGTGAAAAACGAGTCTTAGAAAGACAAAAAAGGGACAGGAAATACCCTCCTGCTATAGTTAGAAAAAAAGAACCTAAGAAAGGTTTGAAACGTTAGAAAAACTCCAACAACACCTGAAAAAATCGAAAAGCTAAGGGTAGACCATCTCTTTTGCGAAGTGGCAAACAAGATCTGAGGTAACAGGGAGATGTGCATTGTGGGAAGGGGAGGTATCCAAGAGCTTTTTGGTTGCCATGAGCTTAGTAATGGCTGACTCAGATCAGAAACCCGTATGTGAGGAGAAAGGAAAAATTGACAATATCAGATCCCTTATTTTTTTGTTTACTTAACTTTAACACAACCACCCTTAACATATCTTCCAGTACCCAGACACTTTCTTTCATATATTCTTTATTCTTTGTGGTAATATCCTAATTGGCAGCACATGCCATAAACTAAGGTGCTTTACTCCATTGCACTATTTCCAAACTAAATTTAATATATTGTCTAATTCTTGTATTGATACCTCCTCCTCCACTTGTTTTTCTCATGAGTTGTTCTTGCCACCTGCCATCTCCCAGTATTTTACCCATTTTTCCTTAGTACATTTTCATCACATACCTTTCCATTAACATTTGAAATTCCTTGCTCTCAACTATTTTTCCCCTTTCCATTCATATTGCTTTTCATTCTTCCTTCTGAAAATTCCACAATTTTTCTTAACACAGTTGTCCCCTTTCCTTTTTTCTTAAACCACCCACTTTTAATTATACATGAATTGATGAATATATGTCTCTTTCTTTCTGTACCCTAATTTCATCCACAACCTCCAAAATTCCTCATAATATTTAACCACCTGCCTATACTCATTTTTTTCTTAAGCCGCTTGCTTCCCCTTCTGGTATCATTAAAATCTGCATTTTTTATATACATTTAAAAATCTATATTTCTGCTTAAATGTAACACTTTATGCATTTTCTTAAAACTGGCTGTAAATTTTCATGATCCTCCCACAACCTACTTATTTGTACTTTGACTTCAGCTACTGTATTTCCTGCCCATTTGAACTCATCTGCTGCTTCTGTAACATCATTTTACTTTTCACCAGTCCTACCTCATGTCACCTACTACTTCCCTGTTTATAAACTGCCTTTCTTTGCCTGACCTTAACTGTTCCAGTCTCCTCTCATCCGCGTACATACTTACACCCCAAGCTATTTTGCTAATGTTTTTCTATATGTTACAGTTAAAATCTTCTATTAATATTGTAATATTTTAAGCATCTAGTAAGAACCTGGCTACTATTTTTTCGCCACTAGCATATGTATATTATCCTGCTCTAAACTTTGTATATAGTTTTATGATATTTACTGTTAACTGTATAAAATATCTTCTATATCTACTTCGTTTTTTTGTAACAATTACTTATTGTCTGTTTGTATCTGTCTTGGAGCTTTTCTCCCCGGACCTCTAGTGAAAATGGACATATATCCAGCTAGACTAGCCCGGTCAACAAATGTAAAATAAATAAATAAAAATAAATATATCCATATTTACCACCACATAGTTAATCTCTTCTTGCATCTTGATCCTTTTTCCTATCATCTAACAAGCATAGATCACAATAACCTAAGCAGCCCACCACTACCTTTCATATATGTAATGGGTACCCTATCTGGAATAATTACAGTCATACTTACCAGATTATAATTTCTGTCTTTTAGCAACAGTAAAATTTTTGAGCAGGAATTATTGCACAGATTTCATGCTAACCCCCACAAGGCCTTAATTTGGTCTTTTTTTTTTCCCGCTATGAAACCAACCTCACATCCTGCAAACATAAAATATGTGCATTTACTTCCTTATACAAGTTATACATTTAAATTCTCCTAAATTTGCTTTTTGTATGATTAACTTTGACTTTCACAATGCAAATATACTTTCTCTTTCTTTCCAATTTTTTAACCCTCCTAATTTCAAATTTTTTCTAACTGTAGTTCTTAAGTCCCCTCGTGCTGTACTATCCTATCTTTCTCTACATCCTTTAGTAACGGTTCATATTTATTTGTAGGATTGTCGTGCACGATCCTTTTCCTGCTCCTCCTCTTCACATTCTGCATCAACTTCCTCATTGTTAAATAACTGTGCTTGTCTGTTATGTCTTACTCAGTTGTGCGTTTACCATTTTCCACCACAGTCTTTTATTTTTTCTGCAAAATTCTTTCCTGCTCAAAATCAAAAATGTCCTGTTACATTATGTGATTGTATGTTCTACAATTTGATTTTGCTCCACAGTTTAACTGCATAACCCTTTTCACCTCATTGTGTACTTTTTTTTTATTGGATATTCTTGAAAAGAAATTGCTGCCAATATTGCACATTTTCCCTTTGTTCGACAATATTCCATTAGATGTATGAGCAATACATATTTCTGTCAGTTAATGCAACCCATATCTCCCATTCCGCATTGCAAACTTTTTCATATTTTAATCTGCTATGCAGCATGATAACATTGTTTAAAGTATATTATTAAGTTAATTTCCTCAATATCCACAGTCAGTTTACATCGAAGTTCTTGCATGAAAAAAAAAAAAAAAAATGTATTCCAGGGCTTATAAAAGCTTTAGTATCACACAGTCTTAATGTTTTTTGCAAATATACATCTGTTAAATGTTCTTTAAGTGTTAGTTCACAATATGCTTCAATTCCTAAATATATCTAAGGTGTCATGTCCCTAACAGTAAAGCCTAAAGGCAGAAAAGAGTCGGCCAAACATTTCTGTCAATAGAAGCCTTACGCTCATGCTTTCTTGTCTGCACTATTGCTAAATGATTAAACAAATGCCTAGAGCTCACGGCCTGAGAATATCGGTGTTTCTGCTTCGTACATTCTTTTGCTGCTTTTCTCCGGCCTCATAAAAAAGTAAATCGCTATAATCCACAGGATCTTGCTACTGTCATTTTAGTTATTTCACCAACACTTTCTGAATTTGTAGTCTGTTTCACTATCAGCAGATTCCTGCATAGAAGCATTTCCAAAAATAGTGTCGGTTTCACTATCAGCAGATTACTGCACACATTCGTCTACAGTATCACTCAAGGAAACCGCCATCGTCTGGTTTATCTGAATCTGGTGTGCAACGTTCAGTCTCCGGATCGTCTTCATCTATCACAACAACTTTGTTCATAACCAACTCTGCATACTGCAAATCTGCCATTTCTCCAGAAACATTCTCCTTCCTCTGTTACCACCTAGAAGATAAGTATAGGAGAACTCCCGTATTGTCCTGGAAAATGTTCCACTAGTCAGTGTTTATACCACATTAGGTCTTCACTAAAAAGAAGCCAGTAGCTTACAGGGACTAAACTTGTCACCTTAGCATAAATAAATAAAATATAACCAGTCTACTGACTTGAACCCTACTAGACCAACTGAGGGTAACTAACTCTTCTCTTCCTACCCAATTCCTCCATACATCACAGAATTCTACATTTTCCATTCATTGTCATAGTGGATCCCTTCAGTTTGCATGTTATTCTCCAAATCAGAATGTTTCTTACTCCTCTTAAACACTTCTTACTATCCCAAAACACTTAATCCACTGTTCCCAATAATTTTTATTTGGCCCATACACTATCATACTACTGACATGCTACAATTCTTTATCTTCAACTTTATTACTCATTTCCCTCAATTTAATGTTCTGCCAATTCTGTGTTTTACAAAATAAATACTACTCATCTTCCATCTCCTGGGCTGATAGATCTAAGCCACACTCCACATTTTTTATATAACCTCACAGTTAGTTTAATCTTAACCTTTGCCTCCTGCAGTGTTAGTATTTGATCTCACTTTCTCTTCAAATCTTACAAGAGATATAAGTAGGGTGCGAAAATGGGGGACAAGCTGCCTTGGGGGTAAGCTGTTATGGGGCATGATCTACAGATGACAATGGTGTGTGAATGCAGTGCTAGCATTGCTTTCTGAAGCCGTAAGGATATTGCAGCTTAAAAATGCCAGCAATGCATTTAAGGTCATGACTAATGTGCTCAGTGTGCAGTGATTTAACTCTAGCAAGCTGCAAGTAACAGGCAGCTTGCTGCAGTTTCAGAACAGAAGAGCCTTTGTTTTATAGGAATTAATGACAATTATTGTTTCTGGCAGATCTCCTTTTACTTGAATAGGATTGTTTTGCCTTTTACTTCCCATGATGCCATTCTCATTTCCCTTAACCCCATCATCTTTCTCTTCCCTTAGCTAACTGCCGCTCCATTGGAGCTAGGCCGAAGGGGCCTCTCTCATGCAAGGAGGCCTACACATTTCCATCTGTGCTTACTGCTTCGATGTGCACTCCTCTGTTCATTTGCTGAACAAGTGTTGACCATATGTAGGATATGGTCCTTACTATATCCTAATCACTTCTCCTTTAAGAAACAAATCTCCATCTGAGTCATCATATGGTTTAGCTTTATTCTATGCAGTCACTCCTACATGTAGGTCAGTGATTCCCATCTTCTTCCCAGCATTAATGTGTACATGAAACATGGGGTCACCCAGTATGTGAGATGAATAAATATAGTAAACCTTGGATCTTTGTAGATAGCTCAGGTATTATTTAGACAAAACAAAGGCTATACATAAATCTGTCAACTTTTTCCTTCCTTTCATTCCAGGACATTGGGTGTGGCAGTTTTTCAGCAAACAGTCTCCTCGTTGATTTTGAAAGCCATTTCTTTTTGTTGTTCCTTTCTTGATAAACAGCTGTTTGCCTTAGTTTTAACCCATTTTACCATGCCAGTGGCGTCCTCTAGGGTTTTCTTCAAGGGTTTGGACAAATGTTTCATCTCTGAAGTTGCTACATGGTCTTCTGTGCACACCTTCACTAAGCATTACAGTTTTGATGTCTGTCATTTCCAGAGCCAGGGTGGGTTTGGTCAAGGCTGCCCTTCATGGGTTTGTGAAAGGCTCCTCTTTGTCTTCCTCCTCCTCTTCATTACAGTAGCATTTGTACTCTCCTATACAGTAGGTTATGACTGCTGCAACAGTGATATGGATGGATATAGTACAGCTGTGTAAAGTACTACCATAACAATAGATGTCCTCCTATTTACTGTTGCAGTATTCATTCCCTCCCTCCTGATGCCTTTTTTTTTCCTGATGATAGAATAGGCCTGGCTGAGGGTTCTTGTCCTTCTTAACCATCTCCTTTTTTCCCGCTGGTAAATATTCTCCTTCCTCCTAGACTGACTCTTGTTCTCCTATGACACTTCACTTCTGAGGTTGCAGTGTCTGTGCACCATCTTTATGGCTTAGACTGATGTGGGGAGCATACATCTGCCATACGATGCTGGTAAGAATTCAAAGCTTTGGTATACTGGCCAGAAGTAAGAGTATCTCTAACAGGAGAATACCATACATTACAAATAATGCAAACGTGAAGACTAGGACATATATTCAGATTTCAATCTATCTATATAGACAGACAGATATGCACAGAGTGTGGAGAAGCTGCCTGTTTTATTAGATTTTTAAGAAAGGTATGGGGAATATGCAGATAAGAAAGAGGGTATAGCAATAGCAGTAGCAGACAAAGCCTCAAAAAGTACAAACAAAGCCCAGTAGTAGAGTTGCTGACACATGTCTCATAAAATGCAATGGAGACATAAGCAGGGGGAGGAAAATTGGTGATGGGTAAGACTGGACTACAAACTTGGGAGGGGAAAGGAATGCCATAATAGGGGTTAGGGTAGGGGAATGCTGACTCCTGCACTGCTTAGTGCAGAACCTAGCGTGTGGTCAGTTATCTCCATAACCACACTGATAACTGGGCCTAGCCTCTTTATAGCGCAGTTTTGTTGGTAAATACTACACAAACTGCCATTGAGAGCCATTTTAAGCCTAGCCAGTTCCCTTCAAAGGTGAGAATCAAACCCTGTACCTTGTGCCTGTGAAGTAAACACTTTAAATATAATGCAATGCAGTTTGCAGATCTACCAGATGTCATTGAATTCACTGGTTACAGTACTCTTAACCTTTGGGATTCTCTGCCTCTGCAGCCTGATATCTGGACAGTATACAAAAGCCTACTGTTGCTTTAAGGTGTGCCATACGTCACACATATGCTCCTCGCATAGTGTAGGGTGTAAAGTTGATGTCTGGATGTACCATCTTCAGAACTTCTTTGTCACCAGTCTGAATTAATCTATTTCTGGTCTGTCTGAAAAACTACATCCTTGCAGCCAGTCTGAATCCCTCTCTGTCTGTCTGAACACCTTTGTCCTTTGTGATGGTCTCCGAGCAATTGCAGATAAGTGCCCTGTTGGGGTTTTATTTTATCTTGACTTTTAGTTGCTTCTGGGGATAATGTCATCCAGGATGGGTAAATGTCAGTGTGGGAGACAGATTCCCAATAATGACTGTCACAAACAGTGTTTATTTTGCCTAGGTGCCTACCACGACTACAAATCCTGCCCCATCTGTCTGGGTTTCATACCAAAGACTATGCATAGTATGTTACATTCCCTAGCATTGTATCTTGAGAATCATTGTCTCAAGCATCTCACTCCGGTTATTATGGAAGAAACGTCCCACCCTGAGGCTCAGGTATTTCTCTATTGACTCCTGCAGAAGCCATGGACATTTCAGAGATTGATATCAGGAAGAAAATGGTAGCAAATTCAAACTGAAGCACATTTTAATAACTGTGTGTCGTGTGTCCATATGCAGTATGGCCGCACGACATAGCCAGTGCTACTACATAATCATGTGTTAGCAGTGCTACATGTGGGCATCATCGGGCACATTGAATACAAGGCAACGGGGCCTGTACAAACCCGCACCTCTCAACATTTTAGCACAAGAAGTCTGGATAAAGCCTAAAATAAATGAAGGACAAGGCCCAAACTAGGGACAGCTTTTAAATATTATTCTTATAAACTTAGTTGTTATAATAACAGGATTTGTGTTTGCACTTATTTTATGAAGGATATAAAGTGTGAAACTCAGAAATCTACCATTATTTAGTGACTTCAGTCCTCACTGATTTGCAAGAAAACCAAAAATTTGGAGGACCATACCACAAATATGAGGAAAAAAAATTTGGACATTTTAAGAAAATCTGGACAGTTGGGAGGTTATGCACATATCACATTGTACATGGTGAAAGAATAGTTCTACTAGGGACTGCAAGGTAGTTGTCAAGAAGCCCACAGCCCCATGAATGTCACAGTCCTGCCCACATGTTTTCACTACTTCATAGTCTACTGCGAGTGTATATGGGAATACACGAGCCTCATTATGCATTCTTGGATGGGTACACTTGGTGCTATGTGTGCAATTCATATTCATTGGCATTTGCTATACTTAATGACCACAAGGGCCTTTTAAGCCTAACCATGCATTCCAAATCTCTAACCAGTTCTGGTACCCTTAGTAAGTGTAAGCAGGGGCTTGACAGATAAAACATTTATAAGCAATGGCCTGGGAAATTAACCATTCACAGGCTGCAAGCTGCCTGTATCCAATATCAGTGGTGAAAGCCAGGGTACCTTTTTGGCTAGGCTTATATAGGCCCTAGGGCCAATAGCCAAGTACCTACCCGTGAACCAATGAATAGAGACATAGGTGCCAAGCCAGGGATGAATTTCCTGCTCCCCATCCAGTTGTTCAAGTTGCACTTGAATTGTGTTTGGGAGGAAATCTGCTTCACATGGATTGGGAGCCGGTTTCGGATAGGTGGTAGTCTCTGAGATATATACCTGTCAGTTTAGCAGGTACTCTTTATATCACAGGTGAAGTTTAAGTAATTCCGGTGCTGTTTATCTTGTAGATATGCAGGAAATCATTCAGAGTGTGGTTTGACAAGGCCTTGTATGCCAGGCATAGCACCTTAACAGCATGTAGAAGGCAGAATACAGGAATAAAGCCTTGAGGCAGTCTGATTAGGACATATTACTTGCACTCTGTATTCTTTTATTGAGGAACTTTTGTGTGTAATACCAAAGTGGACCTCGTACTCAATAACAGGTCTGATGAATGCTGAATACAGTGGAACAATAACTTCATTGGGCCTAAATGCCATACCTTTGTTTATAAGTTGCATAACATATAGTGATTTCCTAATTACTGTAAACACATGAAGGTCAAAGGCTAAATTACTGTCGGTCTCTCCCCATGTCCCTGACTATTGGATCAAATCCTATGGGTGTGTTGTCAATATGATAGCTACCAAGGGTGCATGACTTCCTGAAGGATACTATTATGCATTTCTTGGCATTTAGTTAATGGTTCTAACACCAGTTATTTGTCTGTGTCAGCTGCCCTTCCCGGAGAATATTTGTGTCTGTAGGTGATTCATTGACCACTCTAATTTGCAATAATCTACAAATTCAGTCAGCCCGAGATTATGACATAGGCCTTGACTTCACAGAAGTAAGTACCAAAAAGGAACTGTTCCAGGGACCCATCCCTGAGGGACTACCCTTGTGAATGGCACCTTTGTAGCGGTGTTCTCCCCAGTTCAAACTGCTTGGGTCCAGTCTGTGAGACAGCTGTCTATCCACTAGGTGACACAAAGGTTTGTATCTAACCTCTTTGAGTCTGTAAAAAATGCCCAAGTGGGGTATTGTGTCAAATGATTTTACCAGGTCAAGGTAGGCAGTGTGAACCATTTTTCCCTCATCCATTGCTTTGGTGATCTTCTCTAAGTCTGCCATGTTGAGTAGTCATGAACTGCCCTTGTTTGAACCAGACTGGGTTGGGTCAATTATCTGGAGGTTTTCTGTGTCATTATTGATCATTTACATGATAATTGTTTTCATGGACTTGCTTATGAGACTAGTGAGGTCTGTATTTCCCAGGGTCTTTAGGTGGCTGACCTTTGTGCGGAGGGATGACTGTTGTTGTTGTTAATTCGTGTGGCACAATGTCTTTTTGGAGGCTACAGTTTAATAGCAATTTCAGAGGGACTGATAGGTCATGTTATTTACAAGGCATCCTGGGATATTGATCATGTCCACCTATGTAGTGCCCTTGGGCTTAGAGAGAGCATTAAAGGCCTGTTACTTAGTGATAGCAGGGGGATTTAAATGTTATGGTATTTCATGAGGGAAGGTTAAGGGGGAGAGAGAGAGGAAAGTTGGAACTTATTTTGATGGTGAATAAGTATGGTATATTTTCAGGCTCAGTAAAGGTGGCTGCATTATCAATTACACACAGTTGTGTTATTGCCTTTTAGGTTATGAACACAGCTAAATAATGCCTTGTTGTTGCCCTTGGCCTGGGGGGCAAAATGTACCTCATTTGGCTTTGGTCAACTTTGTCCTCTGCATTGTTTGCTTAGTTTCCTGAGAGTGTTTTTATCCTGCTGTGTGCTGCACTTCCTAAGTTTTGCTATGATTTTCTTCCATTATACAGCCTATTTGATGATGTAATTTCACCAGGGTGGCTTGTTTTTTGAGTTAGTTCTGTTCTTAGCATGCTATTACAGGGTTTCTGTGAATATTTCCCCATTTCCACGATTTATGGGGCTTGAAATTTTGCCAGTTCAATACAGTGAACCAGGCCTTGGTGAACACTGCAGTAAGTCCTGAAAGGTAAACACAAAAAAGAATGTTACACCACAAAAAATCCTCTACTATCACAAATCAGTACCAGGACCACATGTATAGATAAAAGTCACTACTGCATTTTAATAGTAAACTAAGGACTTTCATCCCTTAATATCTGTGGGATGACTTCAGAGTAAACCTAAGCAACACTAATTCTTTATATATATTGCCGAATATTTTTGTTCTGTTCCTTATAAAATTTGTGATGTTCTTAATTTTTGTGGCAGGCTTGCACTTGCTGACAAATCCATTTGCCTCTCCCATAGTGCCTTTTTTAGGCAAGGTCTTGAAAACAACATTACCGACATGAAATTAACCAATCCGAACAAAATAACATTCATGCTTCTAAATGCTAGGAAGTAAACCAAAAACTGCACTCCCTGGAAGCATTTCTGTGACTAGAAGATGTAGATGTCTGTGCAGTCACAAAAACCTGGTTTAAGGCCTTGAGGGTACCCTGCAAGGTTAAAATGCCTTCTGCATGTTTAGACCCCAAAAGGAACATGTGAATGCCAAAGGAGTTGGTGTTTCAGTGTACATTAAAGATAAATTCACCTCCCATTTAGTTAGACTGGACAACTCTATGGAATTACTTCGCGTCCCGTTTAAGGAGGGTAAGGTCCATATTCAAGTCCTAGCCAGTTACAGATCCCTCTCCGTGGGTCACAACACCCACTAAGCCTCCTTAACCAAACTGAAGACAACCCAAATTTTACCAAACACACTCGTTATGGGGGATTAAAATTATCCCACCATTAACTGGGAAACCTACTCCAGCACAAACTTGCTAGGACAAAAGTTCCTTGACTTTGTGAATTCAAATGTCCTGGAGCAAATTGTCCATATCCAGCAAGAGGAACAAACATTCTAGATCTGGTTCTCACCAACATGTCCAACAGGTGCACTGCTGCAACTGTTGGACCCTCATATAAAACTGACCACAAATCAGTCACCTTTGAACTAACACCAGAACTCACAAAGGGTGAAATCAGACAAAAAATGTAACCAAAGCAAATTATACCCTGATAGGTTAAGGTATAAATGCATTCCAAGCCCCACCCCAAGCTGAAAGTGATAACACTCAAGCTTACATTAATGCCCTATACAATCACTTGCATAAATATATAAACTCATCTGTACCAAATAGAATCAAAGCTAGAGCCCCAAGTAAAATCAAGCTGCCATGGTGGACTTCCAGCATCAACAAACACTACAATAAATGCAAAATGTTGCTGTCCAAGAAAACAAACACAAGGACCGACAATGGGAAAGCACCCTTCTCAGCCTTAACAGACAAATAAAACAACTTGTCAAATCCTCCTAGAGCTCCTTTGATTTCTGCCAAGAATAATCAGAAGGCCTTTTACACCTATGTACATAACCTAAAGGGTTGGCCCCCAGCATGTGCAGAACTGGTGATCAATGGTGTCACACACACTGACCCCAAAGAGATAGCGAACCTGCTAGCATATAGGTTTGGAAAACCTGTCACTACCATAAACCCTCCCCCACCTTACATATCTGAAGAACAGACCCTCAAAGCCCTGTCCAAGGGAAAGAACATGGCATTTGTGGGACCAGATGACATCCCACACCATTTTCTAAACAGGCTAAAACATGAACTATCACCACCACTAAGTACCCTTTTCAATCATAGCCTAACCTCAGGCTTTGTTCTTGTGGAATGGAGTACAGCTACAGTTACTATCCTCAACAAAGGTGGCCTAGCAACAGACCCGGAGAATTACAGACCCATAAACCTGCCCAGCCTCATCTGTCAGACCATGGAACATATCATCACGGACCTCATAAATAAAGACATAGGTGACCTGCAAACCCTCAAGCCTACCGAATTCGACTTTGTGAAGGGCAGATCCTGCCTGTTAAATTTGGTGGATTACTTTGAAAATGTTATCAGGGCCTTTGATGAGGGCAAATCTGTGCACAGAGCATACCTTGACATGGCAAAGGCTTTCAACACCATCCCACATTCGGACATTACCAAAAAAAATTAGCAAATTGAATGTAAACCCCTTCATTGTAAGATAGGTTGCCAACTGGCTCACAAACTAGGCACACCATCAAAGTGAGTAACTCCACATCAACCAGCAGACCTGTTACCAGCAGGGTGCCACTGGTCAGTGCTGAGACCCCTACTGTTTGGGATATACTTCTCAAATGTTCAGGTCAAATATAAAGGGTTGTGACTAACCGAGTTTGCAGATGACTGCAGACTAGGTGAAATCATTGAATCCCCAAATGATGACCGTATACTCCAGGAGGGATCTCACGCAGACCGATGGCTTGGGCATTAGTCGCGGTCTCAACTTGAATTCAAAGAAATGCATCCTCATTCCCTTCAGCACAAATAATGCCCCTTCACTTTATCAAATCAACAACAATACCCAAGTACCCATGAAGTGGTAAGGAACATGGGATCCCATGTTGACTGTAACTTTAACTTCGACCAACACTTATCTACCATCGTAAGGAAAACTTTCCACGTAGCTCACTTGATTAGTAAAGATATCGCCTCAAGAGCAAAAGTTATAACCCCCCCTATACTCTGCAGTTATCCAGCCCATAACTTAGTATAACTGCCCATTCGGTATGTACCATATTAAGCATCTACAGTAATCAGAGAGACCTCAGAGTTTTCTAACAAAGATAATCAAGGTCTTCCAGCATGTGCCTTACACGAACCGACTAAAGTCCCTGTCACCATACTCCATATTGTATAGACTTCTTAGGGAAGCCTTAAGCCTGGTCTAAAGACCAACCCAAGACCCAAACTTAATGAACGTACTGCATATTCCTAAATCATATGGGTCTAGGGCTACTTATTCCAGGGACTTAAACATGGCCTGCCACTTAAATAGGACATGCTGGAGGGTAAGATTCAGCTCCCAGCGAATACCACATCTCTGGAACAGACTACCAGCTCATGTGAAACAGAGCACCTCTATGACACTGTTCAAAAGGAACCTGTCCAAGTGGATGGGGCACCATAAATTCTTATCGGGAATAGTGCTCACAACCCTCCTGGACATGGGCAGTCATCACTAAATGCGATTTTGGATATTGACCAGTACTACTATGATATTACATTGGGTTGAAACAGGCTTAAAATAACCTCCATTTCAGTAGCCTATTAATCTCCTATGTTCCTATGAAATCAGCGAGGATCAAATTCACTAAATGACGAACATTTGAGTTTCAGACTTCATATCCTTGTTTATAGCATATAGCAATGTTTTAGCTAATATTCACGAGAGTAGAGGGAAGAGGTGGAGACCATCCCTGACAAAGCAGAGTGGTCTGATGACTATCTCCTTCCATGGTAATATTACACCTTCTTAGAATGACACGAGAAACAAAGCCATTTCTTAGTCTTGTCATTATTTTGTTGGTATTAAGGCATCATCCACAGAGAAGGAAAAAACGCTGCTCAGTGCTAGGCTTATATCAGCCTATGACAAATTCTGAGAGCTCCATGATGTGTCTCTTCATATTGTAAGGAGGTATGGCTCAGGTTGTTTACACCCACATGGACTATGACTGAGTCATATGGGTACTTATGGGCCAATGACCAGAGTACCTGCGTAATGTGGCAGATCCTGGCCCCTGATAAGCAACAGACAGTGACTTTCTCCTTGCTCAGCTTTGTGAGATGGACATCTGACACCTCACAATGGAGTCTCCAGTGACCAGAATGTTAGATTGTATGGTGGCTTGCTTATGGACTTAGAAGTAGAAGGTCCATGAGATGTGGCCATATGTGTTGATGTGGGTGTTTTGAAAGCGTGCATTTCGGACAACTGAGTGTATTTATGTGTACTTTATCTAGGAGATTTTTGGGGTTTAGGAAGGTTACATTTGTGCTTCAGCTTATGTGTGTCAATATATCTGCTTTGAATTGTTTGTGATGGGTGCATCGTGTGTACGACTGATAACCTTACTGACATTGAGTGATTTTGTGTGCTTGCTTTGTTTCCAGTGGCTTTGTGTAAATACATCTCTCACATACCGTATCAGTTTGAGAATTAACTGGTTGTCAATAAACATGAGGCAATTTCTATATTGCCTTAGGATGCCCATGTCCACCAAGCTGGTAATGGAGAATTTGGGAAAGTTTATATCCATGGTAACAGACCATATTTTTTATTGATTATACTGTTGGAGTGAGAATTTAAAGTAATGTCAGGACTATCATATATGCAAATCTAGGGACAGTGCTTATCATTACAAATTAGTTGCTGTATGTGTGACTGGGTATTGGTAGAATTTCAGTTGTGCTTTTACAGGAAAAATGTCATCTCAAGGTGTCTGCATCTATATAGGTCACTGCCAAACACTTCAGGGGAAATTAATAAGACCCTGATGATTTATGTATGAAGTATTGAGGCAGATAGTTTGAACTTGGGTTAGACAACAGTAAATCAAACTGTACTTACTGAAAAGAAAGAATTAGCTTGCAAGACTGAAGAAAAGAGGGGAGTCTCATGAATGGATACTGTCTGGCTGTTACTAGAGCTGGTCTCACCACAGCGTCATGCTCCTAGGATACAGTGCTCCTTTGCTTTGTCTCTCACGAGAAGCACAACAGTAGCACCAGTCTCAAGGTGAGCTCCAGGCTACAGACTCTTTGGTGATCAGCAGTCTTGTCTCAGATGAGGCAGCGGTCTATAGGCTTGTTGTAGCATTTTTCTGGTAGATACCTAAATAGTAGTCAGACCAGTCAGGACAGACAAACACAGGCCAATCAGGAGGGTCAAACACAGACACTCACTTTCCAACCAGAAACCATCACCAATCTATGCATTTTTCTGCTTTCCACACCTGGAGCAAAATATAAGCACAAATTCTAAGCTGGCACCTATGAAGCAGTTATTAGACTTTTCAGTGATCAGCAGTCACCAGCAAATAATGTCCCTGTGCTCTTCCTCTCACAGGTACAAAACAGAAGCACTAATCCCAAGATGACTACTGAGAGGCAGAATGTGGGCTTTCCAATAATTGGTGGTCTTGGAGTAGATGATGTAGATTTTAAAGGTAATATGGAAAAAATTGGTTAATGTCCTTAAGGCTTCAGTGTGCACTAAGCAGTTACATATGAAAGAGAGACTAAATTAAGAGTTAGCTATTTCAGTGGAGTACAACTGATTTTAAAAAAGCAAGACAGATTGGAAGGGGGTGAGCACTTTGTATTCTGGTTCTATGGAACACAGTGGGATGGTCAGTAGATTTAAATAACTGAAGGGGAGTGATTTCACAAAATGATAATTTTGTGCAGACTCACAGTTGCCAGTTAAACAGGATAGGGAAGGATTAACCTGGTAAATGAGGGAAGACAAAGCACAGGTGCAAGTAGCAATAGCTGACCAGATTTATGGCTGAAGGGCTGTGTGAGGTAGACTTTGTCCCCTGGTAGGTGGCTCTGATGGAGAAGGTTGTGTTGCAGTGCAAAACATCTACATAAGTGGATCTGATTTGGTACATAGTCGATGGAGCAGGAGGCAGAAGAAAATAACATAACTGAGGTATGGAATAGAGGAATATGTGGGTCTTTTGATGGCTGTGCTTTGTTGGGTACCCGTAAGTGTAGACCGATGTAAGTCATATCATAGTCCAGTCCACCATGCTGCCCTATAGGGCCATTACTGGGAAGTGTGTTGTGACAGAGGAGAAGGAATAGCATTGCACCTTATGGGTGGTTCAGCTGGCACATGGGAAAATGTCCAGTGCAGGTGGTGCTATACATATATTGTACCACTCACTAATCATAGGTACAAACTTACATTTACAGGTAGATGCATGGTGTCTAAAGGATGGAGATGCTTAAAAGAGTTTGCTCAGACAGACACAGATGTGCTATTGCAGGCCATCTGTGACCGCAGGTAGAAGATTCTGGGTAACAAACAAGATGAAAGCTGTCTCAAAGCAGTACAGTGATGCTTGTGGATATAAATTCAGTCAGTAGCCCTAAAAGGACAGGTCAGCATGTCCATTGCATGGCCACTGATAAGACCCTGTATGACCAGACACAAGCCCACACCCATTGCACATGAAAGGATGGCTATGGTAGTGGTCCTCCATCTCAACACTGCACACCACCACCACGCAAGTTCCTAGTGTCCCTTTCCCGGGAGAGTTAAAGGCCTGTAATGGTCCGTACAGAATGGATGTGCCTGCATTCATGCAGGCATAGGAAGATGCCTCTACCTCTTAATTTCTCCAAGTCTGTTGGGTTTATGATACCATGATGGGAATGGACCCCATTCCTAAGTCAAAGTACGATTAAAGTTCATGAAATTAGTATGATTTCAGTCTTTGATGTCAGCTAAAAGTGCTCTTCACAGGACCCGCAATGTGCCCAGTGATACCTTTTGCAATTCATATGGGGTTACATGCATTGATAACATATCTAAATATGATTGTAGATTCTCTTTTGTAAGACCTATTGGTCCTACTACTATTGGAACTGTTTAGTTATCTTTCTTCCACATTGCTCTCATTTCTTCCTGCAGATGCTGATATTTTATGACTTTGTGTGTGTCTGTACACAACACACTGTAGTCACTGGGTGTGGTGATTTAAATTAGGTTCATAGGTTCATAGATTAGTACTAGGCTTACTGCCCTTGCAAGGCATTTTAAGCCTAGCCAATTATCTCCTTTGAGATTCACACCATGTACCTTGTGTTTGTAAGGCAAACACCTTAACCATTAGGCCACCCTCTCGTGATCAATGCTACTTTTGTCTTTTTTTCATCGGCCATTATATTTATTTTATTTTTTATTTTACATTTGTTAAACGGGGGTGTCTGACTGATCCAAAAAGGCCCTTTTTCAGCAGAGGCCCGGGGAGAAAAGCTCCACATAGAAAAATTACAGATACATTTAGACATGGTCAGTATACACACAAATTACAAAAGACATGTTTTATAGTGGTATGCAGCACATCAACAGTTACAGTGGAGAGAACAAACAAAAAAATATTAATTTAAAAATAAAGGTACTTAATAGATTTGTGGTGTACAGCTGAAATTTGGAACATAGGTAGAATACATACATAGTACACAGGTACAGTACATACATTGTAGATTAGCCAGTGTTTGTGAGTAAGACTGAAAACTATTATCAAGTACTCTTGGTTTAGTATGTGTACCTTATCCGCTTTCACTAGCCTGGGGAGCAATCATGGCACTGCCAACTTTGCTTGAGATGTTGCCTAATGAGGTCTTTGAAGGAGGCTTTGGATGATGTGCTTTGAATGCTAGTGGGGACAGAGTTCCATTTTTTAGCCACTGAACTACTATATAGTGCATTTCCAAAGCTGTTTTAGCTGTTGGTGACTTCTAGTAGTAGTTTGCTTGATGATCTAAGAGGCCAGAGGCCTTTTGGCTGAGTGATGTTGTACTAGGTTTTTGAGGGCAAGACACTTATTGGGGAGATAATAGATAGAATGACAGAGGCAGAGCTGATTGTAGGTTAAGAGGTTGGGCAGTTCAAGCCTTCAGAGCTGTCTCAAAGCAGTACAGTGATGAGTTCTATATGAGCAATTTGCAGCAAAGCGGGCATTTCTGTTATAGCATGCTTCCATTTTGCTTAGTTCAGTTTTGTTGAGATTAGTCAGAATGGGAGATGCATAGAGTAGGGTTGCTAGAAGTTGGGAGCGAGCAATGGCTGATCTTGTGTTTTTGGCAAGAAATGGTTTGATACGGTAGAGTGATCCCAGTTTGGCGTGTACTTTTTTAATAGTTAAGTTGAGATAACTATCAAATTTTAGGTGGGAGTCTATGGTTATTCCCAGTAGCTTAGCCTGTGCCACTGGATCGATTGTAGTAGCATTTGTGGAGTAGACAGTGAATTGACTGTTATCAGTGTTTTTGTTAGAATTGGTTATAATCATAAGCTGAGTTTTCTTTGGATTGAGGATAAGTTGGGCTTTGGTTAGGTAGTTTTCAACATCAGAGAATGCTAATTGAGTTGTTTGTAGGAGGGTGGGAATGTTTTGTGCAGCACAGATTAAGGTAGCGTCATCTGCATTCTGAATGATGATGCATGCTGTGTGGAGATATGGAGGTCATTTGTGAAAATTGTGAATAGTAGTGGTCCTAAGATAGAACCCTGTGGGACTCCTATATTTATGGGCAGCTGAGGAGAGAGAGAATTTTCCCATTTCACAGCTTGGTACCTGTCAGTTAAGTAGCTTTGGAACCAGGTAAGAGTAGAACTTGATAGCAGATATTGGTTTAGTTTGTTTAGCAGTATTTGGTGCGAGACTGTGTCAAATGCTTTGGAAATATCCAAAAAAGAGTTGACATCTGCAGGCCTTCATATTTGAGATGGTTTACTGTGTCTGTGAAGCAGAGGAGGGCTGTAGTGGTACTATGGCCAGGTCTGAAACCATGCTGAGTAGGTGACAGGATGTTGCTGTCTAGGAGATATTTTAGCATCTGGGTATGGATACATTTGTCTAGGATTTTGGTCAGCGGGGAGAGTAAAGCAAGGGGTCTGTAGTTATTAATTTCAGTGGAGGTCCCACCTTTATGTATGGGTGTAACATAGGATATTTTCCAGAATTTGGGCACATAGTTTTCAACAATTGATCTATTTATGAAAGTGGAGATTGGGATAGCAATAGCATCTGCTGTGAGTTTCAAGAAGTAGCTGGGGAGTAGGTCGGCTGCTGTTGACGAGGTTTTTAGTTTGGAGAGCATGCTTTTGATTGAAGTGGTGGAAACTGTTTTGATGGTAAAGCTTGTATTCGTGTTATTTGTGTTGGGGGGATAGTGAGGAAGGAACTGTCCTGTGATACTAAGGATAGAATTGAGTTCACAAAGTGGAAGATGAATTGTGTTTCGATGGGAACTTTAGTGTCAGGGGTGGTTGGTTTGGGGGTAGCCTTTTAGGTGGGTTTTAGTAACTGGTTTACATTTTTCCAAAATTTTTGGGGGTCGTGTTGGTATTTAGTCTGTAATGTCGTGTAGTAGGATTTTTTGTCCAGCCTAATGCATTCTTTGCACGGTTGCACAGTTCTTGGTACTTAGGCTTTGTGTTTCTTTGTTTTTTTTTATAGTAAAGCCACGCAGTGTCTCTGGACTTGAGGATTTCTTTGGTTTCTTTACTGAGCTAGGGGTTTGTAGAGGTTCTAACCTTGATTTTGTGCAATGGAGCAACAGTGTGTAGGTGTTGTAGAATTGTTTTGTTGAAATATTTTATAGCCTGGTCAAGTGGGAGGGTTTTTAGGGGGGTCCAGTCATAGTTGCAGAGTAAAGTATTGAGGACCTCAGGAGAGAATTTTTTTGTGTTTCTAGTGGATATATAGTTAGTGGTTTTGCATATGCTTGGTCTACTACGTATAAAGTATATTATGTTTGTGGTCACTTAAGGTGTCTGGGAGACTGCCTACGTGGGGGTACAATGTGGGGTTGTTAGGACACAGTCAAGGATGGATTCCCTTTTAGATTTTTTATCACATCTATTTGGGATTTGGACTAGCTGTTAGTAGCCATGGAGATTTATTAGATTACTTGGTGGCTCTGATATGCAGGTGAACCAATCTAGGTTGAAATCCCCCAGAATAAGGGTTTCTTGTGAGTATGTGGAAGAACACCAGGATAAGAAATCTTCAAGGCTAGCAGGTGTATTATCAGGTGGAATATAGATCACAGTTGTGGTGATGACCTTTTTAGGGTTAAGTTGAAGTTGTGAGATAAGTATGTCCCAATTATTGGGTGAGGGGTCAGAGTTTGATAATTGACGTACAGTTAAGTTGGACTTGAATAGTAAGGCAGTTCCACCCCTTTACGAAGTGGTCTGTCTCATCTAATGATATTGTAGCTGGTAAGGAGAACTTCTGAGTTAGCTATGTTTTTATTTATCCAGGTTTCTATTAAAGCAAATATGTCTAGGGAGTAGTGTGCTATTGTGGCCTGGAGTTCAGGTATTTTATTTTTGATACTTCTAATATTAATATTTAGCATTAAAAGATGGTTGGTTTTGCTGCTGTTGTTGATTTGCCCAGGGATGAAGATAGTGGGGGTGTTATTTTCTGACATTTGTGTTGGAGCAGTTTGCATTGGATAGGATGGATTTGGGCCTGGGTTGGGGTGGATATCCCCACTTATGATGAGCCTGGTGTTAACATTGTGATAAAGATGTTGGAGTTTGGTGAGGAGTGTGATAAAGTATTGTGTTTTTTTGGAGTTGGAATGAGAGCATATGTGTTTAGTTCTTAATTGGTCCATTATGTAGTACTTGAACAATTGTGGGAAGATATTATTATAATGTGTGGTGTCTGTATATGAGGGTGCATAATGTAGTGTTGTGCCACTAAGTTTAGGGATATAGCTAGAGTGATAACTTGTGGTGTTATAAAGAATTATGAGAAGACAGACTAGACTTAGTTGTGTGACAGTCATAGTTATAAAGTTTAAGTTGGTACTAGGTGGGGGTCTGAATAGGAATTATAGAGTTGCACTATATGTGGATGGGTAAGTAGTGTGGCTGATGTAAAAAATGCCTAATGGGAATGAGAGTGAATGGGAGTATTTTGTGCAGAGCAAGATGGTGTGGTATAATGTGATATGACTTGAGGTGATGTGAGGGTGAGCTGTGGGTGTGGCTATGATTACTATAAATGTAGAGGTAGTGAGTGCGGGAGGGAATAGGGGGCAGGGCAGGGGAGCAGAGAGAGCCCGAGCACTAGCAAGGGCGAACAGAGCGGGGCAGAGCCCACCGAGACAAGAGTAAAAAGTAAGTATTACTTTACAAATCTGAACACTTTAAACAAATTCCTGAGGTCTAATGGCTTAGCAGCAAGCAGAATGCAATTGCTGAAAAGTACTTGTGTCCTGGTGGGAGACCAAAAATTTAAAGATGGCTCCATGCTCATCAGGATTCTAATATTCACTTAGTATTGGGGGAGGGAGATAGCACAATGGGGTGTAAACCAGGTGGAATGCAAAGAAACCAGAAAGGCAGTCAGTGTAAAACTATCAGTGAAGGCCTCAGAGGTGGTAAGTAAGAATTCAAACTACCTGTAAAGTGAAGAAGAGAAGAGACAGCAAACTTTATTAAGGTTGGAAGTGTGTCTTTACATTGACTTGCTGATTAGTAACCAGTTTGTGCACAGATTAGAGTAGGGAGATACATTAGCAATGAAGGGGAATGTATAGAGATGCAAATAAACAGGTGGGCCTCCAAGTGATACAAACTAAGGTAGGAAGCACTGAGACGGCTGCTTGATGGTTAATTTAGTCACAGGGATCTGAATTAAATGTATACTGTCAATTAGACAGTTAGGATTACTGCACTAGCTGGGGGGGGGGGGGGGGCACAAGGCTACAAAAGTCAGTTTTATTAGCATGCTGAGAACTACTAAGAAATACTGCTAATGTAATAGCTTCACTCTCATAAAACATACAAGTAGAATGCCTGGATGGACTGACCCTGCTCTTGAGGCTTAAAATGTATATCCTTGTTTAGTTTTGCAGTACTGATTCCTTCTTATACTGTATGCGTGGAGTGGTAGCCGCAGACTACAGATTTGCTTGAGTGTGCTTCTGCTCTTGAGGTTCAAAATGTATATCCTTGTTTAGTTTTGCAGTACTGATTCATTCTTATACTGTATGGGTGAAGTGGTAGCCGCAGACTGCAGATTTGCTTGAGTGTGCTCAGCAAGCAGAATGCAATTGCTGAAGAGCACTTGTGTCCTGGTGAGAGGAGGCTGTTTTCTAGCATCTATCTTTTCAACTGTTGGTTATGGGTGGTCCCATGTGGTATAAACTTCATCATTTTCTATGATGCTTTGTGGCTCATGTTTCCAGTGTTATTTCAGCCACTTCAATACCATAATGTTTGCACAATCCCCAGTGCAACATTCTTGCCACATTATGCCTTTCAGTATACAGTCCTTCTGCCAATAGTATGTCAAAACCAGCAGTGAGGTGTGCATCTGTTTGCAATTCAGTTTTACAAAACATACATTTGTCTGTTTCTCCCACATGTTCAATGGACTTTGTAAAGCAATGTGTATGCAGCCTACTATCTTGGGCCACCAATATTAACCTTTCATCTCTTGGTTTGAATTCATCTCTCCTTAACCATTTCTGCATTCGTTTTTGATTAACATGAGGTTCTTCCAGAAGTTTTCTATACTTGCAACTATATTTATACATTTTCCACATTTCTTGCCGTCTAATCTGGTCCTTCACCTTATATTCCTTCTTTTGTTTTTTTGGCACATTCATTTGCTGCATGATTTTTATCTACTTCTGGTTTGATTTCCATTCCTACTTGATGCCGACATGCTTCTGCTAGCTTAATCAGAGAAGTCATCTTAGATTTATTCTCCTCATGTCTCAAAACATTCACTACATTTGAGTCTTGTGAGGTCAGTGGATGTCTGGAGTCCCATGACTGCAGATCTATACATGTAATCAGTTTCAAGGAGGCCCTTCCCTCCTTTGGAATGGGAATTTAGAATCTCGGTATACACTAATTTGTATAATTCATTTGTTGAGCATGAAACAACATTCTTATTTTCCTATATAATCTCTCCAACACATTTTGGAGGCAGTCAATCACTCCAAAATTTTGTTAGAACAGGAAGAGGAAATTGGTTTATAGCTTGGATTTTATTCCTAGATGTCAACATTGTTTTCAGGATTAATTTCAGTCTTAAAAAGTTTTCCTTACAAAATTTTATTCGTATTTGTTCATCTTTTATTGTTTATCCTTCATCAATTCCCAAATATGTATACACTCCCTCTTGCTCAAATTCTTTTATACTACATTTTGTCCAAAACTGATGTTTTGCTGGTGCTGCATTTTTCCTGCTTTAAAGGTTGCTTTTGCACATTTATCAAGACCGAATGACATTCTTATATCGTCTGAAAATGTTTTGACAACTTGCAGTTGTGCTTTCAGTTCCTCATCTGATGACCTATACAGTTTTAAATCATCAACAAAGAGAAGATGAGAAGTCTTTACACTTTGTTGTTTTCTAGGAGCCAGATTATAGCCATGGCCTAAGCTGTTAAGTAGATAGCTTAATGGGTTAAACGCAAGGTAGAATAGCAGCAATGACAGGGAGTCACCGTGGAATAGTCACCGCTGAATATTTATCCCTGGGATGATGATTTGTCCTTAATCATGGCTTAATTGCAAAGTAGTCTGCCACTGTTTCATGGTCACTGTAATGTAGTCTATCCGTATAGGGTGTATGTTATACATTTTTAAGCACTCTTTTATCCATGAATGTAGGATAATATCAGATGCTTTTTTGTAGTCAATCCATGCTCCACTATGACTTTATTTAACAACAAACGACCATTTGTTCCATATGACTTTCTTTTATTGCTCTATTGTTCTACTGCCATAACTGAGTTTTCTTCTAAATCACTATAAACTCTTTCGGCATCAGTTGCCATGTATAGTTTATATGTTGTCAGAAGGCAACTTATTGGTCATTAATTTTTAGAATAGGCAGGTTCACTCAAGTAGGAGCATTGTTTTTCCTGTTTTTAGCCAGGTTGGTGTCTGTTTGGGGTGTGCATATAAATAGTTCTTACTCATGGCTAAATCTTTGTGCAAAGATGTTAATACTTTTAACCAGAAGTTAGGTACTGCATCTGGGTGTAGGGTTTTCCAATTAGAGGCTTTTCTTAACTTTTTTCAGTTTCTCTCTCTGGCTGTTACTTCATCTCATTTCATATCCTGTACCTTTTAACTTCTTATATCTTCTTCTACATTTATCCATTTAGCATCTTTATGTTCCACAGAATCTTCATAAACACTTCTGTAAAATGTATCTATTTCTTCTTTTTTTGTCAGTGTTTCAATTCCTTTTACCTTTTTTTCCCAGTTTTCTACAAAACTTTCTTGGGTCATCAATAAACTACTTATTTTGTACTTTTCCTTTGTATTGTCTGCATGTCTTGTAAGTTTTTCCACCTGAGCTGAGATTTTTAAATTCATATTTGTGATAGTACATGACTTATCCTCATCAGTACTGCACATTGGTTTTATCATGTCTATCTTTCTTTGTATTTTTGTTGATCTGTTCCCGCTTCTATATTCTTCTCACAGTAACACTTCTTGTCTTAATTGCTTTATAGTTTTCTCTGTTCGATACTTCCATGATGGTATTTGACTTTTCCCCTTCCTTTCCCTCACTACCCTGTGTGCTTGTGGTAGAACTTTATCGATTATTAATTTCACTGCACAGTAATATATCCTGTTTACTTCTGTTATATCGCATGGATCTCTATGGACAGTCCTAATTACTGTGTTCATTTGTTTTATCAAACGTCTGACATTTTGGGTTTTATTGACCTTCTGCAGTCCATTTCTTTCATTGATCTTAACATGTCTATCCATATCTATTAAATCAAGCAACTCTTACTCTTAACTCATTTTCTTCTAAACTGAGGGCACATTTTTTGTTTTCCATTTCCTGTGAGCATTCTGTAGAAATTGCTATAGCATCTTCCTATGGCACATTATTTCTGATTTAATCCTGTGCCATCCATTGCTCTGTTATATGGGAAATTACTAGCCTATCACTCCTCAACACTGACTGCATCAAAGTTTCCACAAACTCCTATTCCTTCCCTTGCTGTCCAGCTTCAAGTAAGCCCTTATACTGGTTTTCTGTGGAAGACTCCAAAATATTTTCCACTGGTTTCCCCTTAATTTGGATATCCATTGCTGCTCTATAGTGCTGTGGTGCTTTCTGAATTAGATTTTCTACACTAAATCCTTGACTTTGCAGGTACTCCATAACCTCAGTTTCTATTTCGTTAACTTCTCCATTACTTTTCTACTTTTCCACTTTGTTGTCTTATTTTTTGCATTGTAAACTTTTCCATGTCCAAATTCCTTCGCCTCTATTTCTCTTCAAACACCTTTGGTGCTGCTCTTTTTGTATTGGTTAGTTTTGCTTTCTTGTTTGCATAAGTATTACACCATATTAAATCTCTCTTTCTTTCCCATTTCCATATTTATTCTTCAGATGTCTCAAGATCTTCCTGTCTCTCCTTACTTTGGGGACTTACTCCATCATACTCTAATATAACCTGTGTTATACCTTCCACATTCCTAAAGCAGGCCTAAAGCAGATGCCCTATGCTGACCGCCTTAAAAAACTCCAGCTATACTCTGTCGCATATCGTCTACTCAGAAGCGATCTCTGCTTAACATACAAGGCCATGTCAAACCCAGAGCTGTTGGACATGCTACACTTAAAGAAATCCCAATCCCTCAGAGCTACACGCTCCAGGGATCTAAACCTTGTCATCACAGTAAACAAAACATGCTGGAGGGATAGGTTCCTGACCCAGGGACTCCCCAGACTCTGGAATAGATTGCCCATACATGTCAAGCAGAGTGCCTCTTTGGACCTCTTCAAGAGGAACCTTGACGATTGGATGGGAGAAAGGAAATTCACCCCAGGGATCACGTCAGTCGCCCTGCTAGACAGGGGTCCAGGAAAGTAAATAATGTGGGAAGAAATAGCCAGGGAATTGTTATGGCTAGGCTTGTATAGGCCCTAGGGCTGATAGCCTAATACCAACCTATGAACCAACCTATGAACATCCAATCCTTCACTTCACAGGCACTCCATAACTTCAACTTCTGTTTTTTTAACTTCTACCTTATTAATCTTCTTTTCTACATTCCCTCTTTGTGATATTGTTTTTTATTGTGAAATTTTCCATATCTGGATGCCTTTGTCTGCATTTCTCTTTGAATATCTTTGGGGCTGCCTTTTTATATTGATTGCACCATATCAAATTTCTTTCTTTCCCATGTCCACATTTCTTTTTAAACTTTTCAGAAATCTCTAGGTTTTGTTGTTTATATTTTCACACTTCCTAAGATGATTCTTTTTCCATGCAGATCAAAGTATATTGATCTATATACTGTTTTTCACAAATCTGTTGTATTAATGAATACAAATTTTTACTTGAGGCTTCTGACAGTTAAATTATGGAAATATTCTTCTTTGCTCTAATTTCTCAATTAACCGTTTTGTATATCTTGTGTCTGTAAATTCTGGACTTTTTGCATAATAGTAACAATACATAATTTCTTTCTTACCCTCAATAGTCCACTTTATCATCTTTATGGCTCTTCTTTGGCCTATCAGTTTTTGTGATTTTTTTGTGGACTACTTCTTCCTTCTACAACAGGAGGGCCATCTTCCTCTTGGGCCTGGCCTTGCCCCATTGCAGGAATGTTTCTGTATTTTGAGGATTCTGCACTATCTTTTCCAGTCCTGGCACCAGTGTGCCTACCAATAAAAGGGCACTTTTTTATCCTGGGTCTAGTGCACCCAACTATCTTTTTTAATTTTTAACCTACTTCTGTCCATGATATATGCTTTATAAATACAGTCTCTATATCAGCGTCATCTTGGTGAGATTTTCTAAAAACAGGGTCTACCTCGTGAAGGTACTCACCAAGACTTGAGGATGAATTAAATTTCAGCAATACTACCCCTTGTTTGCTGACTTATCTCATCATTCGGAATGGTTACCTCCATGGTGAGGTTATAGATGTACTGTGTGTGGTGTCTGACAGTGCAGTTGAAGAGATTGCTCAATGTATTGGTTTGCTGGACAGGAATATCATTGGCTTCACTGCCTGGGTGGGGTTTTCTGCCTCAACATACCAGAAGCATTGTCACACCTATGGCTGCTTTGCATCTTCCACTGTCAGTAGACCCCTAAGAGCAGAAAGGTCAAAATCACATGCCATCTGCACCACACCACACCACCAACTGGTGGTGAACCTACTGATAAGATACGAGCAATGAAGGTGTAGCCTATGTGGTCTTCAGATATTTGGCATGGCCAGGCAGTAGCAGAATGACGTTTCACTATCATCCTTGTTGGCAGATGTTGAGCCAGTTCTGATCCTCTGAGTGGACACAGCAGTGACTGGGGACATTCAATGTCTCTATTCTTTATAAGTGGGATATTACAACTGCTGTCACAGACCATACATGCAATTTCAAATTATCTACAGGAGCTGTGCCCCCTTGAAAATATACTGAACAAGTACCCACTACATCTAAACCCCTTGCTCCCATCAGGAAGTATTTCACCTTCTGTTCACATTATGCCAAAACACCCCCACCTCTCAACTATGTCACATAATGACTTCTACATCCTCTGTCTCAACTTTTCTCCAACATGTCATTGTTGATGGTCACTCCTCACCACCTATGCTTATAACATCTGTACCCTGCCATTGCTGCTGTGTTACATGCATAGGTAAAAACCAGAAACACAGTGTGGCCAGTAAATATACTTAAAATATAGCCTGGGTGTAGTATTGCATTTATTTGTCATAATGTTTGTTGTGACCTGTATATGTCCTTCCTTATCACTGTTGTAGTATTCCTTACTAAAGGATTATCCTACCGATAGCTGTAAGTCGGGCCAGAATACCAAAGCCTTAGGCCCCTCCAGGTGCAGTATGCGAGACATATGGCCTTTGCCCAGGATGTATGGTACATGAGTTAACTATGAGCACCTAATTCTCAGCACATCTTTGCCACCCATTTGAATGCCCGTGTTTGGAATTTGTTCTGTGAAGTTTTTTGTGTTTTCGGCTGCTAAGCATACAGCAGATAATTACTCCACTGGGGACTTTTTCTTTCTTTTTGTTGGACTACTATCTTACACGTCATCCAGAAAGGGTTATATGCGTAAGGGAGGCTGATTCCACATAAAGATGGACAATTCAAGTGTCTTTTCTGCATAGATACGGACCACAATCACATTCATTGTGCAATTTGTCAGGCTTTTATACCCAGGACCTTCTTTATAGCTGTTTGTTGTCACTTCTAGTTTACCTGGAGAACTAATATCTGAAGAAACTATGGCTTCTAAATCTGCCCACCTGGACATTCAGCCACCTCTTAAGAAGTCCAAAAAGACATTTGTAGAGACTTCTGCTTTCTGGTTTCTACCAGACGTCTGCATTATGTTGGATGAAGAACCCAAGGACCACACATTTCTGACATCAACTCTCCATCACAATCCAGTTGGAGACTGATACCAGGTTGGTTACCTCCAATTCTACTGAGGCTGAGCATATGCCTGCTATAATCAAGAAGGGGAGACGTAGCTGATGATATCAGAATGGCCTTTGGTGATACCTGGATACTCCTTAGGGGAGAAGATACTTGTTCCATTATGGAGGTCAGGCTAGGGTAGGAATCCCTCCCCAAGTTGGGGCAGAGGTTCCTTCCAAGAAAAAACAGAATTCTAATCAGGTAGCTGCTGTAGCCAACAATTCTCATAAAGAGTGTCAGGATTTTCCTTTGGGTGTTTTTAAAGCCCCTATGGCTTTAAAGCTTCGACAACAGTGGTTGCTTCGACAACAGTGGTGTGTACCTAATGCATTTCCTTTTTCTTCTACTCCTGCGAAAAAAACATAGGAAGTCTGATGTCTTTAGCATACTCCTCACAGATCCTGTTCATAGGTAGGTACTAGGCTATTGGCCCAAGAGCCTAAGTAAGCCTAGCCAACAAAGTTCCCTGGCTTACGCCACCCAAGAAAGTTATTTTCATATGCCCCTGTCGAGCAGAGACACAGAAGTTGTCCCCGGGGTGTATTTCCTATTTCCCATCTACTCATCAAGATTTTTCTTGAAGAGTGCTAATGAGGAACTTTGCTTGACATAGATAGGTAGCTTGTTCTAGAGTATAGGAAGTCTCTGGGACAGGAATCTATCCCTCCAGCATATCCTGTTTATTGTGGTGACAAGGTTTAGGTCCCTAGAGCATGTAGCTCAGAGGAATTGGGATTTCTTTAGGTGTAGCATGTCCAACAGCTCTAGGTTTAACATAGCTTTATATGTTAAGCAGAGATCTCCTCGGAGTAGGCAATATGCTACAGAGTAAAGCTGGAGTTTTTTGATATGGTCAGTGTAGGGCATCTGTTTGAGACCAGTAATCCTCTTTGTGAGGTAATTCTGTGGCCTTTCTAGCTGCTGCAGATGTCTTGTGAGGTACATTTCAAAAGTGGCGTTGTACTCTATAATCGGTCTAATGAGAGCCGAGTAAAGTGGAACAATGACTTCTTTTTTTCCTTGATGAGAACCCTTTTGTGATGAGGTGTGCCACATAGAAGAATTTCCTGACTACTGTGGCAACGTTATTATCAAAGGACAGACTACTGTCCACCTGGGTCCCAAGGTCTCTTACCACACATTCAGCATTAAGTAGACTGCAGTTTATGTGGCAATTCATGGGTACAGAGTTTTTACCAAAGGGGATGACAATGCACTTTTTGGCACTGAGCTTGAGGCCATGCCTCTGACACCAGGCATCTGTCTTAGTGAGGCCCTTCTGTAGGAAGTCCACATCATTTGGGGACTCGACTAAGTCATCTCTGAACTTCATTAGCCAGAGGCCTTTTGTGTTAGCCTGTACTTCAGGGAGGTAGATACCAAACAGTCTCCTCTTTCTTTAGGGTTGGAGGATGAAGAAACTATTTTTCTTGATTCTCCTATCTTGGTTCTTTCACTTGTGTCTGCCATTGTCAAAAAATTATGGACCACTTTAAGTGGGAAAATTCCCAAATGACTGAGATCCAAAAGAAGTATTATGCCCTCTTACAGATGGACACTCCCAGGCATTCTGTAATACCTCTTGTGTTAAAACCCCTTCTGGACACAACCAGCCATGCGGCGTACACCTGTAATCCTAGCAGCCTGGGAGGCAGAGGTTGTTGGATCGAATCAAATTGTGCGTGAGAAACTACACTTCCTGGAAAAGGGGAAAACTAATCACCCAAGGAGACAAGGAAACAATTATTGCTGCTTCCCAGGCTCCTGCATCTCACCCCCAACCCCACCCCACCCCCCACACCAAAGAAAACTGAGACGTTTTACAACGTGCCTGACACTCAGAAGTTCTTGTAAGAATCCCTCCCTCTTACCCTGCAGTCATTACTCTATCTACTGATGAACCTTCCAGATTACTGTCTTCTTCAAACTTTTCCCCTTTAACAGGGACAATCACACCATGGACAGGTATAAGAAAAAGTTAGATACTTCTGTCACTCTGACTTTCATGGCTATAAACTACCAGACCCATATAACCATGCACATGCTGAATCTTCTGTCTAAACCTGTTGCTGTTCTAACTGACATGCCTGACTCTGAAGCTTTAACTTCTGCCATTTTGTTATTGATCTCTGTTTCTCAGCTGGTTGGCCATTTTATCAAATACAGCTATGATGCTGCTGATTCCTCTTTTTGGGCAGCTTTTTCAGGGTCTGATTTACTTAAGTACTCTTGGCTTTAGTTCCAGTTTATTCCTGAAAATATAAAGGCTAATCTGTTTGCTTCTGCTGCTGAAAAGCATTTAAAAACCACACAGGGAAACAGAAAAAGGTACGCAGGACCTTAAATTGATTTTTCTCTCCCCATTCCCAAGTTTCTATGTGAGTATAATTTTAAGGCTTCCTTTGTGTATAGGCAGCAGAAGCCTTCCTTAAGGGGCAAGAGATTTCAAAAAGGATGTCTGCTAAGGATTCTATAGGTCAGAAGCCCTCTTTCCCTGAAAAAGTCTGCTTCTGTTTAGACATCCACACTTTACTTCCCAGCCAGATTCCTCTCCGTTCGTCTGACTCTTTTCCCATCTGGTAGTAGATCACCAAGAATTCCTGGGTTCTTTCCATAATTCAAAATTGTTACTTCTTGGTATGGAAATCCTTTCTTCCCCTTTTCAGGTACTCCCCACCTCCACATCATAATTTTCCTTGTTGCCCCCTTTTCTTCCCAACCTTTTACCTCAGGGCACTAGTCAACATTTTCTCCCTCCTAGAAAGGTGCAGGAAGGAGGGGTCTTTTAAGTGCATTCTGGATCTCTCCTTTCTCAACATTTATCTGACATTTCCATCTTTCAAAACCTTGACTCTCCAGTTCCAGGTTTCCTTGCTGCTTTCTCAGGCCTCCTTGGTCTCACTGGACTTGCAAAAGATTCTTATCTTCACATTCTTAATCCCTCTTTCTTCAGGAGTTTTTACGGTTTTCTTTCTTCTCTTTTTATCAGTTCTCTGCTTTGAGTTAGTCTTTCTACACTGCCAATGTTCTTACCAATGTCTGCCTGTAGTGTCAGTCTACTGCAAAATCCATGGTATCCAGATGTTTCTCCTGTCTTGACAACCAAATTCATGCTCTTTATCAGTAGATTCTTCTACAGTATCTTGACTTTACCATGCTTCTGCTCCACAGAGTAGTGTTCACCGAAAAAAACTTGTATTTTGACCCCATTACAGGATCAGGATATCCTGGGATGCAGGATTCAGAACCTACTTATGCAGGCGTTTCTTCCTCCTTCCAAGGTCACCTTCTTGACAAGTTTTTCCATTCTTATTTTATAAATGGTGTCTGCAACAGTGTTTTTGTGAGCTCTGGAGTACATGGCTTCCACAGTTCTTATGATTCCTTTCATCAGACTCCACGTGATGAAACTTCATTAGCATCTAAGGACAATTTTGTTTAAACGTTATCATTGCCTGCAATTTCCCATTCCTGTCTTGCTTTGCCTCGAACAAAAATTTCTGCTGTGGAATCATTATTTCTCTCTGCATCCAAGCCAACTTGTTTGAATTCCTTCCCCAACTCAGGAGCTGTATACAGATGCCTTAAATCTGAATTGGGGAGCTTCTTTCAGCAATAACAGAGTCCATGGAGTGTGGTCTCCCAAAGCGGTGAAAGACCATATGAATAACAAAACTGAGAGCTCTGCTTTTAACTTTTCAACCCCTGCATTCCGTCAGAGTTCTGGGTCCTCTAAAGATTTTCACACGGTGCCACTGTCATGTGGCATGTAAACAAATAAAGGAGAACAAAGTCCTACCTTTTTTTTTGCAGACTAGCTCTTTTTGTTTGGTAGTTTGCTATCAGCTGTCATCAGCTCCTTCAGGCAGTTTAGATTACGTCACAGCAGAGCTTAGTGGCAGACAACCTGAGCAGGTTCAGGGCATATCTACCCAAATGAATGCTTCACAAAGAGATCTTCCCGGTGATTTATCCATAGGTGGGGTATTCCTAAACTGGATGCTTTAACCTCCCTTCCGAAAAGGCAACTTCCCAGGTTCTCTTCTAAAGTGTCAAGTTCTTTGGCTTGGAAAATGTCTGTCATGTCTCTTTCTTGGAAGATGTTCCTGTGTGCTTATCCCCATCTTCCTCTGTTGCATAACATCTTAAACAAGATCATGTGGGCCAGAACTAAAATTTTGTTGGTGACTCCCTTTTCGTCCAGACACCATTGGTTCCCATTTGTGTTTCATCTGGCCAGGGACAGTCATCACAAATTACCTCACAGGAAGGATCTCCTCATGTAGGACAGGGTCTCTCTCCCTCATTCACTCCCACCTACTCACCCCACATTTGAAACTTTGGGTTATAAGGTTTTGATTTCATTTCAACACCAGTTTTCTGAGGCTTGCTTTTGGTTTAACAGGAGGCCAAGAAACCTACTACTATAAGTTCCTATGTTTCCAAGTGGAAAGATTTTCTATTTGGTATCACAAACTGTAATAGGACTCTCTCTTAGTTGGTATTCCCACTGTTCTTTGCGTGAGTTGCTCAATTCCAGTCTGGCATGCTCCTCTATTAGAGGTAATTTGTTAGCCATTTTTGCTTGTCTGCCTTTGGAATTGCTGCTTTCCTCTAGATTTGAAGTTGATCAAAATGAAAAATCAAACCAGAAATATAAAGGGCAACTATGAAAAATACCAACACAGTAGGAGAAACAGTTTATTTAGCGATTTCATCCGCCAAATGGCTGGACTTCATCAGAATACAAACCAGACATTGAACAAGCATATAAATACCGCCCAATTAAAGTTAATAGCACCAATAAATAAATTCATTGAATAATTGAGGCTTAATGCATAAGAACAAAATTGAAGTGAAATGCCTAATGCTTGTGAAAATAAATAAATCCACAAATGAAAATATACACAATATATGGCCTATACATGTTGAATATTTCTGTCTGGTCTTCTGGTTGCAGTTCCCTGTTGCATAGCACAGCGCAGCCAGCAAATATCTTGCTGCAAGTCTCCAGACCATTCTGCAGTATACCACTGGAGGAATATAGCCAGTAGAAGTGGACCTGCATTCATATGAGCACATTTTTGAAGACTTTGAATATCTGATGCAGAGTGGTGGTGTGCTACATCTCTGCCATACTCTGTGGGTTGGCATGGCTCAAAGATATATTAGGCAAAATGGTTAGATGTCTGTGTGTAGTCACCTAGTATGAGTCATAGTTAAAGGGCAGATATGTGCCAGCTATGGGGATTGGGGTACACTTCCTGGATGTTGCACAGATGCATCATATATGAAACTTTGTGTGCTACACTCTACTTGGCAGTTGATGGTGTGACAAACCATCTTGTAGTGTTGTCCATGGAACCGTAATGGCAATGTGGGTGCAATCAGTGGCCCTTAAAACCTCATGGAAATGAGCTATGTTGTACAATGCCCACAGAGGGCTGTTCCTCTCAATTGTCATCTGGGAGACCATACAAGCTTCTCCATATACTGCATCATAACATCAAGGAAATTATGTATTAGTGAGGAGGATACCTGTATTATGCCTTCTGTGTCCCGATGGCTGCAGGAATCCCCCTGTAGTAATGATATTTAATGCTATCCATACACTGGTGTCCATAAAAATCAGTATTTCATGAGGATGGCACATGTCCATGAGCTTACATACGGTGTCTCTGTCCACATAATAGAATTTGACTACATCCCTATCATTGAGGTGATTATATGTTAAGCATAGCTTTAGTATTCTGTGACATGGGAAATGGCATTTTTTTTTCATGTAGTGGCTGCGGGAATGGCCTTTTAACATATTTTGCTCAGCTTCTATTCCTAGTTTCTTATCATATTCTCAGATTCTTTTAACCAAGACATCCTATTGACTTTCTGGAGGCTGCATTGTATTGCAAATTTTTCATACATTTCTTAATCTCTCCAACATGCCATTTGCCCTCATTCCATTTACAGATGATTTCATTGCAATAATGTTGCTCATGTCTATATCAGTATATGGTCACTGGCATATGAGGCAACCTGTACAATTTAGGAAGGTTGCATGACCACACCTTACACATCATCACCTTAATACTTCTTCTTTCAGCTTTTTTCCCGGTTAGGGGTCACCACAGCAGATCACCTGTCCACTCATGATTGGCAGTGGAGTTTTACAGTGTTGAGTTGCCAGCCCGGCACCCAACCTTCCATGGAAGGCACACACATACATGGACTCACACCTAGGGCCAATTTAGAGTATCCAATCCACCTACAGCATGTCTTTGGGATGTGGGAGGAAACCAGAGCACCCAGAGGAAACCCACGCGACCACAGGGAGGATATGCATACTCTGCACAGAAGGCACCCCAGCCGAGGATTGAACCGAAGAACCACTTGCTGTGAGGTGGCAACGCTAGCCGCTGCACCACCGTGGCCACTCGTCATCACCACCTTAATACAGTTTTGCTTAATGCACTGTTTGTTTCTGAAACCTTGTCTTAGAGCTGTTAGCCTTATAATGAATGATGCATTGTTTCCATGGTAACAATAATACTGCTAAAATAAGGTGACTTAAAGTCTACTCTAGGAAACTGACAGTCTAAATAAAGCCAAGTAAATCAACAAATAAATACACAAATTAACCTCATCATACTGGCTAACTGATTTTTACTGATTGAAAAATATTTGCTTTTCTCTCTCACTCTGTGTAAATAGATAAGTCATGGGTGGTTTAATTTCTGATGAACAGCTGTGGCATTTAGGCTTTTTGTAAAATTTATGATTGTTACTGTTTTCTGAAATATGTTTTTGTAAGTTCATTTTGTCTGAAATTGCTCAGGACACTATAGCAACTTTCGATATGTAAGGTGCGAGTCTTAATATGCTACTTATGGAAAATAAGGAGCAATGCTGTCCGTCTTTATTTCAGTGAATCAACGGAAAATGAGTTCAGACTTAATTGATTTTTTTCAGCACCAAGAAGAACTTGAAAAACTGTTAAAGTAGAAGTAATCTGTACTTTTTCCAGGGGAGTAAGCACCCTGTATCTCCTATGTGGAGCATATATCCCCCAAAATCACACACATATATAGATATAGATAGATGTATACAGATATATATATATATATATATATATATGTTGCTAACTGAAACTCCTTAAAAGCAAAAAAAAAAAAAAAAAAAATTCCATGGTCCATAGACTAGCTTAGCAGAGTCTAATTAGGCACTTATAACTTATGAAGCTTAGTTAAGGGTGAAAGTAATTATCTATTTAATATCTTTTATTTTTCTGAGAAAAAGTATCAATTTCAGAATATGTTCCTAAAGGTAGTTTAGCAATGCCCAGGACTGGTAGTTTTAGAGAATCTTTGACTGTCTTTAATAATAAAAAAAAAAAAGCGTAAAAATAGAGAGGAAAATGTCTGCATTAATTCTGTAGAGACCAATGTAAAACAGTTATTGTAATCAGTTGCATTAACTATGATGGATATTATAGGATCAGGCTGTAAACATAAATAATACAAGCCCCCCCCCCCCCCCATTAGTATTCCAAAACGTTCACGCTGATTGGTAAATGTGCCCATTGCAAATCAAACTTATACTAATGGAAAAGGTCTGGTTGCTGGACTTTTTCTATTAGTATAAGTCTTGATTTTTTTGTGTTTTTGGTAGCAATGGAGAATGGAAGAGCTTTGTTGCTGTAATCTTAATATGTTAAACGAGCTTAACATAGTGAGATATCTTAAAAAAAGCAATGAAGATCTTCCTTTCTCTGTTGCTTTTTTTAAAGCTACCTTGCTATGTTAAACTCGTTTAACATAGCGAGACACCTTTTAAAAAGCAAAGGAGATCTTCCTTTCTCTGTTGCTTCCACACACAGCTCTTATGTACTGCGTAAGCATACGCATGTGCAGTACATCAGAACTACCGCAGAATACCTGACAGCTGCTTAAGGGCAGCACAGGGGCATTATACATTGCCATTATTTAAGAAAAGTATTTTTTTCTTAAATAATGTCATTGTATAATAGCAATAACCCACTTCTGGGTGTGATTAATGCTGGATTTTACCCACGGCTGTCTTTGTTTGGCCACTCGGGCTTTGCCCGCGTGACCAAACCACATCAACCGTGGGTAAATCCAGGATTACCCACACCCAGGCATGAGTTATTGTTTAAGTATAACATTATCTTTGAAGGTGCGTAGCTTTAATGTACTGCATGAGATCAGCAGATCACTATTATATGTTGGGGTTAAGTCAAGAGGATCAGTAAGCAGATGGAGAGGTTGTGGGGTGGTGTGGTGGTGGGAGGGGGTTAGGTAGGCAATCACTACCTGGGGTCATACTTTTGAACAGTACAGATTTTAGAAAGTCTAGATTTTCGCCTCATATTTTTGGTTTATTTTTCATAAAATTGTGGTTTTCTGGCAAATTAGTGGTGAATTATTAAAGATTAAAGTTCAAAAATAATTATATATATTTGAGTTTCAGGCTTCACACCCTTCAGAAAATTCATGCTAATGGAAAACCTGTTATTCCATCAACTTTCAAAGTTTGTAAACGCAATATTTAAAAATTGTCTTTGTCCAGATTTCTTGCTATAGGAGGTTGAGAGGTATGCTTGGAGTTGTAGCATAGCACTGTTGGCCACTGAGCCAGATTTGGCAAAGTAAACTGACACAGATTCTGTCTTTTTTTTTTTTTTGGAGTACTGTTGAGGATAAAAAGAGAAAATGGGACAAAATTATTTCAATCTACAATTACAAAGCTTGTTTAATGTCACAGCTTTATGTTGCTATTTTAAGTTTTTTGTTTTTGTGAACAAAGTAAAGTATGTACTTGGCTTACTTACTACAATCTAGGAGTCCTATCCAGTGGGTATCACTTTTAAAATTCATGCTGCTTGTTAGGAAGCAGGTTTAAATAGTACACCTCTCCCATAAGGGAAGTCTTTACTTCTGACTGCCTCTTCTTGTTGAGCAATATTTCTAAAGTATGCATCTCTTCTTCATTTCTTGTTTTATTCAGACCATTCAGTTATCATCATTGGCTGTCATCTTAACGGTACTCCATTCGGCATTAATTCCATAAAAAATTAGGCATTAATTCCATAAAAAATTAGGCTTATGGAGAGAAATTTTGGGCAAACTGGGCAATATATTTTCAGTAGAAATATACTTAAGTAGGCTGGTTGAACAGGATTTTGGTAGATGACATGAGAGCAGTGGAAAGGTCAGTTTCAACGGAACTTTTTAGTAATAATGAACTGGGAAGTGTTTTGAAGGAAAGTAGTATATGGAGGTGAAATCGGAGTATCTGGAGGGAGTTACAGTAGTATATCTGGCTGCATGGAAAGGTAAAAAGAGTATTGGAGTTGATTCAGTGTAAGCAAGATAGAACTGGTAAGAAGGAACGGGAAAGTATATAAGCTGACTGAGGATTACTGGCTTTAGATGAGGAACTCACAGACAACAAACAAACAAGTCTGAATTATTGGAGGATATGTTAATGGTCACACAGGGACTTGTTCCTCGGAAAGGGACATACTAACTGGTAAAGATTTCAGTGTGGAAATTCATTTAAAAGAAGATTTTACTGAAATAAGAAACAGCCAACTAAAATTTGAATGGGAATACAAAGAACTAAATGGTGAGGTAAAGGAGATGTTGATATGAAATGGAGTGCATGCATGATGTCAAATGGCCAAAACGACTTTGCATCAACTACAGAAGATTAACACTTAGTGCCAAATACTGTGCACATGGTCTATACAAGGGGAAGCCTCCCTGTACCCCCTACTAATTTTATTTATAGATATATATATATATATGTATATATATATATATATATATATATATATATATATATATATATATATATATATGTAGACTCACTTTAGAAGCTCGAAATACTGAAATTCAGTATTTCGAGCACATAAAGTGGAATACTGAAAACAGCGAAACCTCAGAAGTGTGAAATTCAAAACCTCGCATACCGGAAGTTTTGAATTGGTGCTTCTAGTATTTCACTGTGGTTATGGATTCAGGTAAGTGTTGATGTGTTAAGGGTTTTGGGTAGGGGCTATGGTGTGTGTTAGTGTGTTTGGTTGCTGTGATCTGTGTGTGCGAGGAGAATGTAGCTTGTGTGGTGGTGTTTTATATGTTTTTGTATGTAGTGCGACCTCGTAGTTAGAATATTTAAGTGGGGGGTGGGGGTGCAGAGGGCTTGCCCCCCAGCTGTTATATAGTACAGAGCTTGTGTGTATGTGTGTGTGGGGAGGAGGGTGTGTGTTTGTGGACAGCAGAAGCGCTAATTCAAAATCTCTGGTATGCAAATTTTTGAATTTCGTGCTTCTGGGTTTTCGTTCTTGTTAGGTTTCGACTTTATAGCCTCAAAATACTGAATTTCAACATTTCAGTATTTCGAGGATATAAAGTGAATCCATATATATATATATATATATATATATATATATATATATATATATATATAGTGTGTAGCAACTCCAAGACTGCACTATACTGTGGAATGCAGGAAACTCCAGTCCTTGCTCTACCTCAGTTCATTGGCATTTTGAGTTTTGATCTTTTTTGGCTAACATACTGCCATTAGGAGTTTTGGCAGTTCGGCATTATGAATTTAAGCCAAAATAATTAGCCTGGAAATTGAGGTTAGAGAAAAAATAATACTGGATCAGAGAAATGAAGGAGATGGATGAGGTCATTGTTGAAAACTCCAGACATAATGGATATTTGAGACTTTTTGTTCAAACTTATATGAGGAAAGACAAGGGGAATGGCATAGTAGTTGGGTAATGGAAGGCTATTGTGGTAATAGATGCAGGGAGGAAAAAGATGCATAGAAGGGTTGGTGTCAAAACTATAGAGAAATTATCTGCAATATAACATATGAAGAGGATCAAAAGCAGGATGTCCAGATGTTTTCCACACAGAATTTATAATTAGGTCATGTTAGGAAATGGTTTTGGACAGACAGCTGTTTGACTGTGTGATGTGAATAGGCAACTAGATTGATAGCAGATGCAGAAGTGATAATTACAAACAATCCCTTCAGCTATAGGCCTGTATCACTCTGCAATACAGATGCCAAAGTCTTTGCAAGCATAGCAGCTGCTAGAATGGAATGACATGTGAGAGAAAAGAGAAGGGGGAAGGCAGAGGACTTTTAATGGATGTTCAGAAATCTGAAATGGGGATTAATGTTTAAGATGCTGGAGCAGGTAGGGTGGGTCAGATAATTTCTAAAAGGAGTCAGGTTATTGTATCAGTGACCTAACTAAGAATAAATGGAGGGATGTCAAATGAGGTGAGTCTAGAGAGATGGACAGGACCAGGAGAACCCCTTTCACCAGTATTATTTTCAGTGTTTGTGGAAAATTTGGACCAAAGTCTAAGGTAACATAAAAGTGGAAAATTACAGGACACAGAAATGTCATTAATATTTTTGTGAATGAGTATATACTGTGAACCACTCAGAAGAGTTTGAACAAGAATCTGTTGTAGTTTATGACTACAAGAATTGACTGATGCTTAGTGGTGGAAGCAGAGCTTGGAAAATGTAGGCCAACCTTACTCAGGTTGGTGGGAGAAGGATTTAGAGATAAAAGTATACCCAGCTGCTGTTATCAAGTCTAAACATAGTAACCTGAGGAAGATGAAGGAGACGGTTTTTGGACTCTTGGATAAATTATTAGGGTAAGTAGGCTTCTTGGTGAGTGCTCAGGAGTTCTACAGGTGGTAGTGTATCTAATGGTGCTTGCTACAAACCACTGAAAAAATGATATTTAAAATACAAAAATCAGGTAAGCAATTTGTATAGCAAGAAAGAATGACAAAATGAATATAAAAGATATTGATCTAGATAGAATAACAATGGATAAGAGATATCAGATTTTTAGCAATATATGGGGAAGTACAATACTGTAAAGCATGATATCTCCTAACTTGAGATAAAAACAGTAGGTGCACAAGAAGGGGAATAGAAGTCAGGAAGGAGAAAAGAGATATTAAATATGCCTAAAGTAATTATGTCAAGTAGTCAAATTCACATTAACCAAAAGTGAATTTGCATAACAAATCCCATTAAATGACTTTTGATAAGGTAACATTTTTTGGGGAGCGGGGTAAGTTCTCCCCCATAACCCTCATGGGGAGATACCACTACACACAAGTAAATTAATACATGTACCTACTCTGAGGTTGCACAAAAGTGGAGAAAAGTAAAAACTCCACTATTGCTAAAAATTGTTTCAGTTAGTCTATTGCAATTTGAAAAAAAATGGGTTTTGACAGACTGACAGGCTCACTGCTAAGAATTTCCAAGAATCTGGTGGAGCAAAGAGTTAAGGAAAATAATAAATGTCTGAAAGGTTAGCTGTGAAATAATGATTTTTTGGTGGCAGTGTGGCAAATAGGAAACAGAGCAAAGCTGGTCCATTTTCTTAACTTGAGTAGATAGCGATTTAATTAGTAGTATAAGACTCCAAAGATATTTCAAGAAGAATGGAAAGAATTGGAATGTTGGACATGAAGGGATCAGAAGCAGATTTGCATATATGTGATGGGAATATAAGGGGGTGCAAAAGTTAAACAAACTGAGAGGCATCTCGAAAGAGAGATGAAATATAGAGTAGCAAGGAATTAAAGTGTTATATTTTTGGGGTAAATTATATGGCTGAAATATGGTCCAATGTGGACATGGTTGAGTTATTTGTCAGCAGAAGGATGGCTTATAAAAGAAATTGCAAGAAGGTAGAAAAAGGAACCGAAGAAAGTGATTCTGGGTGTATTGAAAGCAAGGATCTAGAAAATAACAAGCTCTATAGGGAGTAAATGTATCTTTGCATTTCTTAAAGGTGGGTGGATAGTATTCATAGGATTTGGGGAAACAGAACAGAGTTTCTGAAGCTGCAGATTGAAGGTTGAGGGTAGGGTGTGGGACAAAAGGTAAAGTTGGTAGATCTTCTACTCAGCTGTGCAATATATATCATTGGATAAATAGTAGTTGGTAGCTAGTTAATGTTAATACCCATTTGTTAACTGGTAGGTTGACTGGAAACAGTCCCTTTACAGGAATGACCCAGTTAAGTGACTTGCTTATGGTCACACAGCAGACAAATGAGGGCTGCAGGAATAAAATCCTTTATAACAGGAACTGCAGCTCATAGCCATAACTCTTTTTGCCAACTACCAGACCAACATGCCAAGCTGATATGTCTTTGTTTACCAGTAATGTCTGACATGGCAAACCCCATTTATATTTGAGGCCAGGGGAGAAAAACTCCAGCGAATGCATTTAAGACACTCATGGATAGGTAGGAAGGTAGCTGTTTAGTACATCTAGAAGACATCCTTATGTTTGAATTGCATTTGTTTTCTTGGTAAGGGTCCAGTATTAAGTTTAGAGTGTCTCAGAGTTTTTACTGATTCTAGTGGTGGAGGTGCTTAGCTGCATAAAGTCATGCAGCTAATTGATTCTTAGGGAATGTCATTGCTGATCAGTTTCCAGACTATTTTAAGGTCACCTAATATAATAGTTTTCCTTTTGAATGAGGTTAAATATCTTCTTTAATTTCTGCAAGTCATTTGGGTTTCTAATACCATGACAGGAATAGACTCCATTCCTAAGTCAAAGTACCATTAAAGATCATGAAATTAGTATTGTTTGAATCTTTGATGATTATGGAATTAGTATTGTTTGAATCTTTAATGATCATGGAATTAGTATTGTTTGAATCTTTGATGATCATGGAATTGGCATTGTTTGAATCTTTGATGATCATGGAATTAGTATTGTTTGAATCTTTGATGATCATGGAATTAGTATTGTTTGAATCTTTGATGGTCATGGAATTAGTATTGTTTGAATCTTTGATGTTTGCAGGTGCTGCGAAGAGCACTTTTGGCTATGTGCCCAGTATTGACTTCTTCTGCAATACATAAAAAGTTCCATGCATCAGTGACATATGCTGCTTCTACTTTTGGAACTGTCCGGGTATCCCTCACTTCTGCCGGCAAACCTTGGTATTTCATGACTTTGTGACTGTATGCAAGACATTGTAGTCACTAGGTGTGGCGATTTCAATGATCAATGCTACTTCTGTCTTCTTTTCATGGATTACTATATTTTCTCGCATCTATTTTCTGAACGAGTGGGAATGGGTGATCCCATGTGATATGTACTTTTTAATTTTCTACAGTGCTTTGTGGCTCACGTTTACAGTGTTTCACCTACTTCAATATTATAATGTTTGCATAGTTCCAAATGCAACCGTCTTGCACATTATTATGCCTGTCAGTATACAGTCTTCCTGCCATTAGTATATCACAACTAGCAACAAGATGTTTCCAGTTCTGTTTTACAAAACCTATATTTGTCTATTTCTCCCACGTGATCAGTGGACTTTGTAAACCAACATGTATGTAGTCCACTATCTTTGGCCCCAGTACTGGATTAAATTCTCCTCTCATTAACCATTTATGTGTTCAGTTCTGATAAACATAAGGTTGTTCAAAGTTTTCCATACTTGCAACTATAGTTATGCATTTCCACCTTTCTTGCCTTCTAATCTGATCATTCACCTTCTATTCTTTTGTTTTTTGCCGCATTCAGTTGCTGCCTGATTTTTATCTATATCTGGTTTGATTTCCAATCCCACTTGACACCGATATGCTTCTGCTAAACTAAGCAGGGAAGCCATCTTAGACTTACTTTCCTCATGTTTTAAAACTTTCACGATGAGCCTTGTGAGCTCAGCAGATACGTATACAGTTGTATGATTGCTACTCTATATATGTGAACAATTTTGAAGAGGCCCATACCTCCTTCAGAATGTGGAGTATATTGTCTTGGTCTACACTGATTTATATAAATCATTGGATCAGTATGAAGCATCCATGTTTTCCTGTCCAACTGATCCAACACTTTGGGGCCCGTCCATTACTACAAAATGGTAAGTTAGGAAAGGAACAACAAATTGTTTTATAGCTGGGACTTTGTTCCTAGATGTCAGTGATGTTTTCACTGTTAATTTTAGTCTTCAAAAATGCATGTTTTATTGTTGACCCTTCATCAGTTCCCAGATATTTATACACTCCCTCTTGCTCAAGTTCTTTTACATCACATTCTTGTCCCAAATTGATGTTTTATTGGGGCTGCAATTTTCCTGCTTTAAAGGTTGCTTTTGCACATTTAGCAAGACCAAATGACATTCTTATATCATCTGAAAAAGGTCTGACCACTTGCAGTTGTGCTTTCAGTTCCTCTTCTGAGGAACTATGCAGTTTTAAATCATCCACAAAAGGATGAGTAGTTTTTATACTTTAGGTCAGGGCTACAATTTGGCATTGTTAAGTAGACAGCTTAATGTGTTAAAGGAAAGAGAACAAGAGCAGCAGGGACAAAGAATCACCCTGGAATCAGCCTGGAATACCACATTTGAATTTGTATTCCTGGAAGAATCATTTGTTCTTTATCATGGCTTTAGCTGTAAAGTGGTTTGCCACTGTTTCACGATCACTTTAATGTAATCGATCAGTGTAGAGTGTATGTTATAAATTATAAACAGTTTTTTATCCATCAATGTGGGATACTGTTAAATGCTTTTCATGGTCTAACCATTTCATACTTAAAGTCTTCCCTTTTTTGCAGTTTTATATTACGACTTTATCAACAAATGATCCTTTGATTCATATGGCTTTCTTTTGTTACCCTCTTTTTTTGTATTGCCATGATTGAGTTTGCATCTAAATGACTATAAACTCTGTTGGCATGAGTTCCAGTGTACAGTTTCTACATCATCGTAAGGCAAGTTATTGGTCTATAGTTTTTAGGATAACTTGCAGGTTCACCATTAATTAGGAGTATTGTTTTGCCTGTTAGCCAGGTTGGTGTCTGCTCTGGGTACAGATATAGTTATTACTCGTGGTTAAATCTTCATGTAGAGATAATACTTTTACCCACAAGTTAGGTACTGCATTTGGGTCTCGGGATTTCCAATTAGAAGCATTTCTTAACTTTGTTTGAATCTCTCTGGCTGTTACTTCATCCCAGTTCATTTAGTGGACATTTGAACTTCTTATTCTTTTGTTAAGTTCTTCTGTCCATTCCTCATCTTTATGTTTCACAGGATCTTCATAGATATTTCTCCAAAATCTATCTATTCCTTTTATGGTGATGGTTCAATTCCATTTGCCTTGCTTCCCACTTTTCTATAAACCATTTTGGGTTATCAATAAATTGCTTATTTTGTACCTTTCCTTTATATTTGTCTACATCTCTTCTAAACTTTTCTGCCTGTGGCTAATATTTTTAGTTCATTATTTGCAATAGTGCAAAATAAATCCTGATATGTTCTGATACTGTGCCTTGCTTTTATCTTGTGTATATTTGAGTATTTTTTGTTCTATTCCCTCCCATACTCTTCTGACAGTGACACTTCTTGTCTTAACTGCTTTATAGTTTTTTCTATTTGATATTTCCATGACGGCATTTGATTTCTACCCTTCCATTCCCTTATTGCCCTGTGCTTTTGTGGAAAGACTGAATCTATTACTAATTTAGCTGCACAGTAATATATCCTATAGACTTCTGTTATATTGCATGAATCTCTATGAACGGTCCTAATTACTGTGTTTTAGCAAACGTCTTAACTTTTTGGGTTTTATTGATTTTCTGTAGTGTATTTCTTTCATTGATTTTAATATGTCTGTCCATATCTCCTAAATCAAGAAACTCTTCCTTAGATCATTTTCTTCTAAGCTAAGGGCACATTTTTGTTTTCCATTACCTGTGGGCATTCTGCAGAATCCCAGAGCATCTTCCTGTGCCACATTATCTACAGTTTTGTTCTGTGTCATCCGTTTTTCTTTCATATGGGAACTCATTGACCTATCACTCCACAACATTGACTGTATCAGGGTTGCCAGTTTGCTTTTCCATCCCTTGCTGTGCAACTTCAGCTGAACTTTTATACCAGTTTCTTCCTATGGAAGGCTCCAAAGTATCTTCATATGGCAACTGATCAGATGTTTCCTGTTCCACTGGTTTCTCCTAAATTTGGGGCTCATTTCTCTATCCTGCTGTGATGTTATCAGAGTTAGATTTTCTACACAAAATCCTTCACTGCACAGGTAATCAGTTCCGATTTCTTTAACTTTTCCATTAATAATCTTCTTTTCTACTTTCCCTCTTTGGTTTCTTATTTTTTGTATTTAAAAAATTTGCATATACAGATGCCTTTGATCCCAAGATCCACATCGACAGCACATGTGGCAGCTGCCTCTCCAGCTCTGTTTTGCACTTTTACTTTCTTTTTGTTTTCTTTTGTTTCTGTTGATCATGTGGTCCATTTTTGTTTGGTCGAGTGCGCTAGTGTGTGCAGCTGTGGTGTTCATGATGTGTGCTCAAATGTAAGTTTTCTTTGCTCCTTGGAATGGAAAGAACGGAAGTTGGGCCTTCAGTGGTGAGTCGGGGATGGATGCAGAAGCAGAGACTGAAAACTTGTCTAACAGCAAGATTTGTTGACTGGACTGCTCCCATGAATTTTGAACAAACCAGATTGCATTTTGGGACACAACTCATGTTTTTTGGAGCTTGTGAATGTGACAGTAACTGTGTAGATGGCGAAGGCTGAGAAGAAAAAGAAGGATCATTTGACTGGATGTGGCAAATTTGCATCTGAACAGCGCTTGTGCTGTTTGTGGTATTGGTGGGTTCAGACTGGGGCTTGGATGTTGTTGGTGCTAGAATGGGAGATGTGGTGGTTGAAACTTCTGTGCCTTTAGTGGTATTGAAAGGTCCAGACTGTTTGTTTTTTTTGCCTGCGCTGGAGGGAGTTGTGGCGGATAAATGCTATGGTGTCTTCGGCAGGCGCGTTACTGTTGTTGTTAATGTGTTTTCTGCTTTTTGTGTTTCTTTTATGTTTTTGAGCTTGGAGGAATGAAATTTCATTCATCTATATACTTTTGTATGGGTTGAATGGACAATAGTTATTTCTGATTTCTTTACCTATATTTCTCTCTAAATATCTTTGGTGCTGCTCTTTTTGTATTGATCAGTTTTGCTTTCTCTTTTGCATAAATATTGCACCATATTTATATCTTATTTTGTTATTTTTATTTTACATTTGTTTACTGGGAAAGTCTGACTGGACACATGTCCATTTTCAGCGGAGCCCCAGAGAGAAAAGCTCCATATGAAACAAAAGACGAACAAAGGTAACATATATTGTTTCATAGGCTGGTACTAGGCTATCGGCCCAAGGGCCTATGCAAGCCTAGCCATAACAATTCCCTGGCTATTTCTTCCCACAATATTATATTAGTAGATTATATACAGTTATTTTACATACAGGTAGTTTACATACATTTAGTATTTAGTCTTTCCGGATAGTATCTTTGCAAGATCAGATTGTATATTAAATCTTTTTCTTTCCCATGTGCATATTTATTCTGAAAATGTTTCAAGCTCCTCCTGTTTCTCCTCACTTGGGGGACTCCTTTTTCAATCATTCTGTGATATAACCTGTGTTAGACTTCCTACACTAAATCTCTCACTTTGCAGGTATTCCATAACTTCAGCTTCTATTTTTTAATTTCTAATTTAATAATCTTGTGTTCTACAGTCCCTCTTTCTGATCTTATTTTTTGTATTGTGAAATTTTCCATATCTGGATGCCTTTGCCTATATTTCTTGTCGACTGTTTTTGGGGCTGCTTTTTTGTATTGATTAATTTGGCTCTCTCCTTTGAATAAATATCGTACCATATAACATCTCTCTCTTGTCCATGTCCATATTTCTTTTTCATACTTTTCAAAAATATCTAGATTTTGTTCTTTATATTTTCACACTTCCTCGGCCACTTCTTTTTCCAAATGGCCCAACGTTTCTTGGTCTATATTATGTTTTTCATAAATCTGTTGTATTAATGAACACAAGTTTTTATTTGAAGCTTCTGACAGTTTTTCTTGTGCAAGTATATTTTTTCCTCTAATTTCTCTTAATCTTTTTGTATATCTTCTGTCTGGAAATTCTGGGCTTATTGCATAATTGTAATAATACATAATTTCTTTCTTATTCTCACTAGCCCACTCTATCATCTTTATGGTTCTCACTTTTTGTGGACTACTACTTCCTTCTGTAACAGCAGGGCCATCCTCCCCTTCGGCCTGGCCTAGCCCCATTGTAGGAATTTTTCCTGTGTCTTGAGGATTCTACACTGTTTTTTTTCCAGTCCTGGTACCAGTGTGTATCCCACAATTGGGCACATTTTTATCCTGGAACTTTTGCACTCAGTTACCTTCCTACTTTTCTCATTGATATATGTTGTATAAAATAGTCTATATATCAGTGTTGTCTTGGTGAGAGTTTGTGAAAAGCAGGGTTCACCTCATGAAGGTACTCACCAAGAACTGAGGATGTATTCACTTCCAGCAATACTGCTCTCCTTTGCCTGCTGATGTATCCTCTCTCCATTCGGATCCCAGTAAGGGGATATGATCTGATGCTGAAATGTTAACAGGTAGAATATAAATACCTGAAATACACACTGGCTTTCTATTGTTGATATGAGTAATTCTTTGTTGTTAAATTTTGGGGTCTATATGAGGAGTTGTATTATTCCTAACCATTTTTTGTAGATCATGGAAAAACCATCAGGACATTCATTTTTCTTGTCAACTCTTAGAATATTAAATTTGACAGGGCTGGGAAGGGAGAATGACTTCATTAAGTAATGTATCTTTCTTTAATCTAGTTTCAGTGCGTGAATAGGTTGGTGAAGTAAGCAACCATATATTAATGAATTTCTTGGATTTTGTTGCATATCCTTTCAACATTTATGTTTAGAAGGAGCCGTTTGGATTCAGAAGTAGATGGGGAAGTAGATATAGAAACATTTGTCGTTGTGTTGGCTGGGTGGTTGGGCTGCAGTTTAATGGGACCGGAGTTGAAGTAAAAGTCACCTCTGAATTTCTGGGTGGAATTATCATGTAGAAAACTGTAGAGCTATTTGCTTCTTAGCTATTGTTTCACTGTGATTTTTATTGGTAAGAACTTTGACTTTAAATCTGTAGATGGCGAGGTCAGAAAAGATAAATGTTATGGGTAAGGTGATATTTTCTGGGTGATCTGAAGTGAATTGAGTTATATTATGGTTAGTGCAATTTAAGGGTAATATTTATCAGTATAGGAGATATGTTTGTGCAATAAGTACAAACAATAGCCGCATTTTGGTTAGAAGTATTGTTACTAATGCTCACAATAGAATTAGTTTAAAATTGGTGTGTATTCTATGCTGGGATCAATGGAGGAAGGAGTATTGCTAAATATTTGATTAGTGGTATTAGGAAGAAAACTGTGAAGGATTGGATAAACAGAAGAGAAGTATGGAGGGATAATTTGTTTAGAATGATACTAAACATTGTATAGAAGTTGTGATTAGGTGGAGAACAAGAAGAGTGACTCCAAAATATAGCAAAGTAGTTTGAGAAGGTATAGGGTTTGGGTGTCACAAGTGATAAGTGGAGGAGTAAAGTACATAATGTGGGATTATTAGGAACTGGAGGTAGGGAAGAAGGGCTGGTGGGAGGCTGTTTACTTGAGAAAACAATCAATTTGTAGCTGTTGCAGGCCCATTAGTGTAGAAACACAAAGCCAAACAGGTTTTCTTTCTGTTATGTATATTAGAGACCAAGGAGCTAAGGGGATGGATGTAACTAGTTTAGACAGTGGAATATAATGGTCCCATGAAAGGAGAAAGACCGTTTAGGTCAGTAGAATGTAAAGACTAGTCCATAAGGGTGATGTCACAGCCATTTTCCAGGACAGATCAGTAAATATTTTAGTATTGCATATTACATCTGGGCTTTTCAAGTTTAACTTTATTGCATTGCAAAATTGCAGGTAACCCTAGAAGGCCTATCACTCCATGATAGTGACCATGTATGATTTCTATATACCAGGTTTTTGTTGGTTCTAGAACTCAATAGAACATTTTGAAAGACAATCTTGAATGTTCTACCATAGGTGGCTAAAAGTAAACCATAACAAAATCATATATATGTACAAATGTAAAACATGAACCAGCCCCCCCCCCAAAAAAAAAAGAAAGCACACACACACACACACACACACACACACACACACATACACACATGCATGTCCTTGCTAATTATTACACACCCAAACACACAGCACCAGCTAATTATTATAATTACTTCCAGGGTCATCATTGCACCAGGAAATGGCAAATACCTGTACATAAAAATGAAGTGTTCAGTTCTCTCTCTCACTAAATTTGGAGCAGGAAACTAACAGTTTGAGCAACAGTGTTCATATATGTGATTTGAATGCTTTTACTTTGCAAGAATGATTTCAGAATACAAAGGCAGTTAATTGTTGCTGATCTGATTTAATTACCCTACATGCTCTGCTGGCCATGCCAGTGCAGTAAAAAATATAGTGCATGAAGTCAGAAGGTGAATCATTCAAGTACTCAGCTACCAGTAACAAGAGCATAGTTCTGCCACCCAGTTAGCATGTCTGTCACCTATTTGTGCATCTTCCTTGAAGTGTAATGCAACTTTCGAAGTTAAGGACAGCTGTTGCTGGTATTCAGACATGAAATAGGCCAGCAGCATGTCTGTCACCTATATGTGCATCTTCCTTGAAGTGTAATGCAGCTTTCGAAGTTAAGGATAGCTGTTGCTGGTATTCAGACATGAAATAGGCCAGCAGAATGTTACCCAACTATAAAAATGATTATTTGCATCCACAGATTCAAAATGATTACTAATGTATGATATGTAAAGGCACTTCAATGGCATAATGCATTGCTATGATCTGAATAAAGGAAAACCTAATTCAGTATGTGTTGCTCACATTTGTATTATAAATTCTAAAATACATTCCTGAAGCACATTTCATAAACATATTATCCCCTATAAGAGACAGGCATTTTGCAAGTGCCACATCTGTTATTCCATTTATAAATGAAATGCAACTATGAAATGTATGCTGTATGCAGTGTCACAGAAAAGGATGTGATAATTTAATATTTGTGCTCCTGTGACAATTTTATAAATAATGCAGAAATAAAAGAATTGTTCTGTGATGAGGATGGATTGTAGGAAATTGCCAACAGTAGTAGGATAGAGACATGCAGAGATTACAAATTGCTTTGTGCAGAATTTTAACTGTACAAATACTGAACTTACAGATGTAAAAATCAATTCTGTTTTTCTTTATAGGTCAGATCCTTAGCTCATGCAATGATTCATGCCTAAGGCAAAAAATCACCCCCCATCCAGGCAAGCTTAAAAATCTTACTTTGAAAAAGTGGTCTAAATCCCATCAGCACATACATTTGTGTGTATCTCTCTGTCTCATTTTCACTTCCATCTATCCTGAACTAAGAGTGTAGCTAGGCATACTCAGTGTACTCAAAGGAGTACATTTTTTCTGAGCATCACTTGGAAACTTCAACACTCAAAAAGTAGATTGTTTAAAACTGTGCAACAAATATTTAGAGTACAGAGGTATACAAAGAATGCTTATGTCAAAGGAATACAGTTCTATAAACATATTTTTATGGGAATAAATGGTAACATTTGAAAACAACAGGTCACCTTCCTATATTTATTGGGGTAGCATTTTGAAGGTTGAGTACATTTTTAAAATGCTACCCAGATGGTGGGAGCAACACAGTTTTAAAATGCTACACAGATGGTGGGAGCAACATTAGGTATGAGTACAAAATATAACTTTCTGGCTACAGCCCTGTCCTGAACAGTACCATTTTCACTTGAGGTTTCAGTAAACAATACATATTTGGCAATTAATGGACAGAAATGCACAATATGTTTTCTGGTATTGTCCATTTTACAAATAAACCACCCTTACACATAGGTAGTTAAGAAAGCCACACTTATATTTGTTTCCTTCCTCTGTTATTAATGCAGGAATGACAGTGTTCAGATGAACTATTTTTCTCTACAAAGAAACTGAAAATTTATTTTAAGCTCTTAACTCTTGCATACATTTTTTACCTTTAAAGATCATTTGATAATAGAATGAAACTACTAACTTACTTTAGGAGCAGACTGACTATCTTTAGGAACATTCACAGCTTTTATTATATTATGCTATTTGTGTTCTAAAACTGTGCTACATCTGACACCTTCATTTGTTGAGAAATAACTTAATCCTCTCTGTCTAAAAGTCTTTTTCTCAGAGTAACTTTAATCCAACTGCAGCTTGAAATTCATCTCATTATTGTTATAGAGCAGGAGATGACATTTGCAATGATACACTTACATATTTTTATTTTTTATATATAAAAAACATTGGCTAGCAGCCCTTAGAAAGAATAGTGTGGATAAATCTAAGAATTAAGTAGCTTATACTATAGTCATATTTCATCGAGCACCAAGAGAGCAACAAGTTTTGATGGCATACCCACCCTCACAAAATACCTTGACAACGGGTCCTAGTAAATATTTCAAATCAACCAGTGTGGCAGCTAAATCTGATAGGCTGCATGGGACAAAAGAAAATCCTTTTAGAAAGGTTTGATACAAATCACTAATAGTCCTGCTATGGTAACTGAATATCTTAAATTTCTGAAAACAGGGAATTTGTTCACTACTGTCATCACTTTCAAAATGTTAGAAATCAAACCTCACCATCTTCCTTGCCCTTTTGCTGCTTCACTCTTTTTAGTTTCTCCAGGTCTTTTGGGTTTCTAATACCATGACGAGAATGGACCCCATTCCTAAGTCAAAGTGTGATTTAAGCTCATGAAATTAGTATTGTTTCAATCTATGATGTCAACCAGAAATGCTCTTCCCAGCACCAGCAGTGTGCCCAGTAATGACTCCTCCTGCAATTCGTATGGGGTTACATGTATCAGTAGCATGTCTAAATACGACTGTAGATTCTTTCTTTAAAAGACCTGTTGCACCTACTACTACTACTACTGGAACTGTCTTTAGTATCTTTCTTTCACATTGCTCTTGTTTCTGCCCCCAAATCCTGATATTTTATGACTTTGTGTCTCTCTGTACGCAACACACTGTAGCCACTGGGTGTGGCAATTTCATCGATCAATGCCACTTTTGTCTTCTTTTCATGGACCACTATATCTGGTTTTCTGGCATCTGTCTTTATCAACACTAAGGAGTAAGGTAGTAAGATGAAACGTGCTCATCTGAGCATCAGATGAGTCACTTCATGTGTACCAAGTACTAAATAATACAGCTTCGCTACTATGCTTAGAATAAGATGAAAAAAGTGCATGTAATGAGATAAGAAGGCCATGTGCATAATTAGTCTTTAGCAGCTTGTTTGGCAAAAGTCACAAGGAGGGTACAGATGTCCACAAAAAGTGAAAGTATGACTGGAGGATGTAAGGTTCGGAAAGAAAAAATCCACTTTCATCTTCAAAATCCCAGAAATATTTCCAATATTGTTTTCATTCACATGCAAGCACATGGAGGTTATGCCTTGTATAAAAGATGTGCACATGGTTGACTTTTGGGATGTTAGTGTGGTGTGTTACAGTTTGTGTAGTATTAGAAACATGCAGAACTTTGACGTACTACGGTTTCATAAATGCTTTCATATAAAGTTCCATGGGTTCTGTTCCCATATTAGTTAATTTTGAAAGCTGGACGTTGGATTGTTGTACTGACTAAACTGTTCAATAGCCTTCATGCATTGCATGCTTTTATAAATGGTACTTGTGTTTTAGCAGGCTTTTATAAATGGTACTTGTGTTTTAGCAGCACAAAACAATCTGCAATGCTTCTTTTTGTATTAATTATTGTATTTTTCTCATGTCTTATGTGCAACCGATTTCACTAAATATTGTCAGACATCCTGGGAAAGCTAGTGGATTTCAGAATTTCAAGAGATTCTGTTTATTTTGATACACAGGTTGGTGTTGTATGGAAATGTTCTTATTTTAACACTGCTTATCTGTTTACTTGCAACACCTTTTCGGCAATCCATGGCCTTGCACCTGTCATCTCTGAGTTCATATCAAAACAGCATGGCACCTTCATGAGGAATCGGGTCTATATTATATCCTCAAACGCTTAAAAAAGTGAATGCTAATTGATCTAAATTATTTTTGCGAAACTGTAAAGTATCGAAGCAGCAGAAACTCAAATTTTTTCCTAGGGAAAGAATTTGGTTGTCCGTTTCTGTTGCTTCAGTATTTTCAGTGTTATGGTGGAAAGTTACCGGTCGGATTTAGGTAAGTGTGCGATTGTGTGGATGTGAGTATTAGGGTGATTTAGGTGAGTTAGGGTTAGGGCTCAGGTTAGGTGTGTGTGCGATTGAGTGGACATGAGGGTTAGGGAAGATTTAAGTGAGTTAGGGTTAGGGAGCGGGTGAGGTAAGTGTGCGATAGTGACGGACCTTAGGGTTAGGGTTTGGGTTAAGGTAAATGGGTAGTTAGTGGTATGTGCATAGTTTAGTGTAGGGTTAGGTATCAGATTTTAGGTGTATGTATGTAGATTTCTGTTTGTTTGGTGTGCTTGTGTTGTGTGTATGTGTTTTGGATCAGCAATTTTTTTCCCTGGGAAAAAAATCACTGATCTGACAGTTCGAGATTGTAAGCTTTCAGTTAAGTTAGGTCGATCAATCAGCGTTCGTTTTTTTAAGCGTTCGATGATATAATATAGACCTGAGGAATCATGCTTTCTAATTGTAAATATCTTATCTCAAGCCAATAAAAATGGATTACCAATACTATAACTTAAACATAAAAATCTGTCTTAAAAATGAAAATCTGTACAGCAATCACTGCCAAATTAGCTGAGTATATATGAATATTAACTATATATACGAACATTGTCAAGTATCCAAACCAGATTACAATATCAATAAATATTGGGGAACAGTAATTAAGATGAAATAAGAGATCTAAATTGTGATTACTGATATGTGAAATAGAGAGGTATTTAACCATAAGTCTTTTGGGAGAGTTAAGTATTTAGGGAGTTGTTTTAAGACAATCTGAGGGTAATACCAGCAATATGATGATCAAGATGCAAGACTTTTGGCAGAATCCTGCTTCACTCCCTAATCCATTATTTCCATTTATGGAAATGGCAATATGTGGGAATCCAAAAAATTACTGGACATGGACTAGCATCTTATGCCAAGCAGATACCTCAAGCCTGGTTCCAAAAGAAAGAACCACACTATCATCATTTGACTTCATAAATGTGGGCAAGACGATCATTACACCCAATTCCAAAAAGTTAATTGGGCCTGTAATGCTGAATCTATCTAGAGATTTACACTGGTGGCATATGAAGGCTCAGTGTCTGTTATTCTAAAAGTGTATTAGTTCTGGTTTAAGCACTTGGGCTCCAGGCCAGTTTTTTTACATTAAGAAGGTTTGTGGTCTGCACTCTTGTGGGAGGAGAGGCTAGATTCAACCCTTATGCACTGGGAATTTGTGGTTAAAGGCTTACTGTGCCTGCTCATTTGAACTGTTTTTCTGATATTGGTGCGCCTTGTCTGCTGTTGCATAGGCTAGATTCAGGCCTGCTGAATTAGCTTCGTTTGTATAACTTGAGTACTAATCCAGGCCATCTTTCTTTGGAGAAGGTTCCCCTGCACCCTAATGGCAGGAGTGTGCGGTTAGAACTTGTCAGATTGAAGACTGGAACAGGGCTCAGTTTTGAGTTTTTCTACTTGTTGATTGGGTAATTTGTTTAAATTAGTTTGCTCATTTTCTGTTGTTATATGTTTAAAAAATGCACTTTATTCATCTGCTTTTACTGTAATTGTGATTCTTCCCACGTTATAACCTTAATTTACTTGTGCTTCTTCTTAAAATTACTCAATTGTATTATTCTGCTGCAGTTATTACTTGTATTTGTATTCTAAGCCTTTTGGTTTAAGCAGTTGGGCTTCAAACCAGTTGTTTTACATTAAGAAGATTTGAGAACTGCATTGTTGTGGCAGGACAGGCAGCTTACATCCTTCTAAGTTGGGAATTGCTGATTGAAGGCTCAGTGTCTGTTATTCTAAAAGTGCATTAGTTCTGGTTTAAGCACTTGGGCTACAGGCCAGTTATTTTACATTAAGAAGGTTTGTAGTCTGCACTCTTGTAGGAGGAGAGGCTAGATTCTGCCCTTCTGAGCTGGGAATTTCTGGTTAAAGGCTTATTGTGCCTGCTTATTTGATCTGTTTCTTTCTGAAATGTGTACACCTTATTTCCTGTAGCCCAGAAGGTACTAGTTTATTGGCCATTTTGGGCTAATTTCTATCTCTTTTATTTCCCTGTTATAAAAAACGCATTTGTGTGGTTTTGCGCGCAGGCAGTGCTGGTTAGCTAGGGTGAAAGTATTCCTGGCTCCACAAAGTCTGCTCTTTAATTTTTCCCTTGGAACTAGACAAACTTTCAACTTAAGCACTCAAACCATTCATTTCACAGCCCAGCACTTGCTCAAAACTCATGGCAAGCACAAATTAACCCTAGCACTAGACCCCCTATACTGACCAGAAGGACAAGGCTCTCTGTTGGTCCCTACCAGCTAATCAGTAAAACAGCTCACTTTTGTTATTCAGGCATGTCCAAAGGTCAGTTTCAGGTGTACTCTCCAGTCCAACTGGTGAATCTGGCATTTTGAGGCAATATTACAACTGCCTCATGTACACAGACAACCCTCTCCTCCTACCACCAAACACTAATATATGTTAGAGATGCAATTATACAACCAAACTGGAGGCAAAGCTCTCTCAACCCAAGACTGGAACTGACAGTCAAGAGGAGAAGGAAAATACTTGCAACACACCAGCAATCTCAGATAGACCTTCTAAACCAGCACTGGCAAATAACACACATAAATACAGGAAAACATACTAGGTGGCTCTAAATAAAATTTTGCAAAAGCAACAGAGACCACCAAAGCAGACACCCAAGCAACCTCCACATCCCATCACAAACCATGAAACACATACTTCACATTATCAATGTGCCATGCAATCACAGCCCTTAAGGCAAAATAACATACCCAACACACTAGTAATAGGTGACTCTATAGTCAGGCACACTGATGTCCCACTAACTAGGCTGGACAAGGAGAAGGTTACAGTTAGCTGCCTGTCGAGCGCCAGGATACGTCACATAAAACAATCACTTGGGTCACTCCAGAATAAGTACAAATATGACTCTGTCATTGTCCATGTTGGTGTGAATTGCTTGAGATGTACCTCCCTGGACTACATGAAAAGAGACATTGAAGAGCTCTATGACCACATAGCCCAGGCCGGTATGACCCTGACCATGAGTAGCATCCTGCTCTCACCAAGAATGATGCCACAGTATAAAGAAAAAATGATCAATTTCAACAATTGGCTAAGTTTCTGGTGTCATTCAAAGGGGATCCAGTATGACAACCTGGGATGACTTGCTTGATAAGCCACATTGCTTCACAAGAGATGGCTTGCACCTGTCACCCTTAGGCTTTTGAATACTCACCAAGGCTTTTGCCACACCGTAGTGCCTTTTTTAGGCAAGGCTCAAAAGACAAACCCACCACCATAAATAGCACAAGTAACCAAAAACTGAGGGTAATGCTACTCAACGCTAGAAGTCTAAACCTCAAAACGCATGCACTCGAGGCACTCATCAGTATGGAGAACATTGATATCTCTGCAGTAACAGAAACCTGGTTTAAGGCTCCAGAGAGCACCCCAGCACTACCAGGCTATAACTCATACCATACTTTTCAGCCACAGAACCGAGACCGAAACACAAAAGGTGGGGGTGTATCCATATTCATCAAGGATACCCACACCTCCATGTTAGTGGCACAGCACAATGCCTCAGAGATTATCCATGTGCAACTAACAATGGGCAAAACTGCAATTCAAATTGTAACTTGCTACAGATTGCCCACCATGAGTCAGGACCCCCGTTCCGCATTTCTGGAGACACTGGAAAATATAAAGGTCCTACCAAATGCCCTAATATTGGGTGATTTCCATTACCCAAACATTAACTGGGAGAACTACTCAAGTACTAACTCCCTTGCTGAATGCTTCCTAGAATTTATAAACTTAAATGCCCTGGATCGAATGGTCAACACACCCATCAGGGGTGACAACATATTGGACCTGGTCATCACCAACATGGGCGACCGGTATTCTACACCGGAGGTCAATCCCTTGCTGGTAAGATCAGACCATAGACTAATCACTCTGGATATCCACATTTCGCCCCCACGCCCAGTCAAAAAAACCACCGTGAAAAACTTTTCAAAAGCGAATGTCACATTACTTAAGACTGAGGTGGAAAGGTTCACAACCCCCATGTTAAAGGACAACGCCGTCCAAGCTGCTGAATTTCTAACAAAAGCACTCTATGAGCACCTGCAATAATACATGGATCATGCTATTCTAAGCAAAACCAAGACTCACTCCTCCAAGAAAAGGAAACCAGTCTGGTGGACCCCTGCCATAAACAAGCTATACAATAGAAGGAGGAAACTAGTACAGAAGAGAGTAAAATCCCAAGAAGGAAAGACATCCCTGATCAGTATCAGCAAGAAACTACCATCCCTCATAAAATCATCCAAGGAATAGCTTCGAAAGAAAAATTGCCAAGGACTCCAAAGATATCCACAAAGTGATCTTTAGCTATGTCAAGAACCTAAGTGGAAACTCTCAGATCTGCTCTGAGTTAGTGCAGAATGGCACAAAATACACTGAACCAACTGATATTGCCAACATTCTGACAGACAGGTTTAGTGCAAACTTCACCCCCCTCTCACCCCCTAAAGGGCCCATGACCATTCTAGAAGAATGTAGTGCCCCAACAACACTGATACACAGGTTAAAACAGCCCTATCCAAAGCCAAAAATACAGCTTCAATTGGACCAGATGGTGTACCAGGCTGTATCTTACATGAGTTCCAAAATGAACTAACCCCTCACCTAAACACACTGTTCAAACTCAGCCTCTCTACAGGCTACGTACCCATAGAGTGGCACACAGCAACAGTTATCCTGCTCCACAAAGGTGGATCCACAACGGACCCTGGGAACTATCGCCCTATAAGCCTGACTAGCCTGGTCTGCAAGGCTATGGAGAGCATCATCATGGAATTCATTAACAGAGACATTGGGAACCTTCAAACATTGGACCCTACCCAGTTTGGCTTTGTTAAGGGCAGATCATGCCTGCTAAACCTGGTGGACTTCTTTGAGACAGTTACCAAGGGTTTAGATGAGGGAAAGGAGGTCCACTCAGCCTACCTAGACCTTGCAAAGGCTTTTGACACTGTTCCCCATTCTGGTATTATACCAGCCTAAACATAAATCCCTACGTCACGAGATGGGTTGCCATTTGGCTCACTGATAGAACCAACATGGTGAGAGTTGCAGGCTCTAGGTCCTACTCTAAACCAGTTACAAGTGGCAGCCCCCAGGCCTTAGTCCTGGGACCCCTCCTGTTTGGTATATACTTCTCAGAGGTACAGGCAAGCACAGGTGTATTATGGCTGACCAAGTTCACAGATGACTGCAAACTGGGGGCCATAATTGACTCTCCAGCTGATACAGACATCCTTCAGAAGGGTCTCACTGAGATGGATACCTGGTGTCAAAATCATGGCCTCAAACTAAATGCTAAAAAGTGTATAATGGAAAAACAAAGTACACACGAACCACCACATATGTGGTAGTTCCCTAAATACAGAAAATGTAATAAGGGATCTGGGGACCCAAGTAGATAGCAATCTCTCCTTTGATAAACATATTGCCAAGGTGGTTAGAAAATCCTTCTATGTGGCCCACCTAATCACAAAAGGGTTTGCATCTAGAACAAAAGAGGTTATTGTGCCCCTCTACTCATCACTCATCAGACCCATCATAGAGTACAACTCCCCATTTGGGATGTACCTTACAAGACACCTGCAACAGCTGGAAAGACCACAGAAGTGCCTCACCAAGAGGATTACTGGCCTCAAACATATGCCACAAACTCCAGCTGTACTCAGTTATATACCGCTTACACAAAGGTGATCTTTGCCTGACAGGGAAGGCCATGTCCAACCCAGAATTGATGGATATGGTCCAAATAAAAAAAAAAAAATCCCTAAGAGCCACATGCTCTAGGGATATAAACTTCACCACAGTGATACATAGGACATGCTGGAGGGATATATTCCTATCCCAGAGACTTCCAATGCTTTGGAACAGGATTCCAATGTACATTAGGCAGAGCCCCTCACTAACACTCTTCAAAATAAACCTTGATGAGTGGATAGGAAATAGAAAATTTACCCCGGGGATCACTGCAGTACCTCTGCTGGACAGAGGCACAGGGAACTAATGGCTCTGCTGGACCAAGGCACAGGGAACTAATCTAAGGTGGCTGCAAAAGTCAACACATTCTGGCTAGGCTTTTAGATGCTCTTGGGCAGATAGCCTAGTACTTACCCATGAACCTATATGATGCCGTTGCACTGTCCCAGCATCAAGGAGTCTCACTTCTCACCACTAACACCAGTGAGGGACATCCACATTTGGAAGGATAACAAATACACACACAGTAAAGTACAATTTCCCTTAAGAGCACACAGAGATCACATCCAGGCTTATTGGAGTGGCTTAGTACAGTATCACTACATACATTCAATTTACTATAGTGTTTAAATTATCTCTACACAAAACAGCCACAGTTGAAAGGTTCGAAAATATTTAATAAATAATAAAAACACAAGACAATACTTCTTACTACACAGTGCTAGTCAAGAGTTCAGAGATCACAAGAAAATGCTTAAAATAATACAAATAATACAGTAGAATAGTTCTGACATCAATACAGAAAATAACTAATCTAATCTTCCTATTTCCTAGCTATTTCTAAAAGAGACAGTAAAGTCTAAGATCCTACTTACATACAGACACAGGTAGAGTGCTAGTGAGTTGGATGTTCTCACGACAAATACCAAATGCTCTGAGGCTTGGTACTTAAATTGTACAGCACAGTACTACTGACTCATTTCTGATTACAACATTTTTTTCTGGTTCCCAGGCTAACGAAAACTCAGAGTTTAGCAGCCCTTTTGATCTTGCACCTGGTCAGGAAACTACAGCAATGAAAGACATTATACATGCAAATTGTATCAATTAACTCTGGTGTCAAAACAGTAGCAAGAATTACTTCATCCAGACATCTTGGCTCCAAGTTCTGAGATCAACAATTATGCAATGCTTGACTTATCAGCTTTCCACCAGCAGAGTGCAATGTGGTTACATTTTTGAAGTTCAACATTTAACAAAGTGAACAGGCATGTGGCTTACATTAATATTTAGAAATGACAGAATTATCTACAAAATCCTATCTAGTTTGGCTGGCAGCCTTCACATATCTTCACAGCATTTACGAATATAAAACCCCAAAGATGAAGGCAGTTTTGGTGATGCAGCAGCTCCAGCCAGTAAGAGGGCCTTGGTACTTCAGACAAAACCTGATAGGGAGCAAGACTGCCAATAATTGGGATAGTTCCAATACTTATGGGGAGTTGATGGGCCTAGACAAAAGACCACTGACATGGTCACTACGGTGCTATGTGAGCTGTTCGAAATTTCAGTGGTGATGGCTCTCACAAGAAAATATTTTTTGTACAACCAGTTCTCCTTCCCTGGTGGGCTAGTGCCCCTGCAAGCCTGATGTAGTCTGATGGAGGCATTATTAATACTTTACTACCCTGTCATGCATGCATTCTCTCATTTGGCATACAGGTAGTGATGTTGTTTAAGATGACTTCATGGCCATCCAGCTCTACCTTGTATGGCAGATTTGGTATAATAAGCAGGCACACGCTCTCCTGTATGATTGTTGCCCTACAGGTGAGGCTACAGCACCAGACAACTTTGGGTGGTCTCAGCAGGTCAACCAAGTCCTCAGTTAGAATCATGATATCCAGCAATGGGTAATGAGATGCATCATCAATGGATATCACTGAAAACCGTTTACCCACTCTAAGATAAACAGGAATCTCTTGTTGTTCCTTACACTTTGCCACAATAGGATGAAATTATGCAGTGGTTGTATATGTTAAACATATCTGGTGTGCCAAAGCAGGATGGTGAAGGTTTTCTGCTACACGACCTTGAACTTGACTGACTTAGCCCAGTCCGTTCTGATTACCAAATTCCTAAGATTGGCTAAGAAAACATCCATTTATTTCAGACATTTATAATATAATATACATTAACTAAACTAACTTTTTTCTTTTATAGTGACCATTATAATCCAGGTTCATTATATGATCTGATAATTGTAGTTTAATTTATGGAATCAAAACAGTTATGCCCAAACTTGTACCGACATGTTATTGCATAAAGCAGCATTGCTGATCTCATAGTTTTAAATATAAAATCAACACTTTTCTCTAAATCAGAATGAAACAGATAAGCATATCGGTCTTGTAAAACCTGCAGCATGGTAAATGTAAAAGAACTGTGATTTAATCTGGTACACCTGTTATTTCATTAATATGAAAAGATGAGTGAACATAAGTCCTTTTTCTATGAACATAAAAAAAAAATATTTATCATTATGCAGTTTATGATTTCCTTCGGCTGCAAAATACAGCAGTATAACCAGGATGTAAAACTTTATTTTATTTTATTTTACATTTGTTAACCGGGTAAGCACGACTGGACGAGGTCCATTTACAGTGGAGGCCCGGGCATAAAAGCTCCACATTAGTTTACAATAATAGTTTGACATATGTAGGTTAAAGAACAGTTGTTACATAGAAATAAATCAAATGCTGACAATCTTATGCAAGGCAGAAACAATATAACATAGAAATGCATTTCAACAATGGGTATGCTGCAAGCAGACATAATTTAACATAGGAAATGATGCTAAAAATGCAATCAAGTGTAATATATTTACAGTAGAATAAAGGTAGGAAGAAAGGTTCTGGAGGTATGAAATGGTAGAAAGAATCTATGTGATATACGGGCATAGCCAGGAGTTCATAAGACGTGACGTAAGAGAATTTTTGAATTGTAAGATAGTGGGTGAAGAAGTCAAAGACTGGGGGAGGTTATTCCATTTACTAGCTATGATATGAGACAATAGCCCTTTCTCAGCAGTGTTATTTGCCTTAGAGATACAGAGGAGGGATTTGTTGGTAGACCGGAGAGGTCGATTTGCTATGTAGTAGGTTAGAAGTTGTTTTAATGCTGGCGTTTTGTTAGGATAATTTAGAGTGTTGTAGGCAATGATTTGCTGGTGGTAGCTAAGTAATTGTGGGAGTCCTAACCATTGTAGCTCATTTAGAGCCAGACAATGATGGGATCTGATAGTGGAGTTGTTTGCAAACGTTGCAAGTTTATTATAATAAAGACTCTAGTTTGTCAAGGTCATGTTTTCTGACCTGGGTCAAGATTGGTGCTGCTTACATAAGTGTGGACAATAGGCGAGTTTGGGCTAGTGTGATCCTTGCTTGATCAGTTAGAAAGTCTTTATGTCTAGAGTTCCATTTTTTATGTACCTTTTTGATGGTTTGTGAAATGTGGGCATCAAAGTGTAGATTTTTGTCTGTTTCTACACTGAGGAGTTTAGTGTGGGGAGAGGGAGATATCACAGTGCTGATTTTAGAAGTGATAGAAAAGGAGGGAGGAGAGGTTTTAGATGTGTTGGGGTGAAAAGGAGTAATTTAGTCTTATTGGGGTTAGGGATGAGCTGGATATCAGTGATCCATTTCTCACCGGAGCTAAAGGATTCCTGGGTGAAATGCTGTAGGGTGGATACAGTTGGGGCTGAGCAGATTAGAGTCGCATCATCGGCATTATGTATAAGTGAGGCATGTTAGGAGGAGGTGTGTAGATAATTGTTGAAGATAGAGAAGAGAAGTGGGCCCAGTATTGAGCCTTGTGGTACGCCTATGGTAGTTGGAAGAAGTGGTGGTAGAATACGTCACCATTGAACAGATTTCTGCCTGTCAGATAGTTTTTGAACCAAGCAGTAGTGGAAGGAGCAAAGACTAGGGAGGTGAGAGTGTCTAGTAGGATAGGATGTAAGACCATGTCAAATGCTTTGGAGAGATCTTAGAATATTGCAGATACAAAATTATTATTTCTGTGATGGTTAACCAGATTGGTAAAAGAGAGAAGGGCGGTAGTTGTACTGTGGTGTGGGCTTTACATGCATTGTGTGGTGGAGAGAAAATCGTGTATTCAAAAAATGCATAACTTGAGAGTGGATACCTGTCAAGTAGCTTAGATAAGGGAGATAAAATGGCCATGGGGTGATAGAGAAATCATAGGAGTTGCCGCCTTTATGAAGATGAATAATATATGACACTTTCCATAGTTGAGGGATGTGGTATTCAAGTATAGAACGGTTGATACGGATTGAGACAGGGTAAGATAAGGTTTCAGTGGCTATTTTTATGAAGTTAGCAGGTAGGCCATCAGCTACAAGAGTGGTGAGTTTTAGTTTTGAGAGGAGCTTTTTGATAGTAGAGGTGGGAACTGGAGAGAGCGTAAGGGAAGGTGTGTTAGTTGGGCTAGAGGTTGTGATAGATGTGTAATTATTTTTGGATAAATGGACAGATAATGTCAGAATGGATTCTGTAAAATTGTGAGGCTATGTCAATATTATCATTTGTTGGGGTGGGAGCTAGAATGGTAGTTTTTCCAGGTTTTAGAAGGGAGTTGATGGTTTGTCAAAACTTTTGTGGATCTTTAGAGTGTTTGCTTTGGATACTTAGGAAGCAGTACTTTTTGTTTTTTTTTTTGCCTCGTTCCTGAATTGTTGGTAGTTTTGTTTGGTTAGGCTGGTATTGTCCTTTTTACAGGCTGTCCAGGCCTTCTCTCTGGGCTTTAGCAAGGCTCTTGTATTCCTGCTTAGCCATGGGGCATAGTTTGCTTTAGTTCTAATTTTTCTGATGGTAGCAACTATGTTGAGGACACTGGTAAAAGTACTGTTGAAGTAGTTAACTGCCTGGTCTATTGTGAGGGATTTTAGTGGTTCCAAGTTACATTGTTTTAAAAGTAAGTTGAAATCCTGTGGGTTTAAACTGCAGTCATCTCTGATTTGTCTATCAACTACGGACTTGGATATGTTGGCATGTTTTTGTAGGAGGAATGTAGGGAGGTGGTCACTAAGTCTATTTGGTAGACAGCCTGTTTGGTCATTTTGTTTTGGGCAGTTCACTAATGTCCAATCAAGAATGGATTGTTTATGAGATTTTTTATCCACTCTAGTGGGTTCTTGAATGAGTTGAGACTACCCATATAAATTAATATGGTTAGTGGAGTTATTAGAGTTGCAGGCTAACTAGTCAGTATTGAGGTCACCTAGTAAGATGGTTTCTTGAGGAAGATTATTTCTAGTCCATTGTAGGAATTCTTCAATTATGGGAGAGTTGATTCCTGGAGGGATGTAGGTGCAAAGAATGTTTGTTTTCTTTTTGTTGTTTAGAAACAGGACAGAGCCGAAGATTTCTGCATTATGAAACGTAGGTAGAGGGGTTTGTAGAGGCTGGAGGTTGAGTATGTTTTTGAAGAGAATTGCAACCCCACCTCCTTTTTTGTGTGATCTATCTAATGTTAGTATATTGTAACCTGGGGGGAGGATTTCTTCATTTGGGGTGCTAGGTTTTAGCCAAGTCTCTGTCAAGGTTAGTATGTCAGGAGAGTAGTCAGCTATGAATCCATGTAGGTCAGGGAGTTTATTTGATATACTAATAATAAATAGGTCAGATTTCAGTTTTGTAGAGAGTATTGTATCGTATGGTCCTGGGCTTGGGTGTATACCACCTGAGATGAGTAACTATTTTCTACTAAATAGTATATTTTTAATTGAATAAGCTATTTCTTTGTTGATTCTGTAAGATGTTTTCCAGTGTAGGGTTGTGATCTGCGTATCTTAGCTATGTGAAGTATTGAGCTGTCATTAAGTAATGTGGAGCAAATGGAGAAATTTGCATGGGCTTTTTATGTGAGGTACTATGTGTTCTATGGAAAGTAGTGTTGTTTAGTTGTGTGTAGGTGTGTATGGATGTAATGTAGGCTAGGGTTGTAAGGGATAGTAAGAGACATGTTACTAAGACTTTCATAGTGTGTTGTGGTGGTGCTTGGATAGTAGCTGCCTTGTAGTGCAAGTATAGAGGTAGGAGTAGTGGTAAGGCAATTTGATAGTGGGTATGTCTGTTTGGCAGGGAGTTGCTAGGGGATGTGGTTGTGGAAGTTCAGTAAGTATCTGATAGGTGGAGGGGTTTGTCAAGTGATTAGGGCTTAGAATAAATGTAGTTGTAGTAGGGGCATGTGGGAATTAGGGGTAGGGTAGAGGAGTGGCGTGGAGTGAGCTGAGCGTAGTGAGGCAAGGCAAATGGAGAAGGGTCCAGCCAGATGGTGAGACTGCAGAGACAATCAGTATGTACTGTTCAGGCTAGAAGAGGACTGCAAAGTTAAAGGGTAAGAGCAAAGTTATGGTTCCCTTATTTATATTGTTTAGGTTCATAGGTAGGTACTAGGCTATCTGTCCAAGGGCATTTATAAGCCTAGCCAGAGTGTGTCAGCTTTCACTGCCCCATTGATTAATTAACTGATCGTCTGTTAAGCAGAGCCAATGAAGTGATACCAGGGGTGTATTTTCTGTTACGAGTGTTAGTGATGGCTCTGCCTAATGTAGTTTGGAATTTAGTTCCAAACATAGGGAATCTCTGTGACAGGAATCTATCCCTCCAGCATGTTCTATGTATTGTTGTGGTGAGGTTTAGCTCACTAGAGCGCATGGCTCGCAGTGATTTGGATTTCTTTAGGTGGAGCATATCCATCAATTCTGAGTTGGACATGGCTTTGTAAGTCAGGCAGAGATCAACTCTGAGTAAGCAATATGCCACTGAGTACAGCCAGAGTTTTTTCATTCGGGTGGCATAGGACATATGTTTGAGACCAGAAATCCTCTTAGTGAGGTACTTTTGTGGTCTTTCCAGCTGTTGCAAGTGTCTTGTGAGGTACATCCCAAATTGGGCATTGTACTCTATGATGGGTCTATTGAGTGAAGAGTAGAGGGCACTATAACCATTTTATTTCTAGATGTGAACCCGTTAGTAATTAGATGGGTTTGCCCTTTTGAATTTCAATTCAAGCTGTAGGGTTACTGGGCTATTTGCCAGTGGTGTGGCTCCCGAGTGCACACTGCAATACCATAGCTTAGATAAGGAGAATTAATATAAAATGAACCTTAATAATAAATTAATATAAAACGAACCTTATCTCTTGATTAGTGATACAGTTTTGTCAAAAGTAACTGTTTTGAATTGCTACAGGTTTCAATTATTACACGCAGCAGTCCTTTGGCGTTGCGAGATTTCTTGGGGGCGGGGGTAGAGTAATGTACCTGGGAAGAAGAAAAGGAGAGCATATAGATACAAATTAGGACATGTAACAAGCTAGTAGGCAGTCGTGTAGGTATCAGAAAAGACATTAAAACATCGGTTTAGCTCGGTCATTTACCATTTGGTAACAAAAATGCAGTATGCTTTGTAGCTGGCACAGATCAGGTTAAACTACTTAACATAAGCTTATATCCATGCTTTATATCTATTTCAGTAAAACAAACAACACCAGCCTTTATACATTGCACCGTTAGTTTACAGCACAGCATTTGTGACTAATTTGTATGTTGCCTAAAAACTATAGTTTAGGATATTAAACAGAATTATGCCCTTACAAGTGTTGGATAAGCAAATAAATTAACGTTCGTAATTAGTCTTTATGTCGCTTGTCTCCTTCCTTGCCCTTCTAACTAGATAGGCCACAGTTATCATTGCGGTCCATTAGCTAGGTATTTCCCTCATAACGTTACTTCTATTTGCAGCATAGAAAGAAGTTCAGAAATACAGACAACATATACATCTAAACTCTTGATTCTCCAGTGTTCTCTTTAGTTTACACTTCTATCTTCCAACACAGTTAACGAGCTAGCAATATTCACCCACACTTACTTCTAGCAGCGACTATATAATATTACAATCAGGCACTTTTACTGAATAGCTAATTACCTCATGTAATATATTGTCATACTCATATAATATTAAACATACAGTTTCAAATAAATGCAGGAATAAATCTTACTGCCACAGACGTGTATGAAACATAATGTTTAGCAAAACCACAGCTGATTTGTGTTTTGTTTTGTTTTGTTTGCTTTAAAGGATCTGTTACAGGGTCAGGAAGCTGAATGTCTCTCAGCAATTAAAGTCTGTTAAGGAGACAAACTTACTCAGCAGGTAAGCAAACCCATTAGTATACACATTTTAACGAGTGATTCATTGCAACTGTTTTGGTATGAAAATTATACAAGCCACAATGAACAGAGAGGAGAAAAGAAGCCAAATGTTCCCTGGCTTTTTTGATGAACAGACTTGAGAGATCTTTTTACAATTGTCTTTGCCTATATTCTACAAAGTTAACGTTGCTTACTGCACAGTAATTGTAGTCATAGAAAAGATGGGAAATGAGAACTGCTGTAGACAGATGTTTTTTCTTTTTGGTAGTCTATTTTCTCAATAAGATTATTTTCAGTTTCCATGTCCAGTTTATCTTTCTTTTTGTTAACTTCAAACTCTGCTTCTTAACTAGTTATAAAAATTTTATAAGTGAACTATTTTTACTTATTCTATTTTTAGAAGTTTGTGCTAGTAATCTTTTTACTTACTTATTAAATGGTGACAGAGGGTGGCCGCGGTGGTGCAGCGGTTAGCGTTGCTGCCTCACAGTAAGAGGTTCTCCAGTTTGATCCTAGGCTGGGGTGCCTTCTGTGTGGAGTTTGCATGTCCTCCCTGTGGTCACGTGGGTTTCCCCCAGGCTCTCCAGTTTCCTTCCACATCCCAAAGACATGCTTTAGGTGGATTGGACACTCTAAATTTGGCCCTAGGCATGAGTGAGTGCATGTGTGTGCCTTCTGTGGAAGGTTGGGTGCTGGGCTGGCAACTCAACACCGTAAAACTCCACTGCCAATCATGAGCGGACAGGTGATCTGCTGTGGCAACCCCTAACCGGGAAAAGCCGAAAGAAAAAGAAGATTAAATGGTGACAGAATTGAATGCTAATAGTGCCATGTAGCTGACATCCACCTCTGACTGGCTATAGTGCTCCATGAGACATTTCCATTTATTATTTCTTTTATTATTATTTGGGTAATTATCATGGGTGAGCTATAACTGCTAGGTAGAGAGACTGGAAAAAGTAGTTGGTAGTAGTTTACTTTCTTGAAAATATTAGCAGCTCTCTCTGGAAATGAGTTTGTGTGTGTGTGTGTGTGTGTGTCTATGTATGTTTTAGTTTTTAAAACTCATTTACTGTGGGCAAGTGACCCCTGGAATTCACTGAAATACAGACGATGTTTATAAAAGGGTCTGAGGAACTAGGACAAAATGTGCATGGTGAGTCATTCACTGTGTAGCATTTTCGTGGGTTGGAATTTCAAGGTGCATACCCAGGCAGCAGTGCATATTTCCTGCATGATCGTGAGAATTTGCCAAACTCAGTGATTCATTTAATGGTTCATATTTGTAATCCTTAGTATGCTTTGATCTGTGTATATTTAGTATGCAACTCTAGAGGCCATTCTACTGCTGGCCATCAGATTTTAAGATTTAAAAGATTTTTTTCTATGATGAGTAGTGAGGTATATATAACATCACCTTCCTTTCCAGCTCATTTCAAAACTATTAATATGTTATATATTTGGTATTATTCTTATGTTGGTCAAACATACAGTGACTGAAAATAAATTCAGATGAAACTGAATCCAGCTGATTTGGCCTTAATCTGCTCAGTGTTTTGAGAAGCTACTATATTATCAAGTCACACAGAATGCTTCATATGCAAGGTAGTATTTAAAAACAAGTCTGTAAGGTGTCCATGACACATTGAAGTCTTCTGCTACTAATTTACATAGGGGAACATTTTTACATAGTTCTTTTATTAATCCCATGTAAAATTAGCAAAACAAAAAAATTAAACCTGGCAATAAGACATGTTGAACGCTTACTGAAAACAGAAGTGTTTTATTTTCTTATGATGAAAAAAAAGTTTGGAAGAATTTCTATAGTTTTTCTTCAGCCCTTTCGTCTTGTATATATTTTTGTTCAAATGAGGATTGTTAACAAACCATTTTTTCCAGGGACATTTTCAGAAGGGGGTAGATAAATCATACCTCTCAAGTGTACCTTATTACGAGGAACGTACCTCATTTGGGGTCTTAAAAGGTTCATGTTCCTCGAAGTTTCTGAAAGTTCCACATTGAAAGAATCTGTCACACATTCAGTGTTAGGAATTTTTTCAAGTGAAATCCATGGTAAATAGAAATTTATCATATTGATTCATTAAAGTATCTTCTTTATAAATAAAACCAGCATATTTTAACCATACTATGACCTTCCTAATTGAAGTTGTTAGTAAGCCATTAGTGTGTGTTCCACATTTTGCCCATTTGTTCCACATTATGAAGGCGAGTTTTGCTCATTTTGGCGATGGAAGGTTGAGAGCTATGAGATAAATATATTAGTGGGAGTTAAGAGGGTAGGAGGGGAGAAAAAGGTTAAATACATATGAGGAATGATTGAGAGGAAATGAGGTAAAGATAGGGAGGGGCTTAAGGGTTTATGCAAGTGTAACGCAGTAAGAAATCACATTTACATGTGAACTTGCTAGTACAAGCTTGCATCCAAGACTACCTGTGGCTGCTCCTTGTGTAGGTGGGCCCTGGATTGGTGTTTGGGTGCATGGGGAAAGGTTAATACGGTTTGTAGTTTTTTTTTCTTCTCTCCTGTTGGCCTGCTTGGGATTAGAAAGTGAGGAATGGGTGGTTTGTTCAGTGTGGGAGCACATATTGGAATGTTGAAGCTATACAGACCATGTGAGTAGATTGTTGATTGTCTTCTGATGAAAGAGAAACTTCACTCTAGGAGTGGGCTTCCACAAGGACTTATGCATTTACGCATTTTTTTGGGTGGTAGAGAAAAGTTTCAGGAGATGGGAACCTAAAATATATTGGTGCATTTTTGTAAAGTCGAGTTACAGCTGGGTTTTGCTTTGCTCTTCATGGTGAGAGGTCCTGATGAATGCATACAGTGTTGCTTCCCTTTTTGAATCTTTGGGATTCCTTGGCCCTGCCTGAGGTTTGGCAGAAAGGGAGCTGCAGGGATCTGGGTGCTCATTCAGACATATAGTGTATATATATATATATATATATATATATATATATATATATATATATATATATATATATATATATATGGGATGCTAAGGACATTCCTCTGCTCTGACAAATCCAAACAGGAACAAAAAAAACCCACGAAATCCAAGGTGAAGCAAAAGAAAAACAGGACTGGGAAACATCTGAGAAATTTTAGAGATTGTTGTGAAGTGAATGCACTAGCAAAACATATCACATTAAATCCAGGACATGTGTTTAAATTTATTGTTTTAGAATATGTATCTGTATCAGAAAGAGGTGGTGCATGGCCCTATTTTTTGGAAAAATTTGAATCAATATGGCAAATGCACCTGAATTCCATATACTGGCCAGGTTTAAATGAAAGTCTCTCTATCTCTAGCCTTTTAAAACTGAAAACTGTGTTTGATTTCTTAAAATGTTCCAGTTGTTTCCTATTTTATATTGCTTTTATGCCTTTTGTGTACAGTTAAGTGTTCTTTATTTATATGTGCTTAAATTCTCAATACTAATTTAGTGTTTATATGCATATTCATATATTTATATTGGGGGGTTTAGACATTTGGTCTCAAGACAGGATATGATGTCATATTTTACTTACTTAAATTTGGTGTAGGATGAATCTATACTGTTTCTGATGAAGTTCCTAATAAATTAACTCTTTGGGATGAAAGCACTTATTCCTCTAAATAAACTATGGATTGGATTTACTAATTCCTGCCTGCATTTGCTTCAACTTGGATTTTGGTATAAATTGTTGAGTTATTTAAGGGAGAAGATCATCTTGGGTCAATAAAGACTGGATTCAGAGTAGCATTTTTGCTAGTGTTCTTATGGAATGGTGTCTGTTCCTTGGGTAGTGCTCAGGTGGTAGCTCCTCGTGTTGTGTTTGTAAGTGATGGGGAGGGTTATCACTGTTGTACCTTGTGAATTTAATTTTGAGGTAGACAGTGAGGGTTGTTTCAGCCACGAGTAGCTTTTCGTTGTCTGTAGTTTTTCTGATAACAGGTGTCCCTGCGCATGTGGGGGCCTATATTAAATCAGCAAACACTTAAAATAGTGAACACTGATTTATCGACCCTTTAAAACTGAAATCTGAAAATCCCAAAGGCATGGAACAGTGATTTTTTTCCCAGGGAAAAAAATCACTGTTCCACAAAAAAAAAATGCATGCCTGCTGTACCAGTAATCTCGTGTGACCTAGTTTGTCTCTTATCCATCATACAGTGTCTGGAATTATGATGATTTGGGTCCATTTGCATAAACTGCAGTTTTAAGCTAAATTACTGGGGAAATCCACTATCAATGATGATGGATGATTAAATTACAGTATTGCTCTGGTTCTTTCTCTAACCCTAACTGCACCCGGCACTATGTTACTGAAAGTGTTTCTCAAAACTGACCATTTTCCCAGTAAGTCATGCATAACAAAATACAACTCTCTGTGCCTTTGCATAATACCTTCAGTCAGTTTGGCAATATTGTTTATTAGATCAAAGGTCAATGTTTTAATTGTATTGTTAAGACCTAAAAGTTGTTATGCTGCACATTGCTTCTTTAAGTTCATATGTTTCTTTGACTGCTGGCCAGAGGTGGTAGGCTGGCTTCGGTCATAGCAGTGTATTCGTGAGCTGTCTTTTCAGGGTAAAATTTCCATTCCTTTTAAGGAACATTCAGTTGCCAGACTCCTTTCTATGTGTTGTAATCTATTTGCAGTGGGCATACTGATTGGGTGTCCAATCTGCTTGGATGCCTTTGAATGCAGATGACTATATTATATAGTCATTGTTAGCTCTTGCAGTTTTGTGATGCAGACCTAAATTAAATGTAAATGTCGGTCTTTGCCTGTTGTATTAGCAGTAGGAAAGCCTCTTTATTATCAGCAAAAATTATATATGCAAAAAAAAAAAGTTTTAAAATGTTGGCAGATAAGGTCTGTCCTGTATCAGATAACATGGCTGAATCGTTACTGGTTGATGACATTGACTCATTCATCTGGTCATTTCTGTGGTGCATCATTGGTGTCCAGAAGGTGCTTTTTTTTACTCTCTTGACATGAGTTAAGATGGACTTTTTCTTGGGAGAGTGCAGAATGTGTTGTGAGGTGTGATTAATGGTGGAGAGGTGGAGGATGTCGGCGTGTTTAGGGGAGATTTGCAGGTTTTTGTCTTGCTTGCTCTCGACTGGTGATTCCTTGGTCCTACCTTCAAAAGGCTTCTGTGGGTAGGTAATGGTGTTTTCTGGCTAATTAATGGGAAGTCATTCAGGATTGAGTTGAAGTTATGATGGACGTCTCCTTTTAAGATGTCATACCTTTCAGAAGATTGATAATAGAAAACCTGTTAATGGGTCAACTTTCTAAAATTGTCCTTGGGTTCGGGCTGCTGTCTTGCTGACTACTGCCTCTTGATCCCGGGTTGGGTGGAGTTGCATTGAGGGTGGTGGTATGGGTCAGTGGCTTATTTTCACTTGGGTGAGCTGTCGAGGATGGGATTGACAGGTTCGGAGGTCCCTACCACTAACGGCCATTGCAAGTATGCATAGTATGGTGCCGACCATTATGAGGGTGTGGGATGGTTTGCAAGTGCAGGCAAGTAGTTCACACTAGTCAGGGGTGTCAAATCAAAGAATAAATAATTAATGACAGAGAGTAGGGTGAAAGATTTATGAGGGTGGGAGGCAAATATTGCAGGAAGGTGCTGCATGTGGGCCCATCATACATCTTGCCTCCAAACTCAGTGCCCACATGACTGCCCATTATCTGGAGCATTAATAATAATGAACCACTATTTAAGGGTCCAGTAGGGGGCATTGGTGGAGTGTTTCATTTAGTTCCAGAGAAGGGAAGGGGAATAGATGAGCATGTTGCTGAAGAGATGGTTAGGAGATATATTTCATTGAGAAAGTAGACTGGCTTTAGTTGGCATTCATGACTTTATTGAGGAGAGGGCTGCCATCACATGGTATGGCTGTAATGGATCTTAGTTATTATCCCCAAAATTGGGTACATTGGGAGGTATGGGTATGTTATGGAGGTACTTTACTTTGTGTATGTATTTCTAAGCTTTTCAGGTTTCATTGTGGTTACACATGTGCTGTTATAGCTGCTGGTGGACTAGGACAGCACATGGGAGGTACTGTCAAGGTCACACTGCTTCACGGTTAAGTAGGTATTTTGTTTCACTTTTAAGTGGGAATGATTATAGTGTGCTAGATCCTGAAACCTGTTTGGAAGGCTGTTACTGTTATGGGGTGTTATGTTAGGTGAAGTGTCTCTCCTTTATTACGGATGCTGTTGCAGGCTCTGTAGTCTCCCATACTGCGAGAAGTATGGAATGGTTTACAACTTTCATTCCACTGATTATTTCCCCTTCCATTACCAAAATAGGGAACACTGCTGCTATAATGTGGAACAAATAGGCAAAATGTGGAACCCACACTAATGCATTTTGGAGGATTTATTTTGTCTTTCTCTTTGCAGATGGTGGTGCTGTAATGAGCTTTTCAATTGCTGAGGCATTATGTAGTGAGCTTGCAGATGGTGGAAGCAGGTGGTTGCAGCAGATGTCCTGGTTGCAACAGTGGTGGACAATGAGGTCACAGAGAGAGAGCAAAGGGAGCAACAGTTGCTGCCCTGAAGGAAGTGGATTTCAGAAGTAATGGTTTCTGCCGGGGTGGAAGTTCCAGTCCTAGGTGTGGCACACAATGAGGTTACAAGTAATTTTATTTTATTTTGCAGTTTGTCTGATATTCTTTTCCTGGGCTGATAGGAGGTGGTATGTTTTATGTGTGACTTAAGAGTGGGCAGGGTTTGTGGGAGCATTGCAAGTATGTGAGTTATGGGGAGTTAGAGCTAGGTGTTTTAGTGGCTCGGCTGAAGTTGTTGTATGGATTAAGCAGGACATTGTTTTTGGTCTCATAGCAGATGTTTGAGTTTGTGATTAGATTCAAATGGACAAATTGAATGGATGCAAATGGATACATTGGCAGGAAAGCTTTAAAGGGGAGGTCCAAGGGTAAGCAGTGGATTATGGATGTTGAGATTTTTTGGAGATGCATTGGTTTAACAATGTGGCAGGAGGATTGGATGGGGCCATACTTTTGGGGGGGATTGGTTTGTGGATTGTCTGTCGGCAGGGTTGGACAAGTGCAGGATGGATGTGGGACTTTGCAGTAGGTTTCAATCTGGGAGGTGTCATACTTTCTAGCAGGAGAAGTGGGCAGGGGGAACAGGGTCCAGTTTCACTTGGATAATATAGCAGTAGTATGGGTCACTGGTGCTGTTAGCTGCAGCATGTCAGGTTAGTTTAGAAGGACGAGATGAGTGTGGTTAGGAGTCTGGGGCAGATTTATAAGTAATGCATATGGTAGGGATGTTACTAGCTGGGTAAAACTGCATCATGGCTGCCAAGGTGTAAGGGATTGGGACAGATTGTTGACTGATCTGGTTCAGGCTTGTGAACAAGGTGGGGTATTTCAGTTGGTCAAGGAGGAGTTGGTTGTGATTACTTCCATTGTAAGGGTGTTGGAGTTGAGTTAATTTACTAAATCTTGTACGGTGGTTCATGTGCTGGAAGGGTTAGGTTAGGTTTCATTGTGTGAAAAGTAACAGACATTGCCTATTGTCAAAATAAGTTGATTGCAAAGGTTGGTGTTTGGTAAATGGAGTGTTATTAAACTACAGTTTGTGCGATTGCTGTTTCATGGATGTTTTGAAGTCATTAGTTGGGTTGTTTGGGATACCACATGTTTTCTTGCTTTATAAGAATAGTGGGTACAATGGAAGGACTACTATGCAATTGATCTCCTGAAAAAAATTCAGGTTGATAATTATATCTGTTGGGCAGATAGAAGGGTTGCAGTTTGGCATGGTGGCATGTCGTTGCCAGTATTTTGTTTTGAGTGACATTGGGCTTCTTTGAGTTCTGGTGGTTCATTTGATAGGTATTGATCTGAGTGTGGATATATTAGTCATTTAGGGGGTGGGTTGTTGGTTAGCAAAATGCTATGATGTCATTAAATGTGCTCTTGTTTATATAGGGTAGTTAGTGATGGTGGGATTACTATTATCTTGATTGCAAAGGAAATCTCATTTGGACATTAATAAGTAGATTGGGCAGTAAAATGGGGCTGTAGTTAGGTATGATGGTGTGCAATTGTTTTTCTGTGGTTTTTGCCTGGTGTTGGTTTTATTGTTTTGGTGATGCGTTTGGCAGATGACCAGGGAATCATTGAGAACATGCTATTGGTGTCTAGGTAAGTGAGCATTAGCCAATATACAAAGATTAATAGGTTATGGTTCCTCACTTTAGCATCAGAGAGGGTTGGGGTTTTAATTTCATCTGTAAGCAATTTTCTACTCTTGCTCTTTATGTGGCTGTTTATGTGATAGAACTTTGGGAAGGTGATGGCTCGGATCTTGCAAGGATGCTGTACACTGAATGATGTTGGGTTTAATGCCTTTTGATGAGCAGTTAGGCAGGAGAGAGGGGGAACAACCTGGTCAGGCTGGTGGGTGGAGAAGGACAGGCTTGCTCTCTTCTGTTCACTGTCTGGTGTTGGATGTTCATTTCAATGACTTGAGAAAGGAAAGTGAGCAGTTGGAGGCTGCTCCATAAGTAAAATAAGCAAGTGGAGGTATGGACTCTGCTTACTGGGTCAGGATGAGTGAGGTCAGGATATTTATGCTGTGATTAAATCAGCTATACGTTTCAGTTGTAAATAATAAATATTGGTTAACTAAGTTAAGTTTAATAAAGTCGCAAAATTCATTCAGTGTGATGTGTTTATTTAAGGGGATCAGGACAAAATGGCTAGTTGTATAAAAAAAAATCTTTTCCATATTCTGTAAACTCTGTCCAAATATCTCTCCTTTTGTGTCCATTAATATAATCAAGAAAGCTCACAAATAGTTATAAAAAGTCACATTAACCCTCTTTAAAGGAATTTGTAGGCTGATAATGTGTATGTTTTTCACCACAGAACTATGAAAGAATAGTAAGAATGAATTACTAAGTCTGGCCTATCTGTAACATAGGCTTAGACAAGATGCATGCTTTAAATTAGCAAAACTTTTCTGGTCATTGTTTAGGTATTTGTGAGTTTGATGTATTCAGTACTAAAAGGAAGAATAATAACTGCTAATAGCTGGGTTGTGTCAAAATTACAGTACAAAAATATAGAAAATGAAGTATTTATATATATTGTTTCCCATGCTATTATTGTCCTACATCCATAAGACAAACAGTTAACTCAGTCGCGTGCTACAGGGAGAAAGCATGAGAGAGACAAATTCAGCTGGAAACGTGTCTGCATAAACTGCAAATCACTTGTTTTAAAATAAGTTTTTTTCTTTCCTTTTTTTTTCTCTCCTGTGGCTCATAGAGGCCCTTGCACCAACCAAGGAGATGTCTGTACCTTCTGAATACCTTAACTTAATACAATCAATTTTTAACTCAATGCTCCTCAAAGGAAAATAACTTTTCCCTTTGCATTTCATTTAAGCACACCATTTAATAATGGAGCAGTCGGCCAGTTGCTAACTTTTCAATCAGGTGTTTTACGTGATAACTAGTATGCAGATGGCATGAGAATTGTCCTTGATGTTGTCGTATGATGACAGCCCTGAATATAACTTATTACTGTGATTTGTAAAACACTGCACCCATTGTTTTTCTGTTTATTTTTCTTGTCTTTTGCCTCCTAGTCATGGATCTGCTAGTTGCTTGCTAGACCTCTGGTTGAATTTATAGCTGTTGCTCGTTGCACTAAAATTTCACGTTGGTTCAATATTTAGGATAAGGCTGTTAAGCATAATTTTTTGCAAGTATGTCAAGCCATGTCTGGGACAGGTGGGGGAAGGAGGTGTTTATGCTATACTCCTATCTCTTTGTATTTTCCAATATACTGATGCACACAGTGTCATCGAGGAAAAATGCATAACCTGCAGCATGGTATGCTTTCAGAAATCGCTACTGATTTACGCATCAGGTAAACTTAGTTGAAACCTTGGGCCAGATTCTCGAAGGCTTGCATGGAGTCTAAGAGTAGAGTAAGACTCCATGCAGCCAACATGTCTGCCAAGCGATCCAGGAACAGCCGGCAGGGGTGTGCAAGAGAGCTCCTAAAACGACTCTTACACGGACAGGGTTAGGTTATGCAAATTTCCTCATTTGCTGCTGAAAGCTATGCAAATGAGGTAAATTTGCAATCCAGGAAACCCTAACTTGTTAGAGTAAGAGTAGTGTTATTTGCAGAAATATACTCCGTTGTCAACTGAGTACCATTCTGCAAATAGCAAAACGGAGCCGTGACATCTCAAAATAAAGGATGCATCCAGTTGAGGAAGCATGCCAATGGCCAAATATATGGCCATTGGCAATTCTTCCTGTTGCAAAATAAAAAAAATATATATATATTTTTTTTACCTCTATATCTGAAGTTTAGGCGTAGCGCAGCGCCGCGCAAAAGTGCTGCACTCTAAAAAGCATGAAAAAAATAAATAAAAGCCACAAATAGGGATTTTATTCTAAATATTCAACTGCCATGCAAGTGAATGGCAGGCTGAAGACAACATGGCTACTGAGTAGAGGTTGCTCAGGGCGGAAGCTCAGTCTAAGGGATGTAACCAAGCATTAGTAGTCAATCCTATGAAAATTAGGGTAAGGATAGTGAATCCCAATTTTACATGTCATATGAGCAAAGTCTGTGGAGTGTAAAAGTAGGATAAGGGGAGTATCAGAGTAGAAGATAGGTGACATCATGAGGGGGGTATGTATGAAAGAATGTAAGCTCATTGGAGCAGAGTGGCATATGTTTGCTGTCAGTTACTTATCACTGGAAGAAGCATGTCAACAGGTATCCTAGCTAGAGCCAAGAAATTGAAGGTGTATGCTGTGGATAACACGGAAGTTTCTTGTAGAAGTGCCTGCAACATGTTTGCACGTGTGTGCGCACCTGTAAATCCGAGTAAGACTGTGTGCGCGCGTTTATTCCGGAGTAAGCATGTGTAAGGTTGTTGAAATCTGTGTAACTAGCAGAGCTAGCAGCTGAAAACAATCAGAATCAGGGAATTACACAGGCAGTACACTAGCCCAGCCCAGCACTTACAACTCTGCAAACAACTTTCCACTATGTTTTCCTCAGAGACACTGCAACACTGCAGTAAACTACGAGAAGTGAAAACTTAAAAAGCTTTACTGAGACAAAGAAATGTTAGGGGCTGCCACTGCTGTTATAAGGTGACATGTGCAACATGCTGAGGGTGGTGACAATGCAAATGCTGCTGAGCAACCCACAGTGAGGAGATGGAGAAGAGTGTACAGGCCCATGGTAACCTACCAGGGGCTACATGAGCTGGAGATAGTGGAGCGCTATAGAGTGGACAGAGACCTCATGCAGCAAATTGTTGAGCTCTGCAGGCCACGCCTCACACACAGAACCAACAGAGGGGAACACAACCCAGTGGAAACCAAGGTATGTGTTGGCCTAAGACTACTAGCAACAGGTACCTTCCAGAGACCAACTGGTGATATGATGGGGATTTCACAGTCATCAGCATCCAGGGTACTGCACCAGTTCCTGAATGCCATGTCAGCACATGTCTGTGATCATGTATATTTCCCCAATTCCCGTGAGGTATTGACCAGCAATATGTGTCTTTTCCAGCAAATAATGGAATACCCTGAGGTAGTGGTTGCAATAGACTGCACGCACATACGCATCAAAGCACCAGCTGGTGAGCGGAGTAGGACCTACTTTAACCACAAGGGCTTCCCCTCCATCAACTGCCAGGTTGTGTGTGATGCCCAGGGCATAATAATGAATGTGTGTGCTGGCTGCCCTGGAAGCTACCATGATTCCCATATTTGGCATCTGACAAAGCTGTACCAGACATTTGCCACTGGGGACATCCCTCATGGTCACCTAGTGAGGGATGCTGGATATGCACTGGAGCTGTGGCTGATGACACCCACCAGAAATGCACACACACCTGAACAGGAATGCCATAATGAGGCACACGCACAAACACGAAATGTAATCGAGCGTGTGTTTGGGCTGCTCAAGTCACAGTTCCGATGCCTGGACACATCTGGTGGAGCCTTGCAGTACTCAACAACTACATGTACCCAAATAGTCATGGTATGTGCTATGCTACATAATATAATCCTGCGAAAACAACTGCAGCAGGAGCAGCATAGGGCCGAGCCAAACAGCCCCCCACCATTGCCAAGGCCATCACAGGCAGAGCGTGACTTGGAGGAGGAACAACCTGAGCCTGCCCTTGTAGGCAGAAGGAGGCATGCCCGGTATGCTTTGGCCTTGGCAAAGAGGCAACGCATAGCACATACACTGACTCAGTAGGAACCCTGGAAATGATACCTCTCTCTGACTCGCACATATAGTAAAAGGGATGCCTAACTTGACACTAACTGTTTTTAAACATGTATAGAGAGTGTACTATGTGCATCCAACATAGGCAGCCCTGCAGCACCACCTGAGGCATGATTGCCATGTTTTAAGCAATATAAAGCAGTGCTAAACAGCTTTTTCCACTATTTAGTATAGGTAAACAAAATTGCACACACTAAGTAGCACAACTTTGGGCAATGTTGAGCAATACTGGGCAACGTTCAGCAATGTTGGTTAATGTTGAGCAATGTTGGGCAAGTTCGGTCAAAGTTGGGCATAGTTGACCAAAAGCAGGTAAACATGCTCATATTTGCTTTAGTGGTCCTTAAGCAGTCTGGTCTGCCCAGTATGAAAATATAAAGCAGTGACAGTCCTCGAACCCAGGATATTGTGCACTATAGTCACAGTACTGAGCCACTAAACCATGACAGTATTTCACTGGTCAGCCTGTATGAAGAAATGTTGATAAGTCTATGCAGAGTGTCTCATGGAAACCCTTCAGGCACAGCATAATCCCTGTAGAGTTATGACACAAATGTGAGCCCTGCAGTAAAAATACAACTTGATTTTCAACACACATATAGTATAAATGTTAATATTGGGCGTGTTCTCACACGTCAACAAATGTAGTGGACTTCAGACAGCAACATACTGAAAGGTCACACTGAGCATGCTCACACACTTGAATAAATGAGGCAAATGTCAGGCAACAGCATACTGAAAGGCCAAACTGGGCATGCTCACACACTTAGGCCATATCTGAGTACAGCAGTGGGCCATACATATCTGGCAGTTGCATGTGTTAACCCAGGAACCTCTCACTATTCACCAATCCTGCCTTGTGCACACAGTTATATGACAACAGACACATATATAATATATTGGTACCCTGTCATAATCAAATATGTACTACAGATACTTAAGTTGTTCATAGAAAGTGGAAAAGCAAAGAAGATAAAAAACCTGAAATCAGTATCATCAATAAACAATGTGCACTCCAAACATTATCCACTCCAGGTTATGGAAAGATTATCTGCGAACGAGTCCATACAGAACCATGACACTTCCTTCAGCTATGTCATAAATAGCAATATACACTCATATATGTCCTGAGTCAGGGCCAACTGTAAATGGCTGACAATGCCAACATCCTGTCAGACAGGCCCATACATACATACCCACTTCCCACTGACAAAAGGCCCTATCGTCATACCAGGAGATATCACACGTAGAATGGGCAAACAGCTCCTTCCAAAGCTGAAAACATGGCATCAATTGTGTTACATTGTTTCCCTATATGTGTCATAAGTGAACTGCAGAACAAACAGACCCTGCACCTGAACAGTCTGTTGAGCCTCACCCTCTCTACAGGATATGAAACTGTTAAATGGGTTACAGCAACATATGGCACACTACACAAGTGTTGGTGCACAACAGACCATGGGAACTATAGTATTATAAGCCTATGAAGTCTGATCTGCAAGGCCATGGAGTCCATCATGATTGAAGTCATAAACAGAGCTATTGGAAGCCTACAAACACACAACCCTACCAACTTTGGTTTGGTCATGGGCAGATCATGGTTCCCAAACCTGCTAGACTGTTTGCAAGGCAGCCACCCAGGACATACATCAATGAAATGAGCTACAGACGTCCCACATAGACTTTGAATAGCCTTTTCCAACATCCCAGACACATGTGGTATCCACAAAATCAACAACCTGTGCATAAATATGTATTGTCATCTGATGGATTGGCAACTGGGCCACATAGATCACACAAGGTAAGAATTGTGGAGTCCTGTTCAAGCTGGTAACACCTTCTGTCCCCAATGGCTCAGTCCTGGGAGTGCATAAAACAAAGTGCACACACATTACCATGTCTAGTCTGATGAGGTCAGCATCCTACAAATACAGCAGGAGAAATGAAAACACCCAGTAAAGCATATAGTGTGTTGTGTTAATGCGTATTTCTCTAGTATCATAACATGGGTGGCCTAATGGTTAAGGTGTTTGCCTTACAAACACAATGTACAGGGTTTGAATCTCACAGGGGATAACTGGCTAAGCTTAAAATGGCTCACAAGGGCAGTTAGCCTAGTACTAACCTATGAACATAGTTAGGTAGGGGTTTGAATCCTGCAATTGCTGAGTGTGTGTGTGTGGGGGGGGGGGGTATGTTTCTGTCTGATTTAGTTTGAGAGGAGTGCCCTTTTTGGAGACTAGGAAAACAACTTAAAAGTGTTATATTCCTCTTTGGCAAGTCTGATGATGTCAGCATCTTACAAATATAGCATTGGAAATGAAAACTCCTAGTAAAGCATATAGCGCGTCATGTTAATGCGTATCTCTCTGCTATCATAACATAGTTCGTTAGGGGTTTGAATCCTGCAGTTGCTGAGTGTGTGTGGGTGGGGGTATGTTTCTGTGTGATTTCCTTTGAGAGTAGTGGCCTTTTTGGAGACTAGGAAAACACCTTAAAAGTGTTATATTCCTCTTTGGCAAGTCTGATGATGTCAGCATCCTAAAAATATAGCAGTGGAAATGAAAACTCCCAGTAAAGAATATAGCGTGTTTTGTTAATGCGTATCTCTCTAGTATCATAACATAGTTAGGTAGTGGTTTGAATCCTGCAATTGCTGAGTGTGCGTGTGTGACACAGTTGGTCAATGTGTTGTGGGTTTTGCTTTTACTACTGTATGACATATCAGTATAACAACAGTATGTGCATTGCACACTTCAGGTATCTGTGTGGCAAATACATATATGTACATGTGACCTCAATTAGTTCATAGGTGTGAAGCCTGCTTTCTACATGAATACATCTGTTACCTTTGACAGATTGTGCTGCTGCTTTTCAGACCTTAGGTCACATATGTAGGTTTGTGACAAGGCCAGCCACTGTAGTGATCTGTGGCCTAGGTCATCTGTGTCACACATACCCATGACAGTTTCTATAGAACAGTGTGAGGGAGGGTTCATGTCTGGGGTATATGTCAGACATGTTCAAACACAACAAAGTCTGTCAATAATGGACATTCATTATAGGTGTACAACAACTTTGTGGATATGCATACAGACCCCTTATTGCTTATGTGATACGCCAAGGGACATCAGAATACCTTTGGACATGTGAATACCAAAGGACAGATGACATAACACTTGGCTATATGTACACATCGGTACCTGTTCTACATGTTGGGGGCTACTACCTATGTGGTACTGTTGGGATACTATATTTAGTAAATGAGGATGACTATGCTATAGTTGGCGTATAGCTTTACAGCATTGGTTGGACAACAGGTATCTGTCTGTATGATACCCTTGTGGAGGATAAGTGTCTCATCCGGAGAATGCATTGTAGGCCATGGTATGCATTTCCAGATGTGGACGGACATATCCCTAGTGTGCTTGCTTATACCTAAGAGGGCTATATGCCAAACAGGAGTGGTCCCAGGAATGGGTGGCGGTCAATACCACTGGTTACTGGTATAGTATAGTATAGTACCAGAAGGATCCAAATGCTACTGAGTTTCCTACATATGTGTGTCAGTTGTCAAGACATCATCTAACGATTGGTTATAGTCAGGCTGTTGAGGTTGTGTATACTACCAGAATGCACACCAATGACAGATAGTAACAATATCACCCACAGCATAGTGTCAAACCATGTCATACACACATGTGTACCCAAGTTAAAACATATGTGTAGTAAAATGCATACTGGCCACCAATAGAAACTATGAAGTGTTAACACTGTGTAATACAGGGCATGTCACCCTTCCCATGTGTCCACTATGCACGTACAAGCAGACAGTGCACTTCCACCATGTTCAGAAATGTGCACTTGCAAATCTGTACTGCACACATCACACACGTACTGTCCACTCACCAACACATGCTGCCAAAACTACACACATCAGCTAAGTGGCACATGGGTAGACAATACATTTTTGGAATTAACACTGGTGTAAACAATACTACATTGATAATCATAGCTTTAATGCATCATGCCTGCTCAGATATACCTACAAGGATATCATTACACTTTACTGTTGACAACATGCTAACATTGCTACACTGCTATAAAGTCACCCTGTGCATCAGCACCATGTTAACCTGTTCCTGCATCAATGTTACAGATGACAGGAGGTGGCACAGTTTTATCATATGCACAGGGTGTGTTTTTGGTTTGCCAGAGCCCGACATTGACCCATCCAATCAACGTGTGTGTGTGTGTGTGTGTGTGTGTGTGTGTGTGTGTGTGTGTGTGTGTGTGTGGGACAACAGTACAGCATGGGTCAATGTTGATGTAATGTGTGTGTGTATGTGTTAGCCCTAGGTGTTTGGTTTATGTTTGTGTGTCTGTATGCACACAGTTCCACCATGTGGCTACCATATACGGGAGGTTGTGGGACAGCCACAGACTATACCTCCCAGGCTGTACAGATCACCATCTCTGGCCACGGACACAGTACCTGTGCCTGGCAGGGGTGCCATGGACAGTATCGGGTACTAAGCCAGACTGGGTGCTATCATCAGAGGCAGAGGGATGTCAACTAGACCCATGTACCTGCTGGGACTGGCCAGAGTCACGTACACGTGGTCTTCTATGACAGTCTATTGACAGCCCAGCCCCAACATTGCTGGGGCTGGTACTGCCACTACGGGAGCGGCTGTGACTTGTGTGTCATTCGTGATGACTGCCAGCTGATGATGTTGCTGGCATACGTCGACGTCTCAGCCGTCTTGCACTGTCCTGGCACATGGACATGACATTGCGGAGGACATCTAATGTCTCCCCCCAATGTCTATGAATGACCTCGGTGTAATTACGGATGGCATCGGCAAGGTCACGGATACTGTCATTGATAGCGGTGTTATGGGCTCTCTGCTCCCTTAGTCCCTGTCTGGTGTACCGTTCCATACTTGCCTGTGCCTGCATTACAGCCCAGAACATACCTGAGATTGTAAGACCTGTGGGGGCACGTCTTCCAGGGGCATTATGACCAGCAGTTCTCCCATGAGAACCCCTGGACATCTGCCTATGTGGTACCGTTCCAGGAATCTGAGTATGGCTGCTGTGAGGGGATGCATGTGCCATAGATACCACACTATCCTGGTCAATGCCTACTGTATGCTGTCCCTCAGCTAAGGCCATTGGTGATGAGGGATGTATTGGCAGTATGAATGTGCGCATAGATGGGGTGGAAAGCTGTGTACTGTTGATTGGCGGCCCAACGACAGACCCTGTCATACCTGCCTGTGCCACACCACATGTATCATCATTTCCACTATTTGTGGCAGTGTCTTCAGGTTCCCTGCTGCACCCAACCAACACAACCTCAGCACCTGTGAGAGGAAGACAGGAAACACACTTTACAATCTGTACATGATGTTAGCACACATGATCACATGAACACATGCACACATGCACACATGAACACAAATACACTACTCACTAAAGTAGACACACACACACTCACAAACACGCATATACACACGCACACACACACGCATATACACATGCACACACACACACACACACACACACACACACACACACACACACACACACACACACACACCAACAGCAATCCAGAACATACTCATTAGTGGTTGATGGTGGAGTAAAGTATCCTAAGCCAAAGAGTCCTGTCACACATGTCAGCATGCAGGATGTGTGTTGCTCAACAGCATGCAGTGCGAGTGTAGAGAGTCCTTCTTAATAACAGTATATATGTCTTTGATGTATGTGTGCTGTTCAATGATTGGCCTCACCCTGGAACACAATGTGTAGATGGACACAACATTGTTGTGCAAGTATTAAATGCTTTTCAATGTCTTGTGCACCATCACTCACAGGTATATATACCATGGCTGGATGCACACATCTGTCAGGTGTATAGCAATGAATGCTATGTGTAGTACTGTAGTTACTGTAACTGGATGTAGTGTAGTACCATGAGCCATCATCAGGCAGCATCATGTGGTCACTCAAGGCCACTAATGTGTGCCACACTGGCAACTATCTTGCTGTACCTGAACTGCAGCACTGTGGCTACATTAACCATTTTACAGGCAGTTGTTACATGGCCATGTAAGATGTTCAATAGGGAGCATTGCCTAACATGAATGTGTTGTGTGTTGAAGAGTGTTGCACCGCCCCATGATAAGCCTCTACCCCTCAGGTTAGTATGTGTGTTGTGTGGATGACATTTGGGATACTGGAGTCTGACCTTACAGCAGGTGTCTAAATTCGCCATGTGTATCATATTAACACGTACTGCATATGACAAAGTGGTGTATGTTGTGTGCATGTGTATTGACTCTGCCTATGCAATGTCCACTACAGTGTACCACAATTGTTTAGGATGCTCTGTGTATTGCATGTGTTTGAGGCAGCTACTCATGTTACTGGGATGTGCATAGTCCCACAGAAAACATGCAGAGCATGCATTATGTGTAGTTGTTTTACATGTGTATATGGCCTACAACTCACCTATGACATGCACATGTTATTTGCTATATTAAATGTAGAACACTCACCAGCATGGGTCTACTGTCTTGCTGTCACACCAGAGGGACCTACAAGGATATGAGACAGTTTGTCAGTGTCAACAACTATGGCATTGCTGCTGTGAGTTTGCAATTTTACAGTAGTACAATGGTTGACAGTCACAGGCATACAGCTTATGTTCTAAATTATCAGTATTGCACAACACCAGGCTCTACATCTTCTAAATACACAGTACACATCTGACATATGCATGTTCTAACAATCGAGCTAACAGTAGTCTACAGATATGCCATGTTACCTGCTCCCTCAGAGTCAACTTGCTGGGCGACTCCAGCCTCCATGATGACACATGTCTATTGTAGTGGTTGGCCAGGAGCCACCACGCTGAGGAGCAGCTCTTCCACTCTGGTGAGGGGTGGATGTAATGCTGCACCACCACCTGTGTCAAGCTGTTGTCTGCGGACATCTGAGGCATGCTGCCGGACATGTCTAATTAAATCACTGCAGTGATGGCGTACCTGCTCATAAGTCTGGTTATGCATGCCTACGTCATTACGCCGAAGGACAACATCTTGCCACAGTGCAGTGCTCTCATGCTGGTCCTGGCTGGTTCTGGAGAACAGCAGGGTGTGATGTTGTACTAGGGTGGATATTATGATTTCCTCCTCTTCAGGGGAATACCCAGGGTTGCGATGGTGAGACATGTCCTTGGAAGACAATAAAACAATAACTGTGAGCAAGTCATGTGGCACACTTAACATTCTAAAGTACAGATATCAATGAAATGCCGTATATAACAACCTATTGGCTGTCAGTAGATACACACTTTTAATACCACATATCAGTACTCAGCCCACAACTGCCTGACAGTGCCTGGCACATTCTATATATTAAACCATGTTCTGCACAGCAACAAAGTGAAACCAGTATGTGATACTATACAACAGTACATGGCACACTGTATGTGACACAATGCACCACCTAGCCACAGGAGCTATATATGAAGCTAGTGCATACAGAAATATGTCATCCATTGAAATGATTGTGAAGTACAGTTACAGTACTACCAGTACACCACACTACTTGTTGATAGCAAACCCCTAAGTAACATATGTGCACATTCATCAATATAGGTGGCATACTGCTGTACTACACTATACATGTTGCTAGATATGCACTTATATCCTGTAACACACATACGACTGAGGCCATGTTACAGGCATACCCACACACACATCAGACATACCTACAAGACACAAAGGTATGGCAACCCAGATGAGCTTTACCTGTGTACCATACATTACTGCGTGTCAGCACTTACAAAACCTTTTGCCTGAGGTATGTAATGTGTGAGGACTACAGGTAACAAACACAACAGTGTTTCCAAGCAATGTGGATATACATCATACTGTGCTGTTTAGGCCTACAGCTTTAGGTAGTACTACAGTTCATATGGGATTTTTATTCACTAGTGTTAACAATCAATAAGCATACATGTACTGCTTTAGCCTACAATGGCACACTCCAGTCAACACCATAGGACTACGTCACACTGTATGCCATACTGCTTTTCCTGCCTAGCAATAGCATACATATCTTTTGCGAGGATCAGAGCTAGAACACTACATACCATGATATAAACAGTTTCCCACTAGGCTATCACACATATACACAACGTTGACACATTCACCTACACATTCACCATCACACTCAGTCAACCTCACATAGCAATTAATGCAACATGTACATGTGTGTGTGTATTGGGTCCTAGGTAGCTAATAGGCTATTAGCCGTAGGACCTATAGAAGCCTAGCCATACGGTACCCTGCCCTTCAACACCCATGTCATTTAAGTTCATGTGCCCCTGTCATGCAGAGCCACAGAGGTGATTCTCGGGTTGTATTTCCTATCTCACATCCATTCATCATGATTATTCATGACAACTGCTAATGAGGACCTTTCTTTGCTATTGATAGGTAGTTAGTTCCAGAGTATGGTATGTGTCTGATTGAGAATGTACCACTCCAGCATGTTCTGCTTTTTGACATTACAAGGTTTAGATCAGTACAGTGTGCAGCTTGTAGGGATTTTGATCTGTTTACATGGAGCATGTCCAACACCTGTGGGTTTGGCGTAGCTTTGTATGTTAAGCAAAGGTTGCCTCTGGATAGGCAGTATGCAACACAGTGTAGCTGTGGTTTTGTAAGACAGTCTGCATAGGTCATCTGTTTGAGTCTGGTAATACTCTTTGTGAGGTATGTGCCTGGTGTCTACAGTTGCTGTAGATGACTTCTGAGGTACATACCAAAAGGGCCATTGTAATCTATAACGGGTTTTATGACTGATGAGTAGAGTGAAACATTGACCTCTTTTTCCATGGATGACACACCTTTTCTGATGACATGTGGACCGTACACAGTTTACATAACTAGTGTGGCACTGTAATTATCAAAAGGGACACTACTGTCCACCTGTGTCCCATGGTCTCTTATCACACTTTCGGTGTTGAGTAGACTACCACCTATGTGGTAGTTCATGGGTACAGGGTTTTTAACTAAAGGGATGGCAATACATTTACAACATTGAGCTTGAGCATACATATAAACATCCATTGGTGTACATATAGATTTACATATAGGCACATATACAGTCCACCTTTTATGGTGGGAATATCAATTATGCAAAGGTTGAGAGGGATACAGTTATGTAATAATATTGCACAGTCTTGTGCAGAATGCATTGAAGGTATTCTCAGCTCATGTATCTTTAGCAGGACTCCCTGTCTGGAAGACTAAAAACTTAACAAATCATACCCTCAGCGTTTAAACACCACATGTCATATACCAGCACTGTATGCTGTCTTGTTTGCCACACACTACAACCTACATAAAAATATGCACATAACAACCTTCACCAACATATATATGTCCACCCTTCACAAACAGTTGCAGTATGTCCCTTGCTCTATGCACATGTTAAGATGCTAATATATCTGACATATAGATATCTCTCCATATGTGTGTGCTATACACACACAAGGTCCACACTGTTGTAAGTCTGTAGACCTTACGGATGACCTGTTGGGCCTTGCTACAACATGAACAGTTGTCACATGTGTGCATAACAGTAATATCACAGGGAGTATTTATAGCTGCTAATGCTACATTACTATACTAGCCTGGTACAGCAGTTGCCAATGCTAAGCTATGCATTATATGACTATCATGCATGTGTTACTCTGTCACATCCAGGTTTATATAGCTGTTTGCACTACTCCCCCAAACAGCCATTATACACTGTACTGTACAGAACATAGATGACACGATCAGATGTTTGACATTTGATGCTGAGCTACATATGTCACAGTTATGTCCCACTGCACACAGCTACACACTAATTTGTCCATGGCAGTAGTCATGCATGGCATCAGTGCATACATACCTACTGCTGATACATATGCATGTTTCAAAGTATTTACAGTACTCTTCATAAACATCTACTACTTGCCGGTAACCACATATCTGTTACATACCTGTTTGTCACGTTCATGTCCATCTGTGTATGTTTTGACAATTTTTTTTGGTATTAATTAAGTAAAGTTTGCTTTTACTTAATTTTCTTTGGTTATTAATTATTTTTTTTTACTTAATTAATATTTTTGGTTAATAATTCAGTAAATTTGTTTTACGTAATTAAATGTTTGTATTATTAAGTAATATATATTTTTTTACTGCTCTCCAGGTTTACAGATGCTATAACACGTGCAATGTAATGATTGTATGTGGGGATAGCAAGTACAGACTGCTTTTATAGGTATCTGCACATGTGCATGTGATGACCTCTGCACCAATTGGTGCCCAGCATTTGGTAAATGCATACAGCCTGCTGTGTGGTAATTGCAGTACTCACTGTCATAGCAACCCAATGCTATAAATTGCTAAGTTATGTAGGCGTAGCCCTTTCAGATTTCCAGAGTGGGGCCCATGCTTGTTTGCTGTGGACACTGTTGTTTAAGTCAGAAGGTTGGTATACTTCTTATATCTGAAGCTAGAGGTGTAGACAGAGATGTACATGTTGTACTCAGACCTGACTGTTGTCACTTCCAGTACAGAGCTATCAGTGTAGAGTTTAGCTCACCCCTACAAATGCTTACAAAAGATATATGCGAGTATGTAGTTTCTACTCTCCTGATATAATTAACTGCCATACAAAAGTAGTTATTGAGAAGTATTCTTTTGGCACATGAACTGTTTGTGAACTGTTATACTGTGAATATTGATATACTCACTTCTGCAGGGTTTGCGTTTTTTATTGTTGACATTAGCACAGGATTCTCAGGAAAACTGGGCAATTCCAGTACTAAGTATGCCTACCTACATCCTTGGTAGACCCTAAACACACACATATATTTAAAATTTGGGGGGGGGGATGCAGACATACAGAGAGCATTATGTATTATTGTATGAGTGTTATCTTACTGGACTTAAAGGACTGGTGTGCACCTGTTAGTTTATCAAGGCAGGTGGTCTGTCTGCATAGTTCCCAACTGTGAACCTATCCAGATGGTAGCCAGATGTTAGCCTGTTATTCTTTGTCTGTGCAACCCACAGGTGTTTTCAGCACTGGTACAATGGCATTGTTACAGTCAGTTGCTACCAGTACATGGCTACATCCTTTGGTATTTCTGTGTTGTGCTCCTACATAAGGGTATACTTGTGGAAGTCCTCCCAAAGCTATTTGCAGAGTGTGTACCAGCAGAAAAGCTGATATGCCTGTGTGTTTGTGCCTCTGCCAGGCCTATGAAACACTCAGATACATATTTGCATGGAGTCAGGGATAAGTAGTTAAAAGTGACGTACACCTTCCAAATAATAGAGGCAGTAAGTGTAGACTTGAGTGAAGCAGTGCATATGGATTAGTACACCTTTTATGAAGTGCAAGCGGTGTCTAATCTTATTATTGTCATTATTCGTTGTGTAATACCCCACCTTTCTGACTAACATCAGTACTTTTCAGAAGGATTCAGAGGGACACAGCTAAAATATGTTTCACAATCAGGGACATCCCTGAAAAGTAGTCACAGTTAGGAAGTATGGCCTCTGCCCTAATCAGATATGCCAGTATTTATCATGCTATGATACTGTGTGGGGGTTGTAAAGTGCCTCTATAACATTATTTGCTGTTAGACTGGCTGCTTATCTTATCACAGTCATGTAATGCAATTCCACAACAATTGCTGGTAAAGATCCACAGAACAAGCTTTGTGTTATGGCCTTCCTATTTTTCCTTTACATTCACTCATTGTATTGCATGATATATTTATTTCAGCACCAAGTTATTGTATATCTGCTTTGGCTTAGTGGTACGTCATGCAGTCTAGTGTGTCCAAGGTCTGGGGTTCGAGACTGACAGAGGTGTTTTATTTTGCTGCTGAGCAGACAAGGGCCCTGACATACAGAGTGATTAAGGCACTTTTAAACAGTTGTAAGCGGGTTTGCGTGAGTTTGAGAGACACTTAGAGATGCTTAGCTAAGCGCACACAGGCGCACACTCGCTCAAACCCGCTAACTACTGCTTAAAAGTGCTTACTCCCACTAACCCCCGCACTAATTTCTTTGAAAGAAAAGAAAATGGGGAGATAAGAAAGTGGTGAAAAAGGGGGCACAAAGAGGGAAAGACAGTAGGGAAACCAGCTCGGGATGTGCAGGACGGGTGTAGAGAAGGTCCATATTTGCCCATTTCTTTACCAGCAACAGCTGTGCATATGTTAGATATTTGGAGTGAAATTTGAAACCTTCCACCCCTGAGAGAGGGGTGAGGACAACAAAGTATGTTGTAGTACCAATTATAATTATCAGTTTACATGTCCAGCGGACATGTGTGTGAAATGGGCAGCTATGTATGGAGCGTAATTTTTTTGTGGGAAAAGATTTCCCTTTTTTTTTCGTTTTTTTTTTCAGGTGAGAGTGGAATGTGAGGTAGAGGAAGTAGGTACATTTGGGGAAGGTAGACTGGGGAGGTAAACAGACAAGACAAACAAGACGCATACAGGGGCGGAGTATGACACATGGGGTGGGTGAACACAATTGATGGGGACAGATGTTTGGAAATCGCAAGCCCATGAGCCCACAGATGGTAACAGTGGAACTGAGATCCCCACCCATGGGCAGTCACCACTGCACCTTCACAGCCACGAAGGTGGCTGTGCTGGGGGCTGCGTAGGAGGGGCAGGCTCACCCATGAGTCACGCCACTCTCGCCTCGAGCTGGCATAGGGGATCAGCGACTAAATGCTGGATCTCCCTACGCACCCCTACCCGGACCCTTCGGAGGGTGACACGTGGCCCTTCTCCGCCCATGCTTGCACGGAGGGATGAGCCCCATACCCTGCATCGCTTCCACCTGAAGGTGGCACAGGACCAACAGAGGAGGGAAGCCCGGGCTGGGCACCGGACCTGCTGGTGCCAGGAGAAATCGCCAGCTGAGGAGGGACAGGTGGGTCCGCTGGGACCAGCCTTCCCATACGTTCTGCGATTAGGTGTGTTTAATTACAACATAGACAACAGCATTCCAAATTAGTTGTAACAGCATGCAGTAATATTCCCATTAACCCAACAGACCAGGGTTCCAACAGTTGAACAGCAAGCATAACACATGCATATATTGAACAACAGTAGACATTACAACAGCATGCAGGGATGATTGATGTTAACAGGCCACCAAGGTTGTGGTGTCTGAACAGGGCACATGCATCAAAGTAAATGCAGATATTTATAGAACAATAGGACATATGTCCCAACAAATGTTTTGAGATTAGACATACCCATTGAGGTGTGGAATTTCATTGTTTATGCACATACAGTAGGATGTAAAAAGAAACCTCCATTAACATCTTATCAGTACTTTTAGTCTACACTACATTCCTATTGACTGCAGGTGTATATCCCCTATATGTATTCTTACACTAGGCAACATGCATTAGGTTGTGTAATGGGTTTGGCTAGTTCATTATATACCTGACCTATATCTGACATAATAACTGTCCAAGATGCAGATGTTACTGCTACATAGTTATATATTTTATTTATATTTATATATCTACATATCTGAATGTGTTCACATGACATTTTCAGTTAAATTTTTACATAACCCTACATTTCATGTAGCACACTCACATTTCTGGGAACACATTAACAAGCTACTCGTGTGCCAGATTTACCTATGCATGCCAGCCATTGACCAACTGTTGAGGACTGTATATATGCTTCACAGCTACTGGCACTTCCTTCATCCACTTTATATGGGACTGCCCAACTGTGGGTTGACAGCACTTAGTACAACAGTACTATTTATATGATGCAAGGGTACAACAACATTTTAAAGTAAGTGACACAGACACACTCCAAGTATTATACCTTTATTAATTACATTACACACTTTTCTACAGGCTCTCTCCTTTATTTGATATTACAGTGCATACGGAAGACTTATTCAAGACATATTATACCTTTATTAATAGGTTACAACACTCTTTTTCAGGCTCGCTCACTTATTTTAAATGACAGTACATGCAGAGATATTATTCTGGACTTATTTTACCTTTATTAATGGGTTACTACACTCTTTTTCTGGCTCTCTGGCTTATTTTATATAACAGTACATACAGAGGAATTATTCAGGGCATTTTATGGCTGTATTATTGGGCTGCAACACTTTTTTTCAGGCTCTCTCACCTATTTTGTTTAACGATGCATACAAAATAATTACTAACCTGCCTGGTGGCGCAGCCTATCTGCATAGGCTTGCTGATTCACAGCATGGACACCTGCAGCTGTGAAGTAAATGAAGGGATATTGAGACATACCTATCCATTATATTGACTAAATTAGCATGTCTTACATACTACATTCTATGGCTACCTACTCAGCAGTGGGGCATCTTGCATGTCACGGACCTCCTGTATCCATTCGTTCAGTAGGTCCTGGTTCCATCTCCTCAGGTCTGCATGGTGGTGACGGACCTGCTCACCAGTCCGAGGGACGCCTGTGGCACTGGTGAGATCATGAGCTAACCGGTTCCAAACCTCTGCTTTGTACTCCGTCCCTTGGAACTGGCCGTACAGGAGTCTTGACTCATGATGGTGGACAAGGAGCCAAACCATGTATTTTGACTCCTCGTCACCCCAGCGTTGCGCTCGAAAGCGAGTACCCTCTCCAGCACCAGCCATTCTAACTGCAGATGGGAGCTACAATCAGTTATGGTGAGTATTCCCACCTATGGAGCTTAAATATGCCGCATTTTCCGCAGTTTTTTGTGATTGGCCGTTTTTGAAAATTCTCGGCTGACTGCAGACCTGCTTAGCAATGGTTAATCTACCATTTATAAGTATATGTATGTTAACAGTGGATATTTATCCTAAGCTGTCATGGCTTAGTGGTTCAGTACTTTGATTATGGTGCACAGTGTCCTGGGTTAGAACACTGTCATTGTTTTTTATTTTACTACTGTCCAGACAGGCTAGGAGATGTGTCTGTGTTTAGGCAACTTTACTCTACGTTGCTCCATGTTGCCCTACACTGTGCTGGTTAGTGTGGTGCGCAGCTCCACGCAAACCTATTGCGCTGGGTAAAGTGCTGCTTAGCTATGGGCAACTATATTGCACTTGGTAAAGTGCTGCTTAACTACAGGCAACTATATTGCACTGGGTAAAGCGCTGCTTAGCTACGGGCAACTATATTGAGCTGGGTAAAGTGCTGCTTAACTATGGGCAACTATATTGCGCTGGGTAATGCGCTGCTTAGCTATGGGCATTTATATGTCAAGATCCTTCTTACATTTATATATATATATATATATATACACATACATTTTGTTCACTGATACATATTTCAATGCTTTTTAGTAAAATTTTATTCATATATGTCAGGAATTATTTCCTATACTAATTTAAAACATAAAATAGGAAGGGGGAGTGGTGGGATTCAAACCGTGAATGCCTCCTCTTTGTGCAAAGGTTCTACCACTACACTATTGCTATTTAGATTATAAACATTTCTTATTATGCTCTTCAATGTCGAAATTGCTAACTGCAGCTAAGCAATTAGCGCAAATACGGGCAGCTATATCGGGAATTATAAGAAAAAAATTAAAAGTTTTACATTTTATAACTGTACTGGGGGTTTACAATGTGAGGGATTGTAGTGTTGGGTATGTAGACATTTGAGCGGACTCGCTCATGTGTGTGTTGACATTTCACAATTCAGACATTTGCAGGGGCATGGACCTTTGGACTGCTTGGCAGTCAGGCACGCCCCCTGCCTTCCTGCATGGTCCGTGTTAGACTTGGAGTGGAGTCAGCGTGCCCTCATGAATATGCATGGCACGCTGACGTCATACCGTTCAACTGCAGTTTTCGAGTAAGACTTATTTAGTTTTACACGGAGGATTTGTGAATCTGGGGGCTTGTTTGTACTGCATGTAATTGATTGTCAGTTAAGCTGTTTTTTAACTTTAAGAATCACCGTAGTCAAACATACAAAGATTGCTTTACTTGCAACGGTGTGTCCTAGCAGCATAAACAGACTGAACAAACATAATTGTGCAGCCCAAGAAATACTGCTTTTCTGATGTTTCTCTTTCTACAGTTAGGTTTCATGAGATGCATGATTCTATACTGTATCTTTCTTCCAGTTATCAACAATTTGAGAGTCAGAAGGCAAGCATCTAGTGTGTGCTCATTTCTCAGGAAACAGTAAAACATTTTTTGCTATTCCTATCATAAATTATACAAACTACACCAAAGTGATTTATTTTTATATTAAGTATATAAATGACTGCATAAAACTTGTAAATTACATAGAATAGACAACTCACTCACACATAAACATGCACACACTTTTGCAACTTGTTTGCAAAAGAGAAGTAATACATCATACACCTTTGCTGTGTTTACCCAGTATTGTTTCATTACATTTCGAGTTGGTAGGAAGTTACATTATTTATGTATGTATTTATTTATTTTTATTTTACATATCAACAAATATAAAATAAAAATAAATAAACAATAAGTTACATTAACTTTTTCTATGTAACATGATTCTCAGGATTAAAAGCATTAGCAGTACATCTCTACCCCTTGACATCTACAAGACCGCAGCTAAATGGTAGATGAGCAAGATTGAATAATATCTCCCAGAACATTGCAGAAATGAAAAAATATATTAAAGTTAAAGATGGCATTGATGGATTAATAAATGATTACTGTAAATTTCAGTGATACATGATAACTAGTAGTATCATGTATAGATGCCAACAATGGCTATGCTAAGAGATGGATTACAATGGCTAAGTTATTATCCACCATCATAATTAGGCAAATGGATATCTAGACTTGTGAGTTCCTCTTAAATATATGCAGTTGTTTATTAAGTACATTAGTATTTCATGCAGGCAGCTACCTGGATATGATCTCGTACCATACTTCTCAACTGTACAGATTTTTGGAGGATTGAAGTCACTAAATAATGACATACATTTGACTTTCAGACTTTAAATCCTTCAGAAAATATATGTTAAAACAAATCCTGTTGCTCTTGCAATTTCTAAGCTTATGAGTAATATTGAAAATATGTCCCTATTTTTGTGCCTTTGTCCCCCCATTTTGTCAGTCTTTGCCCAGATTTCTTGCACTAAGAGGTTAAGACGTATGTCTCGTACATATGTGTCCTTTATTCATGTTTGCTTACTACTCATTACCTGTGCATTCAAGCCTTTGCCATGTCTGAAAAGGTCTCAGAACCAGTTAAATTATCTGATTTAGAAATTAACAAAGTAAATTCATACAAATATAGGTACATAAATGTCTATACTAAATACAAAAAGATGTATCAACATTTCTGATGATCAAATTAAAAAGATGCAGGGTCTCAGCAAATTGCAAAACTTTATCTGACAGACACAGAATAAAACCTATTTTTTGCTTTATATTTAGCTGCATATTATGTTAGCAAACAACCTCAGATAAAAACTGAGGGTTGTCTTGTAGAAAAGAATGTAATATATTACGTTTAAATAGTTTAAGCACTGCTTTTGACAGTACTATATTGCCGGTGCATGAATTCCTATCAGTCACAGACTTTTATTTTCTTTTTTCAGTCTTAGTGGATTTGCTAGCTGAACACATTTTACAGTTATACAATACCTGCCATACAAAGAAAAGAAGGAGCTATGTATAAAAGACAGATCTGACAAGTGTTTCATAAAGCTATATCAGACCAGGAAACAACCTGTCAGACCTCACTGATTGTGTCAGTAAGACTAATTGATTCAATTTCGGTAGACAGTCTACCCTTTGATTGAAATCATAGTGTTTTAGAATGAAAATTGTGTGGCCAGAATGAATATTATCATTTTGAATTATTTCATCTTACTTTTTTTTTTGCCAGCTGTCTTGCTATACAAAAAATGAACCCTAATTTTAATGAAATATAGTTTGCTCAAAGCGTATAGCTTTGGGGAAGTATTCCAAATTATTTAAACATATTTATTAAAAATTTGAACATGTTTAAATCTTTTTTTTTTTTTTCTAAACTGTATAGAAAATAAATTTATGTATATTCTCCATTTTTGCTTAATCAGTGATTTTGGTTCTCTTTTCAAGCACTCTCTCTCTCTCATACACCCTTATAGTATTTATGTTGCCTGTCATTATTACAAATCACTGCATAAAATGGTATAATCAAAGGAAAGGAACATCTGAAAACAAAAATTTAATTCATGTCATGGGTGGTGACATTATAACATACTGTATCAAGCTGTCTCAGAGGTTGACTATTTCTTTTTCAAACATTAACCTGATTCACCATTTTAAATATTTACATATATTTATACACACACAGACAAAACTAGAGACAGGTGAGGTGGGCAGCCACACAAGGTGCAAAGTGTTAGGGTATGTGATCAGCCGATGCTATTAGGTCTTCAGTCCATTACCAGCATTTACTGAATGCCAGTATTGAATGTGAAGTGCTACAGCTCTCTGTGTGTTAAATAAACTGTGCCATCTGTTTGCTATAGTTTAAAATCAAAAGAAGAAAACTATATATTCAAGTGGATATCATCTGCTAGGAAAACAGAGGTGATGGTGTACACATAAAAGGTAGTTGAAACTCAAAAAAAACTATAGAGTTTTCTTTTCTATGTGGGGAAAGCTCCCATGCACCTCACATAAGCACAAACATGCCCTATTACTTAAATATGCTAACCAAGATCCCAGTGTAGTGGGGAAAGGACAAAGTCCCACTCAATGCTGGACCATGATCTGTGTCATAATATGACTTTACATATTCATTCTCTTTTACCAGACTTTCCTAGATTTGAACATTTAATAGTTAAAACAGAAGAAAGGCATGAACATATATATGTATATATATATATATATATATATATATATATATATATATATATATATATATATAGGTTTACTATGAAAATGTCGAAAAAAAAAAAACGGTACTAATCAGTGAAGTGTTTCATCAAAAGTACAAATAACCTAACGGCCCTATTGTCGAAAAACAGCTGTTAATGCTGAAAATGTCGACAATGACATTTTACGGC